>NW_006159645.1:2621746-2629210 GCF_000334495.1 Tupaia belangeri chinensis
CTTAAGTTCTTTGTTTTGGGTATTTTCTCAATTAACTGAATTTCTTTTTTTTTTTTTTTGAGAGATTTATGCTAGAGATCGTGTGTGCTTGCCAGAAAGACAGAGAGAGACAGAGACAGAAAGCGAGAAATCATCCCCGCAGTGGGAATGGCCATGCCACAATCCCTTCTCCTCCATTCTCCTCGCAGGATCTTGGGCATGCACGTACACATGCCTGGTGTGAGTTTAAGCCACCAAGCCTGGGACTCAAATTGTGGTTGACTACGTAGGAGTCCAACAACATAGCCATTAAGCCAACTGCTTGTCCCAAACTGAAATACCTTTTTGAGCACATTTTCCAAGAGTATATAGGTGATAAACATTTTAAACACTTGCATGCCAGAAATAAAATCTTTGTCCTCTCTTCAAACACAAATGGCCCAGAATTTGTTTTTCTTAAAATTTTTTTGGGGGATCAGCAGGTGGCATAGTGGTTGTGTCACTGGACTCCCACATGGCTGACTGTGGTCAGACCCAGGAGCTTAAAATTCATGCTGGGTGCATGTGCATGCATGCCCAAAATTCTGAGAGGACACTGGAGGAGAAGGGATTGTGGCATGGCCATTCGCCCTGGGGAGTGCTTTCTTGCTTTCTGTTTCTCAGCCTCTCTCTGTCTCTGGTGAATGCATGTGCCCTATAGCAAAAATCTCTCTAAAAATAATTTAAAAAAAATCTATTCTTCCCAATTATTGTCTGGCTTTGAGTTTTAATTTTTTTTTTCTAACTAGATTAACTTTAAACAAGTAACCCCTGCCTGAAGGTGTATAATTTTTTTCCTTTGTCTTTTAAAACCATAACTAGAATTTGTGTATGTGATAGAAGGAGCCTTTCTTCATTATGTTATGTAATGGACCCATGAAATCCAGATTCACCTTGTATTTTTTTTTAAATCATAAGAATCTGTGTGTTGTTATTTCTCTGTTACATAATTATCTCCTACACATTTCTATTTTCTTGTATTCTCATTCTCACATTGGATCTTTGGGTCCATGATCCATGTCATTCATCTTTCTGCTTATCCCATGTTCTTTATTGATGTTCTTGCATTGAGTTCTGTGAGAACCTCTGAAGCTGGTCTTCCAATTTATGGATTCTATTTTCTGTACTCTCTATTCTGCTGTTTACCACTTCGCTTGCACTTTTACATTTGAAAATCTTGTTTTCCACCTGAAAGCATCCTTTCCTAGATTTTTCCTTTGCAGAATCACAACCACAAATTTACAATGTAACTCTGAATTTACAGTGCAACTATGAATGCACAATTAAAAAAAAAATTTCTTGCAACAAATCCATATTGTTTTAGAAACTTGACTCTCTTACTTCTTTTGGTCAAGTGAATCTTTTTCATAAGTCTGATGAATTTTTACCTTTAGGACAGTGGCAGAGATGACTGCCCATTTATTTTAAAGTATTATGGTGGCTTTGTTGGCAATTTTATAGATTCCTGTTCACATGCATTTTAGTCCCAGACAAAAAAAGAAAGCAGCTTATGTTTTATGTGGTTTTATTTTTGGCAGATAATGGTTCCAGATGCTTGAGAAGAGAATGAGAAATATCGCCAGAAGTGATTTCGATCTGGTGCTACGCTTGCCTGTCAATGACTTTCTTCTCTGTTTTGCTTAGTACCTGGCCTGCCATGTGCGGGCCAGGCAGCAGCAATGACACTCTTGTCAATTTCATTCACACTTCTGGAAGCCACTGGCGGGGGCCCTCTTTTCACCCTGTTGGCAGCTGCATCGCTCACTCTTGCCTAGCGGCCCTGGCTACTCCACATTAGAGGTGGGAGACAGCCCCCTGAGGCTACTGTGGTCTCTATTGGTGTCATTTCAAGTTGCTCCAGATTGGTTTTACACTCCAACTGCCCAAGTATAAGCTAAGAGAATGAAGTGTGCCATACAAGCTGCACTATTTCGCCGTATCATTCATATAATTAAGATCTATTCCTATGGCCCAGCCTTGGCTCCAGTCCCTACTCTTTTCAGACTAGAGGTGTTGTGGGGCTCTGCTAGTGATTTGTCTATTCATAAGAAAGTATGTCCTCTAACTGGCAGAAAGTACATCCTTTCATAGCAGAAATATTCCTTTCTCAGTCTGGTGATAGGCACTATGTCTGTCACGGATTTTATCCTTGGCTTACAGCTGATAGCTCTTTACCTATGTATATATATGTTATATATACATATATATATTCCTTACATGGGAATTCGCCTGCTTGGGACACTCAGCTGGAGGTATTTAACCATTGTGAAGGGCATTAAGAGCTATGAAGAATCCTACGGGTATGGTGGTTAAGACGCTGGACACTCCCACATGGACAACCCTGGTTCGAGACCTGGACCTGGTGGCTTGCTTTCTCGCTTTCTCTCTCTCTCTCTCTCAGTGTGTGTGTGTGTGTGTGTGTGTCTGGTCAAATTAAAATAAATGAAGGAATAAATAAAATGAAATAAATAATTCTTGAAAAAAAGATCTTAAAAAAAAGTTTTATTGGTCTTTGGGACACAGAAAGGTCTGAACGAACAAAATTAAATCACCATATGTCATCTCTGTGATGTGACCCATTCGCCTCTATGAGGGATCATCAAGAAGTTTACGGAAAATTCCTATTATGATAAAACTATGAAGGATTTTGCTTTTTTTGTACTTTGATTACATTTTCCCTGAACATTTTGAGGTCTCCTTCTATATAGATATGTAAGCTTCTTATTTCCTTCTTGAGTTTCAGTGTCATAAAAATATAGAAAATATCTGTGGAAACCAAAGATTAAAAATCACTTTCCTTGTCCTAAGAACTTTCAGTCACAGTATATTTCATGTGGTTTTGTTGTTCCAGACTCAGGGACTCCTCCTGTGTGTTTGGGTAAGACCTGACATAACTGTTTTACTCTCCCTCTCACCTCTATTCTTTAAGGCACAAGCTGAGCTTTACAGTTCAGAAGTTAAGCACATTAGAATATTTATTTAAAGGCAATTACACTTCCTGCTCTTTCTGGATAGCTGGGCTCACCATGCCTCTAGACTCCCAAATGTGTATGTGCATTATGGTGGCCCAGCCTTGGGGGAGAGGGGGAGCATTGTGTCCCTGTTGTTAGCAAATGGTTTCCTCCATGAACCTTTTAACTCTACAAGTTTACAACCATTAATTCTTAAGGGTTTTGGCAAATCTCCCCAGTTAAATATTAAATAATAAATATGGCCTGGATGGTAACAGCGCTTTGTGAAGTCTGTTTGAAGTGTCCTTTAAAATATTAAATTCAAATAAATGATTGAATCAGAACAAAGGCTATATCTTAAGACAAATTCAGCCAAGTCTCTTTAACCTTTGAGCTTTCGACATAGATTAGAAAGCTAGGGCAACACATGCTCTCATAACAAATTGAAATGGGATTTTTGAAACAGTTCTTGCAAATACAGGTAACCCATACCTAGGTTTGATCTGCCTTTGCCATTTTGAAGGAGTGATTTTCCTGCTCATTGTTTGATAAGAATGAAGAAAAAAAAATGTAAGTGCTTTTATTCAGAGAAGCAAATCCTTGAAAATGCTAGCTTTGGGTGCTGTGTTTATTCCTAGTCAATGTCTTCCATATGAAATCTGTTCTGCTTATAATATCTACCACAGTTGGAGCCTTGAAAAAAAATCTGTTTCCTATCTGCCCTTTGCACTTAGTTTATTTTGTTTTATGCTTCCCTCAAGTTATCTGTCTGTAAGCAGTCTTACTTCTAAGTAGGCAGTCCTAGGGGAGGAGGAATTGGGGCGATTTCCTGTATTTAAGGGGATCCTGGACCTCAGACTCGTGGACTGTGCCTCAGGTAGGGAGAAAGTTAAAAAAAAAAAAAAAGAAAAGGTGACTTCACCAGCTGGGAAAAAAGACCCGTAAAGCCAAATTCTGCGTCTTTCACACTCCCACACCCTCTGCAGGCTGGTCCACACCCAGTGGCTCTTCTCTGGGGTTTGTGTGCTGCCTCTTGCGCCATCTGCTCCATCTGCTTCCTCGACACTGCACAACCTCCCATAGCTCTGCATCCAGGCTGCCCAGAACAATGGCTCCATGTACCCAAGCTTCTCAGAAGCATAGCTTGATACAGTTGGCTACGGCGCGCATGATAAGAAAACCCGTCAGAAGGGATATGGGTTGCACATGAGGAGCATATGGTTGCCTTCATGGGGGCGGAAGGGTGTGAGCATGTTGAAGACAGAAACGCCCATCAGCCATCTCTTGAATGGATGCTTGTGTGCTTCCAGGGCTTCTGAAAGGAGCCACAATGAGATGCTTATTTTCTCAAAATCACTGCACTGTAGGAGCCCTGTGGGTTTCTGTGCCCACCCTCATGAGAGAATGCCCCACACCAGGCAGGTTGGGCCCTCGCCTAAGCCCTATAATCTGAACCATGATTTTGTGTAAACCTATCCCCTACCCTGATGACCCATCTGTTGTGCAGGGACCTCCCTCATTTCAGAAATAGACAAAGCAATTGACTGACGCAGGAGAAGTTAGAAATTGTCTCAAAGCAGCTTTGAGATCCAGAGAGAGAGAAACACCCCCTGGAAATGGGAATACGAAGCTCCTCTGTCCTCTATTAGAAATGGGATTATCATCTTGTGGGGCAGGCTGCATGGTTTGGGGGTCACCCTTGATGAAACTTCATTTTTTGTTCAGAGGCTGTTGCTGCCTTGCTAGGCTGCACGCCTCAGGCAGGACGCTGACTCAGTCCTCCATTTCTTTCCAGAACGGCCGCAGGCTATTTGAAGGCCTGGCTTGCGTTCGCTGTCTGTCCACTCTGTTCACACCACTAGGGGTCTTCATTGGTTTGCTCAGGACAGAACAAAAGGCAGCTTTTGAAAATAGAAACCAGCCAAGAGAAGGTGTTTGAATTCTCCCTGGATATTAGGCTGTGTGATCGTAGGCAACTTAGAACTCCTGGGCTTCAGGGTCCTCATTTTCACAATGGGAAGAAGTGGGGCAAAAAGCATTTCAATTACTAAAAGTCTACTATGTGCCAGATCAGTTTTTAAGTCGGGGTGCCTCTAAAGTCCAAACCTGTGACAAAAACTTCATATTCTGCCTGATTTAGGAGGTGGAGATCCCAGGTGAGGGTGACATTGGGCAAAAGTTGACATTAGAGTTTGTTATGGATGGACTGTGGAAGAGTACAGGGGCTCAAGTGAGACCCTGTGCAGGGTTCAGAGTACCTGCAGGAGGCTGGGCCATTTATCCTCTGACTCCTATCTCACATTGGGTGCCAGCTGCCTCTGAGGGTGATGCACTTTTACACAGAGGAGTGAAGCCCTTGGGACAAAGTGGAGACACATGGTTCATCCTTAAGGTGGCTGAGGCCAAAATCAGACAAGCTGCCACTGAAATCAGATATGAGCCAAGGGGGCATGCTGCAGGCACCTGGGTCACAGCCTCAGCAATACACCCACCCACCTCCACACATGGTCTTCAAAAGTTCATAAAGAAAGCATATGCTGGGAACCAGCGGTTAGTGTAATGGCTATGTCACTGGACTCCCACATAGTCGACCGCGGTTCGCGCCCCGGACTAGGAAAAGGCAAACCTGAACCTTATAGAACTTGACCAGTGCAGGAACCAGCAGATGGTGTAGCGGTTATGTCGCTAAACTCTCATTCAGTTGACCGCGGTTCGCGTCCAGGACCCGGTGGCTTAAAACTCAGGCCGGGCGCGTGTGCATGCGTGCCCAAGATCCCGAGAGGAGAATGGAGGAGAAGGGATTGCGGCGTGACCATCCCCCCTGGGGGGTGATTTCTCGCTTTCTGTCTCTCTGGCTCTCTCTGTCTGTCTGGCGAGCACACGTGCCCTGTAGCGAAAACCTCTCAAAAAAAAAAAAAAAAGAAAAAAAGCATATGGTGAAAAAAAGGCATAGATTTCACAAATTTTGCACCAAAATTAACTCACACATTAATTCCGTTTTTCCAGACCTTTGTAGTCCCCTCATACACACAACATACAACAACACAACTTGTGAATCCATTTGAGATGATCTAATATCTTCCTCCCAGGGTTGAGAAGAGCAATTCATGGAATGTTGCTGGTTGTGACTGATACGGGGTAGGGTTTTAGTGCTTGTTTGGGCAGGGAGAATTCAACTACTTGTATCTATCTACTGCTCAAGAACTCCTTCCACAGGGGGACCATTGTGTTCTAGGGGAAGAGAGAGTGAGAATGAAAGGGACCATCACCAATGAATTCTTCAGGAGCAATTCAGCAAGTCCTCCAGATGGCTAAGACCATCTTGAATGGATTCAATGAATGAATATAGTTTAGAACGTCTCTTTGCTTACCCATGCAGGTGCAGGGTCCTAGATATTTTATTTTCTTTACTCATGATAGGGCACATGCTCAAGAGAGAGTCTGGTTGTGCCACGGTCCCCTTCCTCCCATCCTCCTGCCCATCACCCATGTTCATGTCTGGTGTGTTTCAGACTGGCCAGGCTGGGGAACTGAACCATGGCCACCACATGGGATCCAGTTTCTCTTGAATAGTGTATTATATTTGTGCCATGAAGACAACCTAGGATCCCAAATATTTTTCATCTGATTAATAAAAATGCCAATAAGCTGATAACCTTCAGCAGCATGTAACACACAAATTGTGACTAGCACTACATGTGTGTGTAAAACTTTTTAATATAATTATGAATACATTCCACAGATAAGTACTTTTTCAAACCTAAATAAATAAATAAATAAATCTGTGTTAAATAAATAGAAACTTGTGAACATAATTGTCCATAAGGAATCTCCTCCCCCTCCCCTGCCAATGAAAGATGTCCTAAGCCTACCAGGAGAGCCAAGTTCTGAGTAAGATGCCAGAGCATGGTACCAGCCTCACTGTAGTGAAAAATCACCAAGGGCTTACTTAGTAGGGCCTGACTTTGCCTAAACCGGACACATCCATATTTGCATAATACATAGGATCATCCATGCTTCAAATCGTCTGAGATGAATTCATTGTGAGATTTTTTTTCAAGTTTACCAGAATCAGATAATTTTCCGTCTCCTGTTTAGCTTACTTCCTGTTGACACTTGCAGCTAGCAAAGGTATTTTCAGTTCAAGTAGTTACACGCTCTATGCCAAAATGTGCCCTCTCTTCTGACCCGCAAACACTATGTTAGGTCAAGTCCTTCTCAGTTTCATCTACACCATCATGAATCACTTTGTGCTAGTGTCTCTGTCTCTCTTCTTCCAGTCTTTCTCCTCCTCCAGACTAAATTCCTTGCTGCTCCCAGAGGGATCCTTTCAAATGGCAAATCTGAACATATACATCACAATTCTGTTGAAATCCTCCAAAAGGTCCACAATTTTTCAGCACAAAATGAAAACTTAAGGCATGTGATTGTGCCCTATCTATGTTTATAGCCTATTCTAGTCCCCAGGTATTTCCTTTTTTTTTTTTTTTTTTTT
>NW_006159645.1:2629386-2656859 GCF_000334495.1 Tupaia belangeri chinensis
GGTGTGAGTTTAAGCCACTGGGTCCGGGACTCGAACTGCAGTCGGCTACATTGGAGTCCAGCGACATAGTCATTACGCTAACTGCTGGTCCCAGTCCCCAGGCATTTCTGTGATTTCAGTTAGACACCGAGCATTCCAGTTCTGTGCACTCCCTATGAGAGTCTTAGTTAGAAACACTCTCCCCTTAGGGAGATCTCTTATTGATCTCTGTACCCTTAGTGTCAAGGACAATGCTCAATAACTATTGAATACACGCCACTGAACTACAAAGAAAATAAAAGAAGCTGCTAGGTCACCACTGGCTTTGTCATGAGGGCAGTTGTCTCCTACATGACCAACTGTGTAGTTGGGGTCCTGGATTTGGCCATTTGAGAAACACACTGGGCATGTGTGTGCGCCCAAAATCTTAATACAGAGAAATGAAGAGGGATGCAGCATGACCCGTACCCATGGGTGCTCTCTTTTTCTCTCTCTGGTGTGCACATGCACCCTTTAGCAAATTTAGTAAAAGAAGAAGCTTTCTAAGAGGTGATTTGGCTAAACTCTAGTATGACAAGGAGAGGTAGGTTCTAGGTACCTGGAAGAAAAATAAGTGATATAAATTAACCAACTCTTTCTGCACAGGGTCTCACCTATGTGAGTTATTTTATTTAAATTGGACTCCAAGAGCACAAGATCCTTGCTCATTTAAACATAACAAGCTTAGACCCAGCTGTGGTAGCACAAGAACTAGGGCATTGCTGTGTGATGCTGGAACTGTAGTATAAGAGCCTAGGTTTAGATCCCATGTTGACCTGAACATTCTGGGTGCAGCCATGATCTTGGCTGGCTGGAAAGCTGGGGGCATAGATTAAGGTATGGTGAGAGCCTGTCAAGTGTACCATCTCTCTCTCCCTCATGAAATAAATATATAAACTTTATACACGCACACACACACACACACACACACACACACACATAAAATGGTACACATATATACAAGGATATATATAGATATATACACGCACATACACACACAACCCTTAAAAGTTTGAGCAAATGCTATGTCAGTGATTCCTCAGCTTCTCAACATTTAAAATTGTCTGATACTCTTTATTATAGAGAATGTTCATTGACTGGCTATCTATAACAAATATTTCTGTGGCCTAGCTAGCAAATTGACTTACATAGACATAGACTCCTTAACATTTATTTCAATCAAACTTGACATGTTTTTCAGGGCACAGAAACAAATAGACTAGATTTTGCTTGGATAAGGAATGTTGAAGCTGAAGCTGAGTTCTTTCTTTTTCTTTCTTTCTTTCTTTTTTTTTTTTTGAGAGAGAGATTTTTGCTATAGGGTGTGTGCGCTCACCAGAGAGACAGAGAAGCAAAGAGACAAAAAGTGAGAAATCACCCCCCCCAAAGGAGATGACCATGCCACAATCCTTTCTCCTCCATTTTCCTCTCAGGATTTTGGGCATGCATGCATGCACATGCACCCAGCATGAGTTTTAAGCCTCCAGGTCTGGGACTTTAACTGCGGTCAAGTACATGGGAGTCTAGTCATGTGACCATTATGCTATCTGCTGGTCCTCAGGAATCCTGAAGCTGAGTTCTGATGATTCTGTAGATATAAAAACCAGTAGGACCATGAATTACTTGCTATTGAAAATATGCCTTTTCCTTCCAAAGAAGTAAAATTATCCTACTTCACCCCAAAATAAATAGCAATATGGCTACTAAAAATAAGTTACTTATTGTATTTGCCTTTTAAAAGAAATTGCAGAACATTTTAATTATATTTCTGCCAGTAGGTACAGGTCTAATTTAGATTTTGGTGGCTTAAAGCAGAAAATACTGTATTAAGGTTTATTGTAGGGACCAGCAGTTGGCATGATGGCTATGTTGCTGGACTCCCATGTAGTCAACCATGGTTCGAGTCCTGGACTTGGTGGCTTAAACTCACGCTGGGCGCCTGTGCATGCGTGCCCAAGATCCTGAGAGGAGAATAGAGGAGAAAGGATTGTGGCATGGCCATCCTCCCTGGGGGATGATTTCTTGCTTTCTGTCTCTCTGTCTCTCTCTGTCTTTCTGGTGAGTGCATGTGCCCTATAGCAAAAATCTCTCTCTCAAAAAAAAAAAAAAAAGGTTTATTGTAGCATAAGTTGCTTTCTTGAGGCATATCCATTGTTGAAGCAGCAATCATTTAAGAAGCTCATTAAAAGTCTCCTTTTCATCAGGACACAAATAATACTAAACATATCTTGATTCATCTATTCATGAATTCATCCATTTAATTCTTTTCTAGATATTCACTGACATTTATTTTTTGCCAAGCACACTATAACAAGGAACTATTGTGTCAGAGCCCATATGACAAGCTGATTATCTTTCCTCCATAGAGAGAGCCTAGTTCAGATGGTCCCTGATGCCAGAGGTACTAGGCAGAAGTAGTTTCTATAAATAATGTTTGTAACAGGACCACCCAGGAGGACCAGGATCAGGAGGAGGTGAGTGAAGCATTCAGCTCAGTTTTAAGAAGAGGTGTCATCCTCTACAATAAACAAAATGTCAATATTTAGTTTTTATATCTTTCACTAAAATATTATTTATCTTGATTACTGAGTTTCCCTGTATTTTCAGCCTTTTTTATTTTTCATTTTAATTAACAAATACAAATTGCAGAAGCCGGACAGTAGCATGGTGGTAAAACATGATACTCTGCAAAACAATCTCACTCAGGAAGGTTCAAGCTTTAAATCTGGAGACCTCCCTGAGCACACCAGGCATGCGCTTGCTCGTGATCCGAGGTTGGCTGAGTCTGGACATGGATGGCAGGGTTGATGCCTGTTGGAGGTCCTGTCTCTCTCTACCTCTCTTTCACTCTCTCATTTATAGAGGAAGCAGATACATAAACTTTAAAACAATATAAATGTAATAAATTTATGAGTTACAAAGTGATGTGGGTTTTTATGGAGAGGTTTTTGCTATAGGGTGCATGCGCTTGCCAGGAAGAGAGAGACAGAGAGACAGAAAGCGAGAAATCACCCCCCCACAGCCCCCAGGAGGGATGGCCATGCCACAATCTCTTCTCCAGTTTCCTCTAGGGATCCTGGACACACACACACACACACACACACACACACACACACACACATGGTGTGAGTTTAAGCCACCGGGTCTGGGACTCAAACCACAGTCGACTACATGGGAGTCCAGCAACAGAGCCATTACGCCAACTGCTGGTCCCCAAAGTGATGTTTTGATATAGGTATATTATAGAATGATTAAATCAAGCCAATTACCAAATCTGTTACCTCATTTTTTTTTTAAATTTTGCAGCTTGAACATTTAAAATCTACTTTCTTAGCAATTTTGAAATAGACATTACATTTGTGCCACAAATCTCAAAACATTTTATTCTTCTGGAAACTTTGTATCCTTTGGGCAACATATCTCCCCACCTCCCCTAAACCTCTGGTAACCATCATTCTACTCTCTGCTCGCACAAACTTGCCTTTTTTAGATTCCACATACAGGTGCAATCTTGTAGTACTGACTTTTTTTTTTTTTTTTTTTTTTTTTTTATAATTTTTTTTTTTTTTTTTTTTTTTGAGAAGTTCTTTTGCTATAGGGCATGTGCACTCACCAGAAAGTCAGAGAGGGAGGGAGAGATAGAAAATGAGAAATCACCTCCTGGGGGGATGGTCAGATCGAAACCCCTTCTCCTGCATTCTCCTCTCAGGATCTTGGGCATGCACGCACATGCACCCAGCATGAGTTTAAGCTACCAGGTCTGGGACTCGAACTGTGGTCAACTACATGGAAGTCTAGTGACATAGCCATTACTCCAACTGCTGGTCCCAGTACTGACCTCTCTATGCCTGCATATTTCACTCAGTGCAGCCTCCTTCAGGTTCATCCATGTTGGCACAAATGGCAGAATTTGTTTCTTTTTTTAAAGTCCCATTTCCTGTTATCTATTCATCCATATCCCAGTGATGGACACTTAGAACTGATACCCCAGAAATAACAAGGATCATCAGCGGTTACCATGAATATGCCACCCAATTAAATAACTGTGCCTCTTTGAATTTTGTATTCGGGGGAGTATTTCTTTCTCCCTAATCCTGATCCTGCCACCCTGCAGACGTCATGGCTTTTTAAATGCTGTAGGAGCTCTGAGATAGCTTCTCTCTCCCTGTTTTCTTGGGCCCCTGCTTAAATGTATATATTTATCTAGGGATAAACTAGTTCATGTCATTAACAGATTCCAGCCTTACCATGTCAGGGAAGTGATAATAGATAAATTCACACTAGTGAGTACGTGACTAATATCAGTTCTTTCTAAGAATCAGGTTTAGGATAAAGGTGATGAACAACGAATCCACGCAGGCAGGCTGGCCCCACAGCCTAGTAACTAGGGGAGCTGAATGTCACATGGCTGACTTTGGTTGGAATCTTTGCCTCTGGGGCTTGAAAAACACACTGGTTGTTTATATATGTGTGTGTACCCCGAATCTCAACAGGATGGAGAAAGGGAGGAGATGGGATGGTAGCATGACCACAACCCGTTGGGGGTATTTTGTCCTCTCTCTCTCTCTGATGAACATAACACAAAACAGGTGTGCCCTGAAGGGGGGAAAATCACAAGGAAGGAAATGCTGGAGACAAGGCAGACTTGTCTCTGCATCCAGGTGGAAGAGGTAAGAGATCCAGTGCTCAGTCAGGCAATGTCTGTCACTGTCATATACTCCACATCAGTGTATGGGATTTTTTTCTTTTTTTTTTTTTTTTTTTGGGGGGGAAGGAGCCATAGACACAGATTTGTGTTTTCTTCATAATATCACTAATTTTAATGGACAAGAACCAAGAAATTTAAGTTAATAGTGAACATCTGTCTATGATTAACCCTGGTTGCACTTAGAAATTAGAGGCGATCATACCACTTTGAAATCACAATATTACCGTCAATTAAAACAGGTCAACCTCAGTTCTTTGTCTCCAAAAGAAATGCTTTTACTTCATTTTAAATTCCCAGGTTCTTGAAAAATTATTCATTTTTAAGTATAATGCTTATGTTTTTAAAATTTTGCCTCCCTAAAAGGTGAAAACAATTTCATTTAATTACCAACAGTTTTTTTTTTTTTAATCCAAAGAGTATTTAAGGAAATCTAAGAACATTGTTTAACTGTTCTAAGGTTATTTTAGACTATTTAAAGGACAACAAAATGGACTTCTTGATAATAGAAACCATCCTGCAGCCCCTGCCACATACATCAATGCATAACATCAGCAAAGTCAGAAAACTTGAACACAGAAATCCAAACTCAGCTCTTACCTCAAGATTGAAACCCATTTAAATTCCAAGAATAAGTAGCTGACAAAGATAATTTTCATAGATTAACATTTTTCACCTGGGTTTTATATTTCTGGAAGAAATATACACTGCATTGGTTATGCATTGATCAAACTTTTATTGTGCCAGCTGTACTTCATAGACCTGAAAAAGTGATTCAAGCAAAACAAAAGAGAACATAAAAGCACAACTATAATGGTTTTAAATCCCAAAGAGGCAATTACAAGTTTGATTCCAGTGATGCAGCTGGACTCCATTGGAAAACTAAACACCTTATCCATATTAAGCAGTTATGAAGGCTAGGGCTCGGGATGTAAATAATAAATTTGCACTGCAGTCATATTTGTAAAGTACATCCCTTTTAATAAGTGGAAAGAATATGGTAATAAATTTCACACTAATTCATGTGCAAAGAAGAATTTTACAGAGTTCAAATGTGTTAAGACAGGTAAAAAAATGTGAAGTATGAACTAACTAATCATTGGGATAAAACAAATGAAAAAAGCTTAGAATAATGTGCATAGGATTGGATTGTAACTCTTTAACCACTTGGAGCTGGGCTCAGCCTAATGCAGCTTTTTGTATGCATGATGTTTCTCTGCCTCTCTTTAAAAGAAAAATGAAAGTAAATGGGGCATTGTGCTGCTTCCCAAATTAATTTACAAAAGCCTGGGACAAGACACTTAAAGAACTAATTGTTGTAGAGTTTAGGATATCTTTCTCTCCCTGAATTTTTAGACAGAGGAATGAGAAGTATAAAGTATTTCTACAGGATTTCATCTGCATTAAGCAAGCAAGTTGGGGCGCTTCCAAACTCCCCTCTGAGTGCTCCAGATATGCTCATTAATTCATTAATCTGCTGAATGGTTTAGTGTCTCTTACATATCAGGCACTAGGGGTGCAAAGATCAGAGGAGTTGCCTCAGTCCTCAAGATGCCACAGTGTAGTGGGAGAAATAGATGGGCCCAGAGATGACCCTATTTTGTTTTTATAATTGCTCAGTAGAGAAATTCAGAGTATTTGGTTGCAGAGAAGGGCTCCTTAACTCTTCTTCTTAGAGGAAAGATTGCAAACAACAGCTAATTAGAAGAGTGAGACTTGAGTGATCTTAAAATAATTTTGAAAGATTTTGCTCCAAATCTTACCAGTTGTTCAATGTTTAGCCCCCCCCCCTTTTTTTTTTCCCTTGATGGGCCATTCACAGAAATGAAACCCAATTTTTACCAAAAGAAGAGTCTGGTGATTACTGAAGAGTAAAATATAAAATTGGATTCCTTCCTCAGGCCAAACACAAGACAGATTTTAAAATTAAGTGTAAAAAGCAAAAATGTAAATATTTAGGAGAAAATACATGATATTGCTTTACAAGGTTGGAGTAGAAAAAAAATCCTTAATCTACTCTCAATAAACAGTATAAGATTAAAAAAGGATAGATGATTTTTACAACATTGAAAATAAAAAAAGGCTGGACCAGTGGGTGGCATAGAAGTTAAGGCTCTGGATTCCACATGGTTGGCTATGTGATTGAATCCTGGACTGGGTGTCTTGAAATTCACACAATGAATGTATGTGCGCATGCCCAAAATCCTGAAAAGAGACTGGAAGAGAAGGAATTGTGGCATGGCCATTCCCCTTGGGAAGTTATTTCTCACTTCCCGTCTTTCTCTCATGGTCTACTGCCCTAAAACAAAACAAAACAAAACAAAAAGTGTAAAAAGGGCTAACCACCCAAGATCTGATGGTTAAGGAAACTGAATCCCATGTGACTGACCACATGGTTTGAATCCTGGCACTGGTAGCTTCAAAAACACTAGAAATTGTGTGTGTGAGCGTGCGTTCATCCCAAATCCCAGTGAGATGGAGAAACAGAAGAGAAGGGATTGTAGTATCACATCACCCCACTGGTGGTACTTTCTTCCTCCCCCTTTTTTTCTGTCATTGTGTCTCTCTGATGAGCACACACACCGTTGGCAAAAAACCAAAAAAGTGACAAAAAAAATGTGTGAGTCTACAACACAAGACTGGAGAAGACATTTCCAATTTGTATAACCAGTACAAGATTAGCACCCAGAATATATGCTATTTACAAATTATTAAGAAGAACATTTTAAATTAAGAGAAGATGCTGAAGGTGAGCTACATACATTGGGCTCTCCTTCCCCCTCTGTCTCTGCCCTCTCCCCTGAGAGCCAGCTGGTCCACTGGCTCAGCTGTACCTTGCCAGCATCTTGTGATCATTCCCTTACCTCATGGAACTGGCCCATGGCTGGGGCTGTTCTGGAGGGAAGCCTCTCATGACATTCCCTTACCTCATGGAAGGAGGTGTGCACACCTTTCCCATATTAACATCACAAGATTGGAGGCACTAAACCAAAACACACCCAACTGATTCTGTTAATTGATAACTAAATCAGTAGCATAGCCCCCATACAATGTGCGTACAAATCAGCCCCTGTCTTGGTGACAGGGAATCTGCATTGATCTTTACTTGATTTATGAATACTTTGTTCCTAGCATGTATAACCGACAGCCCAGACCATTCTCTGCCCAGTCATCAGCAGAGCCTTCCTAGTAAGTAAACTCATGTCTGTCTCTGCTGGACCACTGGGTATGTTCTTCAGAATCAAAAACATCTTGGGCAAGCCCTCTCAGACTTGAAGCTAACCCAGGAGAGATGCTCAACGTGATATTCAGTAACCAGAAAAATGAGAATACACCCCTTTATACAGCCTGGACAACATAAACTATGGCAAAGATGTGGAAACACAGAGTGTACTGATAGTGGGATTCAAATTGGAACAACCACTTTAAAAAACAGTATGGGGGGACCAGAAGATAGCATAATGATTAATTCAGTGGACTCCCACATGGCCGATTGTGGTTTGAGTCCTGGACCTGGTGGCTTGAAACTCACACCAGGCACGTGTATGTGCATGCCCAAAATCCCAACAGGAGACTGGAGGAGAAGGGATTGCAGCATGGCCATACCCCCTGGAGGATGATTTCTTGCTTTGTGTCTCTGTCTCTCTGGTAAGTGCACATGCCTTATAGCAAAAATCTCTCTCTTAAAAAAATGGGACAGCAGATGGCATAATTGTTATGTCATTGGACTCCCACGTAGTAGACCATGGTTGTAGTCCTAAACCCAGTGGCTTACACTCACACTGGGCACTGTGTGCATGTGTGCCCAAATCCCAAGAGGAGAATGGAGGAGAAGGGATTGTGGCATGGCCATTCCTCCTGGGGAGTGATTTATTGCTCTCTGCCTCTCTGTCTCTCCAGCGAGTGCATATGCCCTCTAGCAAAAATCTCTCTCTCAAAAAAACAAATGAATAAAAACAGGCAGTATGGTAAAATCTATACTGAAGGTGAAGATGTACATACTTTATGATCTAGCAATTTTGCCTCTTGATGTACACTTTAGAGAAACTCTCAAATATGCACACATGTCCAAGAAGGACACACTGGCTGTGAAAGAGCAAAAGTGGCCATTAGTAGGTGGGTGGGTAAATAAATTGTGGCATATTCATATAATGAAATACTATACAGCAGGGAACATGGTTGGCTCATCACCAAAGTTGGCTTGAAAATTGAAAGATATAAATTCTAATATCCTGAAAGAATTTAAAACATTAATGTGGGCCAGCAGTTGGCATGACAGTTAAGACACTGAATCCCACATGGATGACTCCTCCTAGACCCTGGTGGCTTGAAAAATACATCAGTTGCATGTGCATGCATGCCCAAAATCCCCAGAGAAGAATGAAGGCTAAGGGATTGTGGCTTGTCCATCCCCATGGAGGAGAAGGGATTGTGGCATGGTTATCCCCTCTGGGGGATGATTTCTCTCTCTCTCTCTCTCAGAAGCATAAGAACCCTATGGCAACAATCTTTAAAAACATTAAGCACCAGACTCAGTTTTATCAGCAAGTCAATTGAGAAAAGAGGAAAGCATCTACTGAATCGTACTGTTCCAAAAAACAGAATGAAAGGAGGAGATGCACCCCTCCTGCCTCTACAGGTCTGTTCTACCTTGATGCAATAATTCTCAATTTGTGTAATATAAAATATAACAAAACATATAAAGCAAAAATGATAGACATAAAGCTAATCAGGCAAAATTAAGTTAACACCCTATTGAGTAATCTCAACATGTTTTCATTTATTGCTATTATTATTTTTTAACTGTGATTTCTGATTTATATAAAACTAATGTGTATCTTCATGCGCTACAGAATGGTTTTTTTTTTTTTTTGAATTCATTCATTCATTTTAATTTGACCAGAGAAAGACACACAAAGAGACAGAGGGAAAATGAGAAAGCAAGCCACCAGTCTGGGACATGAACCATAGTCAGCCATGTGGGAGTGTTGAGAGCTTTGACCACCAAGCCACCTACTGGTCCTCAGAATGGTTTAATGCATGTATACAGAATATAATAATCAAATCAAGGATATATACATCTTCATTTTCTTCAGCATTGAACATTGTATTATGTTGTGCACATCTGTTAACAGTTCTACTGTTTCTTTTGAAATGTGCCTTAAACTGTCCGTATTATTTCTCTGCTGTGGTACACCAACCTGTAGCCTCTTCCCTTTACATAAATGCATTCTATGTCCATTACATGTTTTCTCATGAACTCCCCAATCCCCCAAAGCAACTCCAGATATCTATCATTATTGTGTCTATTACCATGTTTTCAAGCCCTTCAGTGTCTGCCATTGAGTGCAGACATTCAGTATATGAACACGTTTATTTGGGAAGAGTATCCACTATGACAAAATAAGGGAAGGCAGGTGTCCCCATGTTGTTGAACCGAAGGGCTAATTGAGCGGCTGCCATGTTGCTTCAGCAGTGCTTGGAATGCTATGTGTGGGGATATGTTCCTTTAAAAACTTCTGGTCTTGGAGGTTTGTGGACAAACGAGAGAACCTCATGTGTGTGAGAATACCATGGCAGTGGGGGGCTGGAAAGTGAAGGAAGTTCAGGGAAGTGGAACTGATTTGCTTTGTAATTTCTCTATATCCAGCCTGCCAGTTTACACCTCAAATCTGCCTAGCCAGCTGATTTTCCCTGGACATATAAGACAAACATCCCTACATGCTTTGCTTGTCATTTCAGGTTTCTTACATACCCAGATACATTCCTACACTTGTCTGGCTACTTCCGAACATCAGTTAGAGTGACTGTTCTCCACGGTCTTACTTAGAATCATTTGGATCATGGAATTAAAATTTACAATCGTTTCCACTCCATAAGGCAGCATCAAACAATGACACGTAATTTCCTATGGTCATGTTCTTTGTAGCTAATTGTCTTGTAAAACTCAAATATTTTTAAAAACAATTTCTGATATGATTGTCTACTATTGCTTTATGAAAATATGAATTGCAGGTATGCATGTATCAAGCTAATGCAGATCTTAGAGATTTTTTAGACTTGAAAAATGCCACTTCTCTTTACTTCATGTAAAGTCTTTTAGCCTGAAGCCTTTTTACCTCTCTTATCTAGTGTGATGAGACTGTCTGTAGGAATCAAAGGTTGCTAAGGAATGAGGCGAGTTCTGAGGCAGAATAAATTAATGTATCATATCTCCTTCCTTACGTATGGGTTTAAAAGCAAGGCAGGTGCTTTAAACTCAGGCAATGGGATAACCCTGCAGCTTGTCTCATTTGTATGAGAGCTCTGTCTACTCTGTTACCCCTGAAAAGCAATCTGTCTAGTTAGTATTTTGTTCTTGGAATAGAGACTATCTGAGCATAGATCCTGACTGCAATATACTTACTGAGAGATGCTGAGGACATTTAACTTCTTTGAGTTTCAGTTTTCCCCCTAAGGAAAATGGGGATAGGTTCATTCCAAAAGAGCACTGATTAAGAGAATTCCTGTGAAATCCAGGATCATTATTATACAGAGATGACTTGGAAGGCCTGTGCAGAGGCCATCCCCAAAAGAAACTTATGTCAATAGAATAGAGGTGGGTGAGGTTGGTTTGAGGTAATGGTTCAAGGACATGGGTGCATTTGTCTATGGCATAGAGTCCATCACTCACACCGTCCTACAACCCAAGCCTCATAACTTCTGCTTAAGTCACAAGAAGAGCAGTAAAGAAAAAATTAAAAACAGATCATAAGTCATTCCAAGAACTTTAAGATACTGGGAGCAAAAGGCAAACCATGTATGTAAGCATGGCACAAGGAGGTG
Source organism: Tupaia belangeri chinensis (assembly GCF_000334495.1). Lineage (NCBI taxonomy): Eukaryota > Metazoa > Chordata > Mammalia > Scandentia > Tupaiidae > Tupaia > Tupaia belangeri. Next base: position 2,640,935 of record NW_006159645.1, read on the forward strand.
ACAGGCACTGTCCACAGATGGGCTGGGTGATGGCAAGAATCATGAACATGGTTGGGGCCATGGGAGACTCAGGGGACAGCATATTTCAGGAGCTCTGGGCTCTGCCCATAGCAGACATCACACAGAGGCTGGAACAGTAAGACGTAGGTCTGAGAGATGCATGGACTAGCCAGAGGCTCCATTCCCAGAACCCCTGGCGGGAGGTCTTTGATTACCCTGAGAAATAAGTAAAGATGGATTTTAAGAAAAATATACTCTTTTTCTTTCCTTCCTTCCTTCCTTCCTCCCTCCCTTCCTTCCTCCTTTCTTCCTTCCTTCTCTTTCTTTCTTTCTTTCTTTCTTTCTTTCTTTCTTTCTTTCTTTCTTTCTTTCTTTCTTTCTTTCTTTCTTTCTTTCTTTCTTTCTTTTCCTTTCTCTCTTTCATTCTTTTTTTTTCCTTTCTTTTATTTGAGAGAGATTTTTGCTATAGAGTGCATGTACTTGCCAGAGAGACAGAGAGAAAGAATGTGAGAAATCACCACTCCCCACCCCCCTATAGGGGATGGCCACATTTCAACCTCTTCTCCTCCATTCTCCTCTCAGGATCTTGCACGCACTTGTGCCTGGCATGAGTTTTAAGTAACAAGGTCTGGGACTCCAACCACAGTCAACTACATGGGAGTCCAGTAACAAAACTATTATGCCACTGCTGGTCCTGAGAATGATGTATTTTTTGTTTAAGAGTTTTTTGCTATGGGGTATGTGAGCTAGCCAAAAAGAGACAGAGAGACAGAAAGTGATAAACCACCCCCCAGGGGGGGCTGGCCATGCCACAGTCTCTTCTCTTTCATTCTCCTCTAGAAATCTTGGGTACACATGCACATGCCCTCGGTGTGAGTTTAAGTCACTGGGTCTCGGACTCAAATGCAGTTGACTATATAGGAGTCTAGTGACATAGCCATTCTGCCAACTGCTGGTCCTGAGAATAATGTATTCTTAACCAAGCTGGCTGTGTGAGCTGAGTTACCTTTTACATCCACAAGCCTCTACATTCTAGACTTCAAAATCTGTTGAGTCCTCTGAAAAGTCATGACAATTTTTAAAATTGTTATGACTGTTCCAATAACCCAATATTTCCTCTCTCTAGTGTCATTTTTAGAATACGATTAACTAAATCAGCCAATAACCTGATGGTTAAGGTGATTGGATCCCACATGGCCAACAGCATGGCCCAAATCCTGGACCGTGGCTGGAGAAACCCACCAGGCCCATGTATATGTACCCCAAATCCCAGAAGGAGGGAGAAATAAAGGAGAAGAGATTGCAGCGTGACTGTCCCCCATGGGAGGTACTTTTTCACTCACTACCTCTCTCCCTCTGGTTCTCTCTGGCAAGCACACATGACTGAGAAAATTAAAAATAAATAAATAAATAAATAACCACCTGCCATGTACTTATACTTATATTAGCTGGATTTTTCCCAGACTTTGTAGTGATAGAATAAACCTTTCACACAACTTTTTTCTCCGCATCTTTTCCCCTGCCATTCTCCAGACTTGTTCCCTTGCTATCTCTGTCCAAATATTCTTATTTTCTCTGTAATGCTTCCATTTTTCTATGCTGTTGCTTACACATGTTTAATCACCCAGTATTTTAGATGAAGACTTTACAAACCTAACTGAGTCAATATCTGAAATAATAGAGCCAGGCTAGTATATCGCCTGTTTACTTCTTTTTTATATATATGTTAAAAGTTTTTGCCTTGGGGCACATGCACTTGCCAGAGAGAGAGAGAGACAGTGAGAAGGAAAGTGAGAAATGACCCATCAGGGGGGACAGTCACGCTGCAGTCCCTTCTTCTCCACTCTCCTCCTGGGATCTTTGGCACATACACACAAGTGCCCTGTGTGAGTTTCAGACCACCAGGTCCAAGACTCAAACCATGGTTGGCCCTGTAGGAGTCCAGCCATAAAACTGCTATGCCATCTGCTGGCCCCGTCTCACCTATTCATTTCTAATCCCTGCTGATAAAGTATTTACAATTATTCTAGCTCTTATTTATGTTTTAACTGTTTCTCAAAGTGCTTTTGGAAAATTTTCATTTCTAATTAAATTTGTCTATGTTAAAATGGTGAGTATATATTTAAAAAATTATTCTTGGCAGTTTTCAAAACCAAATGATGACTTCAGTTGTGTCTTTACCAGACAGATAAAATGTGATATATCTATAATAACAACCCAAAGTACCATATTTAGAAAATTGAAAACTCTGTTTTTAAGTCCAAAATGAAATTAGGCACATATTATATCTATAAATGAGTAGTTTTTAAGTAAAAACTAATCAGATTATGCAAAAATAAAAATGAGGAAAGAAAGGTAACAAGAGGAAGAAAAGGACGGAAGGGAGGGGGAGGAAGGAAGGAAGAAGGAAAAAAGAAATGAAGAAAGGAAAGGAAAGGGACAAGGAGAGGAAAGAAAATCTTCTTCAAAGCACTTCATTTCAAAAACATGCTTACTTCCTCACCATGTTTTTCCATTAATGTGATTTCATAGTGAGAATATATACATACATGCATCATCTTCATACTATATTTTGTCTTCACAAATACCAGTCAGAACAGAGATATATCCTGGGAAATGCATTCTTAGGCTATTTCATTGTTGTGTGAACATCACAGTGTCCTTACTGACTCTAGATGGCGTGGCCTCTAGGCTACATGGTGCAGTCTGTTGCTCCGCGGCTATGAACATGTACAGTATGTTACTGCCCTGAATACTGTAGGCAATTGTAACACAATTGTGAGTATTTGTGTATCCAAACATAGAAAAAGTGCTGTTAAAATACAGTATAAAAGATTAAAAAATGATACACCTGTACCAGGCACTTATCATGAATGGAGATTGCAGAACTAGTTGCTTTAGGAGAGTCGGTGAGTGAGTGGTGAGTGAATGTGAAGGCCTAGGATATTACTATATAATCTATAAAACTGCAGACTTTATACTAGGCTACACTAAATTTATAAAAAAATATTTTCTTGGGACCAGCAGTTAGCATGATGGCTATGTCGCTGGACTCCCATGTAGTCGACCGCAGTTCGAGTACCAGACCTGGTAGCTTAAACTCACACTGGACGCGTGTGCGTATGTGCCCAAGATCTGGAGAGGAGAATGGAAGAGAAGGGATTGCGGCATGGCCATCCCCCTTGGGGGGGTGATTTCTCTCTGTCTCTCTCTTTCTGGCGAGTGCATGCGCCCTACAGCAAAAACCTCTCCAAAAAAAGAAAAAAAATTCTTTCTTCAGTAATTCTTTTACATCATAAACTTTCAAATATTTTAGAACTTTTCATAATAACATAGCTTAAAATACAAATACAAGTACAGCTGTATATAAATGTTTTTTTCTTTATATCTATAGTTTCAAAGCTTTTTTCTATTTTAGAATTTTAATTTATTTTTTTCTTTTCAAACTTTTGTTTAAGAAAACGAAGACATAACCACACACATTAGCCTAGGCCTACACAGACTCAGGATCATCAATATCACTGTCTTCTACTTCCACAGCTTGCCCCACTGGAAGGGACACAATAAACAAAACAACATGAGATTAAATCAAGCACGCACCCCAAAATAATACAATCAAGAGATTCGGTAAACAAGTTAGATAAACAGGAGCTATATAAGGCTGCTGCTGGTGTAACATGGCATACTGTTTTGTACCAAGCTTTTTGGTTTGCTCTGTTGTTTGTTTTAGAGTTTTTGCCTTAGGGCACATGTACTCACTAGAAAGAGACAGAGACAGTGAGAAGGAAAGTGAGAAATCACCACCTAGGGGAGACGGCCATGCTGTAATACCTTCTCCTCCATTCTCCCCCCTACCCCCGGGATCTTGGGCACACACACACACACCATCCAGCATGCTTTAAGCCACCAAGTCCATGACTCGAACAATGGTCAACCATGTGGGAGTCCAATGACATAACTGCTATGTGGCCAGCTGGCGGCCCAACCACATGAGAGCAGTTCTCAGTTCACAATCCTGATCCTGCCAGGTGCATGCCTGTGATCCTGGCTGGCTGAGGCTGGGTGTAGATCCCAGCATGAAAACCCTGTTGGGGGTGCCTGTCCCCTTGTATCTCTCTCTCATGCAAGAAATAAATAAACTTAAATAATGTATAGTACAGAAAATACATAAATTAGTGGCACAGTTGTTTTATTATCATTATGAAGTGTTTTGTGCTGTATATAATTGGATGTGCTATTCTTTTATATGACTGGCAGTGCAGTAGGCTTGTTTCCATTAGTATTACCACAGACCTGTGAACAACGCCTTACACTATGACACTGTTATAATGTCACTAGGTGAAGAAGTTTTCAACTCCATTATGATCTTATGGGACCACCACTGAATATGATGTTTAATTTAAAGTTGTGTTGAAATCTGGTCCTAGGCTTCTCGTATCTGAGGTCACACAGGATATTACCCTTTCTACTCTGAACTCTCACATGGCTGTAAATAGAAGAGAAGCCTCAAAGAATCATAGGAGGAATCTCCCTCTTTTTCTGAGTCCACCTCAAGGAAGGACAACGTCTACAGGGTGGCATCAGTGGGACTTCTCTTTGCATAAGTTTCTCGGAGGGAGAGGAGAGACTTTCATTATTTCTACTCCTAAGTGGTATCATTTCCTAATGTGAATTGTGTTGTTTTGGTTTTAAAAAACAGCACTTTTTTTTTTTTTCCCCATTTTTCTTCCCTGTATTAAATAACAACCAGCACTTTGAACGCCTCTTCACTGAGTAGGAAATGAAGTTCTGACTTTGGATTAAGGCATGTCTAGTCCTCGTATCCTGGCTCTATATTCTTGTTTAGCCTAAGTTTTCAGATGCTAATGTGAATTGTGTTGTTTTGGTTTTAAAAAACAGCACTTTTTTTTTTTCCCCATTTTTCTTCCCTGTATTAAATAACAACCAGCACTTTGAACGCCTCTTCACTGAGTAGGAAATGAAGTTCTGACTTTGGATTAAGGCATGTCTAGTCCTCGTATCCTGGCTCTATATTCTTGTTTAGCCTAAGTTTTCAGATGATTTACTCTTTGTCTTCCACACCATTACTGCCACATTGGCTCGGGCTCAGACTCAGAGCCTCTGTGCTCAAACCCAAGCCAAGTGCCACTTCTTTTACGAAGTTGTCCCCAACTTCTCGATCTATTGAACAATTGCTCATCATACATAGGCTCTACTACTCTGGCCTGTTCCATAGTCTCGATCTTTTATCCCCTCTTTGCATACTTATCCTTTATACTAGACTGAGCTCCTTCGGAGTAGTTCTTCATCTTTCTTCCCATTTGTTGTTATTATTCTTTTTATTAACTTCAACATCCAGCACAGAGTCTGATTGAACTGTGCATGCCTGAAGAAGACCGCTGGCTGATATTAAAGGGAAGGGTTTGGGACCTCAATCCCCAGGCAGATGAGTTTGGAAAATACCCTCTCTGTCTCAATGGTTTTGTTTTTTGGAGAGGTTTTTGCTATAGGGCGTGTGCACTTGCCGGAAAGAGAGAGAGAGACAGAGAGACAGAAAGAGAGAAATCACTCCTCAGGGGGATGGCCACGCCACAATCCCTTCTCCTCCATTCTCCTCTTGGGATCTTGGGCGCGCATGCACACGTGTCTGGAGTGAAGTTTAAGCCACCGGGTTCGGGACTTGAACCACGGTTGGCTATGTGGGAGTTCAGCGACATAGCCATTATGCTAACTGCTGGTCCCTGTCTTCAATAGTTTTAATACTATGATCTCTTTTATACAGTCTGTGTCTATAACTCCTAAGGCTGATGGCTCTCTCTGGAAAACACCTTAGGAGACAGCAAAGTTCAGTGCCTATGAACCAAACTCTGAAAAGAACTGCCTGGGTTCCTTGGCTCCCCCAACTGTGTGACCTCTGGTTCTCATTTAACCTTTAACATTTGTTCAGCTATCAAATGGAGTACATCGTGGTTGCATCTTTGAGTTGCTGTAAGAATGAGATGAGATAATTTACATAAAAAGAGCAGTGCGGTGGAGGGGGTAGGGAAACAGGTGACAGTGTTTAGGATGCTGGATTCCCACATGGCCAACTGTGGTTCAAATTCCAGACGCAGTAGCTTGAAAATAATGCTGGGCACATGTGTGTGCATGCCCAAAATCCCAAGAAGAAACCGGAGGAGAGGAGATTGTTGTGTGAGCATCCCCACTCAGGGAGAGGGATGATTTCTTACTTTCCCTCTGTCTGTCTACTATCTCTCTCCCTGGTGAGGCCCTATGCCAAAAAACAAACAAACAGAAGAAGTGCATATTTATGTGCTAGGTACTAATCTAAGGGTTTGATTTACCACCTTATTAACAAAGATCGCAACAGATAAATGCTATTTTAGTCATTGGGCAGATGAGCAAACCAAGGTACTGAGAAGCTAAGTGACAGAATTCTGCTTCCAAGTCTACATTCTTAATCTCTCTATTTTGATTTTACTTTTTGTTAATATTATTTTTTATTTATTTATACTTTTCAAATTTTGTTACAACTTTTTATTTTTTTCTTTATCTAATAAAGCACATTTGTGAGCACATGAGAATGAGAGAGAGAGAAAAAAAGAGACAGAAATAGAGAAGAACACTCATCAGAGTCTGGTCACACCATGATTCTCTTCCTCTGTCTTCTTGCCCATGGGACGGATCTTGGGCACTTGCATGTGTGCCTCCTGTGTTTTGGGCTGAACTGGGCAGGGGAATCACAGTCACCATGTAGGATCTGGTTTCCCTTGAGCAGCATATACCACTGTGCCAAGGAATGGACTCATTATTAATTATTTTTAATTGATAACTCATAATTATATATATTTATGGGGTACATGTGATGTTTTGTATATGTGGGATGGTTAAATTAATTAATTATCCATCACTTCACCTTCACATTTTTTGTGTGTGTGTGTGTGGTGAGACAGAAATGTCCTCCCAGTATTTTGAAATATACAGTGTATTATTATTAACTCTGGTCACCCTGCCGTGCGCTCAAAAACTTACACATTCTAACTTATGCATTCTGTCTCACTTATTCAATCTGTCTAACTGGAACTTTACGTTCTTTGACAATGTTACATTCTATACTCCTTACATTGAGAGCATCCACTTGAATCAGGCAAGATGAACTAGCAGTATTATTATTATTCCCTAACTTTCCTTTATACCAAGGTTTTCTGTCTTCTCATGGTGTCTTTCGAAATTCTTACAGAAACAGAATGTTAAAAAATCAATTGTGTATGCACTACATCTAGGAAAGCATTTTAAAAATGGATCATATAAAAATTACCAAGGGTCACACATGTAAAAATGATTGTGAAAATATTGCCTTGTGATTATAATGCAGTAAGAGTTGATGATGAGGGAAAGACAGTTTTTTTAAGAATTATTTTATTTATTTATTTATTTATTATAATTTGATTAGAGAGAGTGAGCACTAGAGTGAGAGAGTGAGAGTGAGTGAGAAAGTGAGAAAGCCAGCCACCATGTCCGAGGCTCGAACCACAGTTTGCCATTTGGGAGTCCAGTGTCCTTAACCACCACACCACCTGCTGGCACTGACTTTTGATTTTTTTCCTTTCATTCTTTCCTGAAAACTAAGGATATTTACTTATTGTCCATCTATAGGCAAACTGGGCATCACTGTTCAGAGTTGTGGTATTTAACTTAGGAGTCAGAAAGGTGGTGCCGTTTAATAATCACAGTCTTCAAAAGCAAATTTCTTATTGTCAGACAACCAAATTAACTGGCGTAAATGTATGACAAATTGTGAAACAGTTGATTAAATCAGTTGCCAAATAGAACTCCATTCAGATAATAACTCAGTGTTGAACACATTTTAGCATAAATTATATGAAAAGTCTTTATTTAGCAAAAGCAGAGATCAAGACTGTTATCCTACTTTCATTTTCTCAAGGATAAGGTGGTTGTAATAATAATTTGACAATCTTTGGTGTGAACAATTTCTGGGCTCCATTCACTAGAAAACACATTAATTTTTGCTAGTAAGCTGTGGATGGTAGCAAAGGATGAGAGGCTAGAAAGCTTTTTCTTTTCTTTCTTGTTCTCTTTTAAAGGCACCTTAGTTAACAGGTGATTATAAAAGTAAGCCAGTGTTTGCAAGGCTGCCCAACAAAGGCAGAGCTGGACTCCAGGACTTGTACCTTGCTGGTTCTTATTCTTCCTCTAACAGTGAAGTTGCTTCCTTACTTTCTAGATAGTCATCAGCCTTCATAGATTAATAATTCTTAGGAAATATACTCCAGTGGTGATGCCTTTGGGCCAAATGAGTGCTGGCAGTGCTGGCATTCCCAAAAGTCAGGCAAGCAGGAAAGGAAAAGGACAGGGCGGGATTCGTCCTGCTTGTGTTTTGTTGGGTGGATGGCCTGCCTCCCTGCTGCTAGGTAGTTGACTAACTTTTGCAGGTTCACTTTCTTGTTTTAACCATATTGCCTTCAATATATAAACCATCATAATGGAGATCTTTTTATTTATTTATTATTATTTAAAAAAAATTCTTATTTTTTTTCACATTCGATTCCTATACATCATTTGTCCTGTAAAGAACATTACCCAACATGAAATATACCCCAGACCAGTCTAGTCGAGAATACTATATACATTATCAACAGGCAATAAACTCCACAAATGTCTTGCCTCTCTGTTTTTCTCACTGATTTCCTTCCGTGTACTCTTCCCTTCTCCCACCCTCCCTCCACACTGTCTCCAGTGTCCATAACTATTTTCACTGCTTTTATGTCCTCCAATTTAATGGAGATCTTCACCTAGTCCTGATTTAACTCAAGCTAAGCAGTATCAATAGAAATAATGGTAATATGGCTGGCCCCGGTAGGGAGACAGATCCCACGTAGGCAACTGTTGTTAGAGTCCCAGCCTTGGTGACTTGAAAAACACAGGGTTCATGCGCTCAAAATGATGATGGGATGCAGAAATGGAGAAGGGACTGAAGCATGATCATACCTCATTCAATGATGCTTTCTCCCTATCTCTTGCCCTCTCTCTGTTTCTCTGGAGAGAAAGTAAGTGCCTTGTAGCAATCAAAAATAAGTAAATAAATAACAGCAACATGCTTTTGCTCTTTTCCAATGATTGTTATACAGTATTTTCTGGACCTTGCAGAAAATGTTGAACAATAACATCAAAATAAACATTCTCATTGTATTCTTTTTTTTTTTTTTTTGAGAGGTTTTTGCTATAGGGCGCGTGCGCTCACCAGACAGACAGAGACAGAGAGATAGAAAGTGAGAAATCACCCCCCAGGGGGAATGGCCATGCCGCAATCCCTTCTCCTCCATTCTCCTCTCGGGATCTTGGGCCCGTGCACACACACACACCCGGCGTGAGTTTAAGCCACTGGGTCCAGGATTCGAACCATGGTCCACTACATGGGAGTCCAGTGACATAGCCATTATGTTAACTGCTGGTCCCTCATTGAATTCTTGGTTTCACAGCATTCATGAAGTATGTGCTGCCCTTTTCAGTCCTGCACTGAGGGTAGGAGCCAGGATTCCATCTCAGAGCTCTTTCTGCAGGAGTTGGATGCTGGTGATACACCATATTCACCAGCTCTACCCCCCACAGCTCCCACCAGCTGATAAGAATAAGCCAAGACATGAAGACCATTTGCCATTTTTCTACTAGTGTTTTGTCATATGTGTAAAGTTTTCTTTTATCCTATGTACCTAAGGATTTTATCATTATTTTTTAAAACTGGTATGCATGTTTTCACCATTTCTCAAAATGATTATATATTTTGTTCTCATTTGGCTATTATAACTACAGACTATATTCAACTCTAACTTTCAGAATGTTGAAAAACTTAAATTTCTGACTGATTTTTTGGCCATGGTAATAGATGCTTATATATGTTAATGTTTCATTTAGTTTTTTTTTTTTTTTTGATGTGTGTGTGTATCAGAAAGTGATATTTGCCTTCATTTTACCTTTAAAATAAAATAGAATTTGAAATTTAAATAAAATTTATTTTAAAGCTGTGTTAGTATCAGAGTTTTGCTAACTTAACTAACATCATTTGAGGAATTTCCCATCTCTTGCTACGCTTGAGAATTTTGAATTATATACAGTTTATCTATTTCTGACAGCCGATAGTCTTGCCCATAATACCATCTGGGCTGCATAATTCTTGAAATATATTTTTAATTTTGTCCATGATTATTGGTATCTTCAATTTTTTTTCTACTCTTCAGTTAGATTTAGTAACTTACATTTCCCTAAAAGATTATTCATTTTATCTGCATCTTCAAATTTAGTTTAGAAAAATTAGTGCTACTATTTACTTATAGCTGTGTTAAAGCAGACAGAAATGGAGACTAGGTCTGAAGAGTCCCTGAACAAACTGAGTCTCTTAGGTGACCAAAATCTTGCTTGATCTGCAAACATATTTTTCTTGTAAATGCTTGCATTAAATAAAAACTGAACTTAAGCTCAGCCAATCAGAAGCAATCAACAAAATTATATTACCAAGAACTTTCCAATAGGATAAACCAAAAAGGCAACTGTAATTATAAGCAAACATTTTCTTTGCTTCACTTCTGTGTTTGTTTTATTAAACTTTCTCCTTTGTGTTCCTCAATGGAGCTCCCAAATCACTATGGTTTGTTGCTGCCTGATTCACAAATAGTGCTTTAGTTTACTTAAAAAAAATATATATATATATATGTATGTATATGTGTGTGTGAATATATATATATTATATATATATATATATATAATATATATCTACCAGAGGGTATGGAAGGTATATGTGCTTGCCAGAGTGCGTGAGAGTGCGAGAAAGCACTCCCAATGGAATGCAGTCATGCCACAATCCTTTCTCTTCATTTCTCTATCTTGTTGGGATTTGGGGCAAAAGGACACATTCACCCAGCATGTTTTTCAGGCCTCTGGCCCAAGGTTCAAACTGTTATCTGTCACATGAGATTCAGATCCCTTAACCACTAAGGTATTAGGCTGACCTTCAGTTTGCTTTTTAATAGTTGCTACATTCTCTTGTTTATATGCAATATTCTAAATTTAACTGTTGTATGTTTGTGTATTTTCTTTGTCATCATTTTTACCCATTAGAATTGCTTATTTCATTGGTCTTTGTAGAAAGACATTTATTGGGTTAATGTATTAAGTCTAAGGTTGCTTTAATTTTCTATCTTTTTTTCTTGTTATTCTTATCTTCCTACTTTTCATACATATTTGTTTGCTTATACTTTATAGTTCAACACAAGCAGTCAGGACAGTTCTTTGCCTATACCATCTTCTCAGTTCTCTGAAGACTCTCATCAATTTCTTTTTTTATTTAAATAATTATTTTATTTAACTTTCTTTCTTTATTTATTTTAATTTGACCAGAGAGGGACAGAGAGAGAGAGAGAGAGAGAAAGTGAGAAAGCAAGCTCAGATCTGGGACTTGAACCAGGGTCAACCATATGGGAATTCAGTGCCCTTAACCACTACGCCACCTGCTGGCCCCAGACTCTCATCAATTTCTAATCTTTGTGTTAATGTTTATTTTCTCTTTGATCCACACTATCCATATGTTTTAAACTTTCTTTTTTTTTTTTTTTTTACTATAGGGTGCATGCGCTCGCCAGACAGACAGAGAGAGAAAGAGAGACAGAAAGCGAGAAATCACCCCCCAGAGGGGATGGCCACGCCGAAATCCCTTCTCCTCCATTCTCCTCTCAGGATCTAGGGCATGCACGCACATCTGCCCGGCGTGGGTTTTAAGCCACCGGGTCCGGGGCGTGAACCATGGTCGACTACATGGGTTTCCAGCGACATAGCCATTACGCTAACTGCTGGTTCCCATGTTTTAAACTTTCAAATAATTCTTTTCCATTTTATAATTTTTAGAGTGATGAAAATGAGTATCTCATAAATTTTCTTTTTGATTAAAATTTTGTTTGTAAGCTATTATGTGATTATTTTTTTTAATGTTCAAGGAAATTGGAAAGAAAAAAATATATATTTCTTTCTTTTTTTTTTTTTGAGAGGTTTTTGCTATAGGGCATGTGCACTCGCTAGACAGACAGAGAGAGACATAGAGACAGAAAGCAAGAAATCACTCCCCAGGGGGGATGGTCACGCCACAATCCCTTCTCCTCCATTCTCCTCTCGGGATCTTGGGCATGCACGCACATGCGCCCGGCATGAGTTTTAAGCCACCGGGTCCGGGACGCAAACCGCGGTCGACTACATGGGACTCCAGCAACATAGCCATTATGCTAACTGCTGGTCCCAAGAAAAATATATATTCACTGCTGCTGTTAAATTTGAAATATATCTACTTTTTATACTATGGAAATATCTTTTTTTGTTTTGAGAGGTTTTTGCTATCTTGCGCATGCACTCACCAGAAAGACAGAGAGACAGAAAGCAAAAATCACCACCTGGGGGATGGCCACACTGCAATCCCTTCTCCACTCTCCTCTCAGATCTTGGGCATGCATGCACACACTCCCGCCCTTAGTTTAAGCCACTGGGTTGGGGACTCAAACCATGGTTGACTACATGTGAGTCCAGCAACAGCCATTATGCCATCTGCTGGCCCCTGGAATATCTTTTTTCTATTAATAGTAGAAATAAATGCATATTTTTATAAAAATGAAGTACTATAGAAAGATGTACCATATAAAGAGGCACACATTCTAAACTATCACTTTTTTCCAATTCAAAACATTGTGGACAGCTTTGTAATTGAGTATTTAAGGTATTTTAATTATTTATTTATTCAGCAAACATTAAGAAGCTTTCTTTTTGAGAGGTTTTTGCTACAGGGCACGTGCGCTCACCAGAAAAACGGAGACAGAGAGCGAGAAATCACCCCCATGGGATATGGCCACGCTGCAATCTCTTTTCCTCTATTCGCCTCCTGGGATCTTGGGCACACATGCACCTGCGCCCAGCATGAGTTTAAGCCACCGGGTCCAGGACTTGAACTGCGGTTGACTACATGGGAGTCCAGCAACATAGCCACTACACCAACTGCTGGCCCCACATTAAGAAGCTTTTAGTATTAGGCTTTATGCTGAGTATTGATAATGCAAGAGTAAAGAAAATGCCATTTTCTTTCTTTCTAAAACAACATTTTCCTTATGAAAATAATATTTCAATGAGTGTCCTAATATATACATTTTTGTGTATTTGCCTAATTGTTAATTTCTAAACTTCCCTAAAGAAAAACACACTTAAATTTTGTATTATTTCATCAAAGTCTCTCCTACCAGTTTACTCTCTCCCTATTATAGCAGTAAGGGATGAAGTTTGACTCAGGGTATGGAGACAGAAAAGAAGAAAGTCCAACCTGCTCTGTTGGCTCCAAACTAACCAGAGAACCAGGTTCCTTCTGTTTTTCTGTTCAGTTCTAGTGACTCATGGTCTCCATTCCCAGATCATCTTATAGCTCAAGAAGGGCTTGAGAGGAGGAGAGGTCAAAGAGCCAACACCACCATTCCTAGGTGGGGCTCTTCCATTAAGTGGCCCCTTCAGAAGTCCCAAGACACTTTGGTTTGCATCTCATTGTACAGAACTTAGTTACATGACCACACCTACTGACCTAAGAAAAAATGGGGAACAGGAGCCAGCGGATGGGGCAGCAATAATGTATTGCTCTGTGATGCTAGACCCACATGGGAAGGTCCCTGGTTCACATTCTGGGGCCTCCCTGTGCACACTGGACATGCGGAATCTGACTGGGGTTAGGGTTGGATCATGGCATGAGGACCTTGATGGAATTCCTCTCTCTCTCTCTCTCTCTCTCTCTCTCTCTCTCTCTCTCTCTCTTTCAAAGAAATAGATAAATAAACTTTAAAAAAAATGGGCCAGCTCATGACATGGTGGTTGAGGCAGCTGGATCCCACATGACCAACTTCATAGTTTGGGTCCCAGACCTGGCAACATGAGAAACATGCCAGGCTCATCCACATGCAGGCACAAGTGCATGCATACTCAAAATTCCAAAAAGAAGAAATGGAGAATGATTGAGTTATGACTGTCCTCAACTGGGGAGGGTGTTGCTTTCTTACTTCCCACTCTCTCTGTTTCTCTCTGGTGAGAACATGAGCCTGCCACAAAATTACAAAACTTGGGAGGGAATAAGTGGCTGTTGAGCATACAATTAATGGTCTCTGCCATTTTCAGCAACTAAATGGAGTAGTCATTTTAATAATTGCCATTATTCTTTATTTTTTAAAGAATTATTTTATTTAACTTATTTATTTATTTATTTATTTGACCAGAGAGGGGCAGAGTGAGAAAAAGAGAGGGAGGGAAAGTGAGAGCGAGAGGGAAAATGAGAAAGCAAATTGCCATGTCTGGGACTTGAACTGTGGTTAGCCATGTGGAAGTCAAGCACTCTGAACCACCATGCCACTTACCAGCCCCAATATTTGCCATTATAAATTAATAGTAACTATTGTTTCAAATGTATATTTGAATATTTTTTCATTTTTCTTTTGTTGTATTTCTCTGGGTATTGCTTGTTTATGACCTTCATCCATTTTTTTCCCTATTGAGTTAGTTACTTTTTTTCTTATTGGTTCTTAAGTCTTTGTTTGTTTGATTATTTTTTAGATTTTTGCCATAAGGCATGCCACTTGGCAGAGAGACAGAGAGAGAAAAAGTGAGAAATCATCCCCCAGTGGCGATGGCCATTCAGCAATACCTTTTCCTCCATTCTCCTCTCAGGATTTTGGGCATGCATGCAAATGCATCTGGTGTGAGTTTCAAACCACTGGGCCCAGGAACATCTCTACATAGATGCTTTTTTTCTTTTCTTCTTCTTCTTTTTTTTTTTTTTTAATTTAGGTTTTTCATAGGGCGTGTGCTCTCACTGGAGAAAAATATAGAGAGAGAATGAAAGAAATCACCCCCTCCCTCCAGTGGGTATGACTATGCCACTGTTCTCCTGGGATTTGGGGAACACACCCATATGTGCCTGATGTGAGTTTCAAGCTACCAGGTCTGGGACTTGAACAATGGTCAGCCATGTGTGAGTCCAGTGCCTTAACCACTATGCCACCTGCTGGCCCCATGAATGTATTTTTGTAAGTTAATTTATTTACATTCATTCACTGTACATCATTACAGTATACAAAATGAAAATTTTTATCCAGAACATACCATATGTTGCTTCAATCAAGGATATTGCATACATGTTATTGTCAACAAATTTTGGTTTTCCATTTCTTGTTTCTTATATATTTTATTTCTTTTTTTCTTCCCCCTTGATTTCCGACCTCTCACCCTCTGCTGTTTCCTACCCTCCTCCCACACTGTCTCTAGTATCTACAGTTGCTTTCCATGCCTTTTTTTCCTTCACATTTTATTGATTCACTAAATATCTTAAAGAATTTAAATACTTTCAATAGCAAGTGCAGCTAATATATACATATCTATGGACACATGTCTGACTTTAAACATAAACCTCAGTGAGTAGAATGAACATACTATAAAGTAGCACCTAGCTGGGGCTCTATAGCTTACTGCAGTCATTAAATAGATATTTTTAATGCATTTTTTAAATTGAAGAAAAGCAGTTTAGTTCTACTAGAAGATAGGGTAAGAGATAGGGAATCAAGGATGGGGGGAAAGCAAAACATACAGGAAACAAGAAATAGAAAATTATTTGTTGACAATAACATGTATGTTGATGTGCTTGATTGAGACAATATACTGTGTACTCTGGATGGAAAAAAAAAGTTATTGTGTTTTAGTGCTTGGAAAATAGAAACATTTTGGGACCAGCAGGTGGCGTGGTGGGTGAGGTGCTGGACACTCCCACATGGCTGACCACTGTTCAGGTCCTGGACTCGGTAGCTTGCTTTCTCACTTTCTCTCTCTCTCTCTCTCTCTCTCTCTCTCT
>NW_006159645.1:2657183-2658091 GCF_000334495.1 Tupaia belangeri chinensis
CGGCCAGTTCAAGGACACAAGGGAGGGCTCGTAAACCGGGCCTTGCCTCAGTTTCTTCCCAGTCCAGGCCTTGCCTTAGAATGGGAGGCAGCATCCTTACCAGCTTGTGTTGCCTGCATGGCCCCGTCAGCTCTCAGATTAGTGGAGCTTATTCCCAAATACCAAGGAAACATCACCAGAAATAGGCTGCTCACCACCGTATTTGGGTGCAGATAATTTTCCATTTTTGTGTCCATTAAAAGTTTTACTTCTTTCTTTTTCCCCTTGATTCCCTATATCTCACCCTCTGCCGTGTTCCACCCTCCTCCCACACTCTCTCTGGTCTTATGCCTTTTCCCCCCATTTTATTGATGTGCTAATGAACTTAATTAATCTAAATATTTCCACTAGCAAGCACAGCTGATATATACATATCCATGAACAAAAGTCTGACTTTAGGCATAAACATCAGTGAGTAGAATGAACATACTATAAAGTAGCACCTAGCTGGGGCTCTATAGCTTACTGCAGTCATTAAATAGATATTTTTAATGCATTTTTTAAATTGAAGAAAAGCAGTTTAGTTCTACTAGAAGATAGGGTAAGAGATAGGGAATCAAGGATGGGGGAAAAAAAGCAAAACATATAGGAAATAAGAAATGGAAAATTATTTGTTGACAATAACATGTTTGTTGATGTGCTTGATTAAGCCAATATACAGTGTATTCTTACAGTGTATAGCTTACTGCAGTCATCAAATATGCATTTTTTCTGAAACCTTTTTTTAATTAATTAATGTACATTTTTCCCCTAATTATCATCACAGAATACAAAAAGTGGTTTCCCATCCAGAATATACTGCATAGTGGCTTAATCATGTATGTATGTTATCATCAATAATATTACATTTCTAGTGTCCAGACTTTTTT
>NW_006159645.1:2658410-2664295 GCF_000334495.1 Tupaia belangeri chinensis
ATTTGCTTAAAACTTAAAGCCTGGAAACAGGTTAGTATTCTGTTCAAATAGTGGGTACATGAACCTATTGACAGCTCAAGACAGGACAAAAACTCTTAAAACTGGACAACACAGTCTAGAAGAAAAGCAGTAATATTTTAGTCAAAAGTCAGCAAATGCTATTTCACCAGTACAGACTCATGTACTTAATCTATCTTGCGTTGTGGTTTGATCTTCCTGATTGAATTCTGGGATCTAATATTCAACTTCAGACTTCTCTCTACAATTAAATTGGTCATTTTCTTAGTTTTTGAACTTTTATTTCTTTGTGACTACAATTAATTTTCCTGACTTAGTAGTCCCTTGAGAACTGAGATCTGGTCTGGTGCTGGTAAATTCTTCAGGTTTTGATAATCTGAGAATGTACTTCTCTTTTCTTCCCATATGAGGAATAATCTTGCCAGGTACAGTATTCTCAGTTGCAATTGCTTTTCCCTTAACACTTTGAATATATTTTCCCATTCTTTCTTCGTTCGCATTGTTTCCGATGAGAGGTCTGCTGTCAGCCTGATGAGATTCCTTTGTAGGTAACTTGCCGTTTCTCTCTTGCCAATCTTAGTATCTTGTCTTTGTCTATGGTTTTGGTCAGTCTGGCTATAATATGTCATGGAGAAGATCTTCTTGGGTTGATTCTATTTGGGGTCCTTTGTATTTCTTGGGAATGGATCTTTGAGTGCCTCTCTAGGTTTGGAAAGTTTTCTTGCAGGATTTCTTGGAATAGATTATCAATGCCCTTATGAGTGTCTTCGTCTTCTGTGATGCCAGTTATCCAGATGTTTGGATGTTTGATGATATCTAGTATTTCTCATATATTATTCTCAAATTTTTGGGCAATTTTCTCAGTCTTCATGGTGGATTTTTCTAGGCCAGCAATTTTCTCTTCCACAGCTGAGATTCTATTTTCTGTATGATCTCGTTGGCCTTTAATACTTTCAAGAGAGATTTTTGACTTCCTGTATTATAGTCTTCATCTCTAACAGTTCCATTTGATTCTTCTGTAAGGTGTGTAATTCCTTTTTCAGATCTTGCAAGAATTTTCTCACCCTGCAGAATTCATCACCTTCTTTTTCCATTCTCTTCTGTAGTTCATTGTCTCTCTTCTCTTCCATCCCTGTTAGCTTTGCCATTATGAATGTCCTAAATTCTTTATCTGACATTTCCATGATTTCCATTGAACTATGTGTGGATGAAGAGGAGTTATTCTTTTCTTTTGGAAGAGAAGTATTTTCTTGCTTTCCCATATTTCTTGTGGTCCTGCGGTGATCTCTAGTCATCTGATGGAAAGTGTGTTTCTTCCCAAACTTGATGTTCAATCTCAGCATCCAGGAGAATACAGAAAAGAAGACAGAGAGAGAGAAACAACAGCAACAAAAAACAACCAAGAAACAGAGAAAAATGGAACAAAAAAAGTATAAAAGAAAAAACTAGAAAAAATGATTTATTTACTTTTTAAAAAGCAAAAATTAGAAAACCTCACAGTGTACTTGCATGCTGCACAAAATCACTAGTTCTCAGTAGCCATGAAGATGTCTTCTGTGGCCTGCTCCCTTGCCTCTCCTGAGTTGGGAGAGGGAGAAGAGGTTATTAACAAGATAAAGAGAAAGGAGGGGCTGAAAGCCAAGAGACTGCTTTGCCTTAAAATTTTTTAAGAAGGAAAAATTACAGAAAAAATGAGAAGACAGAGACAGAGACAGAGCTAGATAGAGACAAAGACAGAGACAGAGACAGAAGCAGGAGGCTTTAAAGTCCACTGCCTACCCATGCAAGTTTCTGGGTTGGAGGCTGAATTATCAGTGGAAAATCTTCATTTTTCCTGCCCCCTAGAAATCACTAGTTTTCAGTAGCTATGAAGATGTCTTTTGCGGCCTGCTCCCTTGCCTTTCCATGTGAGTTTGTGGGCTGGAGACTGAATTATCAGTGGAAAAATCTTTATTTCTCCTGCTTCCCTGAAATCACTAGTTCTCAGTAGCCATGAAGATGTCTTCTCTTGGTTACTTTTTTACTTATATTTCTATGTGTTTAGCTTTAGCTTCCCTGGTATAGCACTTCTTGGAGAGCTGATATGGTGTTGGCAAATTCCTTCGGGTTTTGTTTAATCTGAAAATGCTTTCGTCTTTTCTTTTCATATGAAGGATAATCTTGCCAGGTAGAGTATTCTTGGTTGAAACTGTTTTTCACTTAACATTTTGAATATATTTTCCCATTCTTTCCTTCCTTGCATTGTTTCCTATGAAAGGTCTGATGTTAGCCTGATGGGATATATTTTGACAGTAACTTCATGTTTCTTTCTTGCCAATTTTAGTATATTGTTTTTGTCTGTGGTTTTGGTCAGTCTGGCTATGTGTCTTGGAAAAGATCTTCTTGGGTTGCTTTTATGTGGGTTTCTTTGTATTTCTTGGGTCTGGATATTTGAATGCCTTTCTAGATTTGGAATTTTCTTCTAGTACTTCATGAAAAAAATTATCAGTGCCCTTATTAGTTTCTTCACCTTCTGGGATACCAATTTCTTGTGCCTTTGTGGTGGTTTCTGGTCATCGAATGGATTATATTTTTTTCCTGGCTAAATCTGGGGGGAGGGGCAGTAGGGTGAAATCTGAGCAAAAAGGCCTCAGTTATCCTTGAAAGGGCTCACTTCAGTTATCACTGAAAGGGTAACTCAGAACTCAAATGTAGATGGCGAGTGATTAGCTTGTCCTGGCTAAGTCTCCATAAATGCTTTTTAAATAGACTTTATTATTCATTTTATTTCAGTAAAGCGAGAGACTTTTGTTATAGGGCACATGTGCTCACCAGAAATAGAGAGGTACAGGGAGACAGAAAACTAGAAATCATCTCCCAGGGTAAATGGCCTTGCCACAATCTCTTCTCCTCCATTCTCCTCTTGGGACTCTGGGAATGCACACACACAGCCTTGGTATATTTTAAGGTGATGAGTCCAGGATTTGAACCAGAGTCGACCAAGTGGTGGTTCAGTGACATAACCATTACACCATCTGCTGGCCCCTAAGTAAAGATTGTTTTTAAAGTTGTAATCATTGTTATGTTTCTATAAAATCATTTTCTTTTAATTTTTATTTTTCTTTCCATATTCAATGAAATTTTGTTTGTTGAATAGAGGTTTATGGTTGTATCATCACTTTAAAATTTGTCTTTTATCAATATAATAAAGCCTCTTTAATTCAAACTTTCTTCTTTTATTCTGTGTTCTGCTAATATAGGAGCATGTTCTTTTGGGCATGCTACTGTTTATCCTCAAATAGCCTGTTACTTCTCAACTTTTTCTGTCACTTCATTTTACGTATATTTAAAATATTACCCAGGAACACTCCTAACTGCAAGTCAGAAATTATAACTAACCATAGCTTAGATAAATAAATATAGAATTTTTTGCTTTTTAAATTTTTCTTGATTTGTCATGTTAAGACTTCTAGAGGTCCTAGGCACCCGCTTTTATAATGCTATACATCTTCAGCAAGTCATTTTGTTGCCTCATGGTTACAAGATGGCCACTGCAACACTGAACATCACAATTATTCCCAAATCAAGAAGAAAGGATTAGGCTGGTACCAACTATGTCATTTCCTTTCACTGAAAAAGTAAACCATTCCCACACACCCCACACTTGGATTGTGTGGGCTAGAACTGTATCACAAGGCCATTTCTAGTTACAAGGAAGGCTGGAAAGTAAATATCTATTCTAGACTCTAGTAGAGGATGCAGAGGAGAAATGAGTTGGAAATATCTGACTGATTAACTCTTGTTTAAGTTTATACAGTTATTTCTTGAGAAAGAGAAAAAGAGAGACAGAGAAAGATCTCCAACAGGGTCTTGTCACAGCATGATCCCCGCCCCCCCCCACCAACCTTCTAGCCATCAGAATTATGGGCACACCTGATGTGCTCAGATGGACTTAGAAACCAAATCGGAGCCTGTTTGTGTTGCTCCAGTATTGCACAGTTACACTCTGCCACTCCTGCCACCTCAGCTAACTCTTACATATGACAATATACTTATTGAGAATAATATGATTTTTTTTTACTCAATGAAAACTATAGCTTTTAAATTAACTGTTATGACAAATATGTTTTATTTTAATCACCTCATTATGCTTCGCCCTTTATATCTTTGTATTAGATAGAGAATCGTTTCTTTGCTTTGTGCTTTTTTATCTTTTTTTTTCTATTTCTACTAGTACCTAGCTTAATGTTCGCAGAAAAATCTCTTAATTTACATTTTTCTTTCTTTTCTTTTTTAACTGATAGAGAAAGAGGAGGAAAAGGAGAGAGAAAGCAGGCACCTCCCAGCAGGGCACAGTCATGTTGCAATCATTTTTCCTCCATTCCTTCTTCCCATCAGGATTTTGAGTATGCACACGCATGTCCTCAATGTTTTTCAAGCTACTAGGGCCAGGATTTGAGTTATGATTGGCCATTGTGAATTCAGCTCTCTTAACCCCATTGCTACCGGGCCAGCCCAGCTACATTTTTCTTCTCATAAGATTCAAGAGTGATGGCCCTGCCTCAGTGGCATAGCAGTGATGTGACACTCTGCAATGCTGAAGGCTGTACAGAAGATAGGGTTTGGTTCCTGAGTCACCCTGTATGTGCTGGGTGCATGGCATGTCCCTGAGATTTTGGCTGTCTGGGAAACTCCACTCTCAATGTGGGCAGACACTATCCACTTGTATGGGGGCCCAGCTAGACCAAAAACGCAGAGGAGCCCAGCTCTAGCTGCATGCACAGGTTGATGCTTCTACTTGGTAGGCTGAAGCCACATCCACATGGAAGACCTAGGTTTTGTTCCTGAACCTCCCTAAAAGCTGGGAGCTGCGGTACACATCTCTAGTCCCAGATACTCAGCAGGTTGAGACAGGAGGACCATGACATAGTGAGAACCTGCCTAGAAAAAGGGGCAGAGAATTTTCTTTTTCCCCTAGGAGCTGGGATACATTCTTCTTCTCCTGTCATTGGACATCAGAAAAACAGGTTCTCTGACCTTTGTAGTCCAGGACTCATTGTAGAGGTGCTTCCTCCCATCACCCCTGTCTCTCCATCTCTTTCTAGTGAGTGCACACATTTTCTGGCAATTAAAAAAAGGTAGTAAGGTGTCCTAACCTGCGGGATAGTCGAACAGGTTCCCTGGGACAAACACACGCACACACAATACGAGATGCTGATCAAGTCTTCTTCTTCCTCCGTCTTCCCTTTATTGAGGAAAAATGGCGAGTTATATACAGCTGGTGGGCACCAATTGGTTGCCCAAAATGCAAATGAGATAGAACAGCATGAACCAATCATTGGTGTGGGTGGATCTCTCCCGTTGCCTAGAAAACCAGCCACTTCCTGGGAGAATGGTTAGTCACATGATTTCTGAGAAATGGTTACATAACAGTGATTAAGTGAAACCTAATGGTTTCCAAGATGGTGGCTAGCTCAAGATGGCAGATAGCTCAAGATGGCTTCCGTATGCAGTGCCCACCACAGTAAGGAGGGCTAGAAGGTGGTGTAGTGGTTAAGGCACTGGACTCCCACATGGTAGTTTGAGTCCTGGACCTGGTGGCTTGAAACTCACATTGGGCACACATGCATGCATGCCCAGAATTTCAAGAGAAGAGGTGAGAAGGGAGTGCAGTGTGTCCGTCCCGCTCAGCAAGGGGTAATTTCTCACTTCTCTCTGTTTCTCTCTCTGTCTCAGACAAGTGCACACACCCTATGGTGGAAGCCTCTCTCTATAAAAAAAGTAGGCAAGGAAATTGATGACTCTGTATGTGATACTTTAGAACATGTGTAAAATACCAAGGGAGAGTATAGCATTAGTTGGTTGCTCCTAATGTCACTGGACAAAGT
>NW_006159645.1:2664305-2664727 GCF_000334495.1 Tupaia belangeri chinensis
GTGAGGTCAAGGATTCAATTTCTCCACCTCTGAGGGAAGTGTGCTCTGAGTTAGAACCTTCTTTGCTATAGCCAAGAGGTAAGACTGATGAAAATTAGACATAAGCCCTCTCCATGTAAGGTTGAATCACAATGAAAATTGAACTCTCCATATCGCAGGTTGTCTACTGTTAATGTGAAGCACAGGTGTGTGTGTAAAAACTATGAAGCTGTGGACATTGAGCTCCTAAAACCTGATGAATCTTAGTTATCAATGCAAGTGGCAGACTCCTCCCATTCTTGTCCATTTTCATCTCATCTTGTTTCTTTTTCTCACTCTTTTCCTTTCTTAGTACCATATTTTTTGTTGTTGTTGTTTTGTTTTATTTATTTATTTATTTATTTATTTATTTATTTATTTTTTTTTTTTTTTTACCATAGAGT
>NW_006159645.1:2664878-2672774 GCF_000334495.1 Tupaia belangeri chinensis
TAGAGGTTTTTGTCATAGGGCATGTGTGCTCACCAGAGAGAGAGAGAGAGAAACAGTGAGAAGGAAAGTGAGAAATCACCCTGTAGTGAGGGGGTTGGCCATGCTTCAATTGCTTCTCCTCCACTCCCCTCCTGGCATCTCAGGCATGCATGTACATGCACTCAATGTGATTTTCAAGCTGTGGATCTGGGACTTAAACCATGGTTGACCATATGGGAACCCAGCACCTTAACCACCATGCCACCTGCTGGCTCCAAGACCATCTAGTTTTGATCCACAGTGATTGCGCTTTCTTGTATTGTTGTGTCCGTTTCAGGGGGAGGAAAAGCTTTCAGGTTTAGTAGAAGACCATTTCACTGCACATAGTCTTGCCTCTGCTTTTCTATTTTCTTTGTGCACAATTAGTTTCAAAGACTTTGTTGAATGTGTTCTGTGTTCATTGTATGAACTAGATCATCTGTTTCAATTTAACGTCATCAGCCATTGGGGTGAGTAGGCTTAGCTTGAGTCCCCTTTCCGTCTACTCAGAGGGAACTGCATTGCCACTCTAGTTGTCAGAGTTACAAGGCAGGGTGCCATTGACTGGTTCTCTTCCTAGTTCCCTGTTCTCAGACTTTCCCTCGGTACTTTTTTCTTTGTATCAGAAAGATATTTTTCATCCAACCTTTTAAATTTTTTTTTTAATGGAGAGGTTTTTGCTATATGGTGTGTGCACTCGCCAGAAAGACAGAGAGAGATAGAGAGACGGAAAATGAGAAATCACCTCCTGGGGGGATGGCCATGCCACAATCCCTTCTCCTCCATTCTCCTCTCGGGATCTTGGGCACACACACACACGTGTCCGGCGTGAGTTTTAAGCCACCGGGTCTGGGACACAAACCAGTGTCGACTACATGGGAGTCCAGTGACATAGCCATTACGCTAACTGTGGTCCCTCATCCATATTCTTGATTTGAGCTTTCATAAGATTCTTGAATAATTCCTTTCACATGCTATTCCTTATGTTCTTGTCTGTGTCTCTGATTGAAGTGCTTTATTCTGAGTGTCACTTCCTGGAATGCATTGCACCACTGTTAGCCCTCTCGCAGCTCCTTTTTCTGTCATGATGTTTTGTGGAATTTTCAGTCCCTGTACAGACGTGAGATTGGGAAAAAAAAGAGGTCAGGGGTCATTCTCCAGCCACCTTGAAGAATACTTCAAGAAGTAGAGTAATTGATATTTCATCCTCTATGATGCAGACCCTTTGCCTCCAGGACCAGAGGCAGGTGGGTGGGAAGAGGCATGAGCAGATTTTCCCTTTCTACTCAATTGTGATCTCTGTTTCATATATCTTACTTGCTGAGACCTGGGTAGATCCTCTTGAGCCTATTCTACCTTCTGTGTAACTGAGGCTGTGTTCAGCCAGTACCCTCTACTATGACCTGTAAAGTCATTCATAGCCAGTGTCTGGTTTGGTAGGTTTATGCCCATGTCTGGATGACAATATTACTATTTTGAATAGCATTCTATTCACAGCATATACCAGTTACCTCTAGATGGCAGATACAGTTACTTTTCAGGCTAAGCTGCTGTTCTTATGAGCTTCCATTTAAACTGACCTTGGAGCTCCAAATGAGGCATTGGTGTTTACATGGGAAGTCTCTGTCAAATGACTTGTGAAATTTGTGGCACGAATGCCATTTCTGACTGCGTTGAGTAATTCCATTTAATAATCATTTCAATTTTCCCTTTGTGTAAATTTTCTGAGAGGAGGTTAGGCTCAATGGGAGGTGAATTCATTCTCTCAAGTCATTAAAGTTCCAGTTAGTGCTCTACAGCTATAATGAATTAACTATACTCAAGTTCCCTAAAAATGAAATTCCCTATATCCCTCTAGGATTTGTTGTTCACACTGAGTAGATCTAGGCATGCATATACCAGAAAGTGGATCCACCTTAAGACTCATCCTACCTGTTTTTGGTCTCTCAGCTTGTCTTGGTGGAGGTGTCTTCTGAGTGGGGGCCATTATGAAGTGGACATTTCCTTTTCACTTTTGTATTTTATACATTTGTTTTCTTTTTTCTTTCTTCTTTGTTTTTCCCCTAATCTAATAGTTTTATCTCGTAATACTATCTGAGAAGAGGGTGTAGACAGTAAAAAGGAGGAAGTATTCTTTATTTTAATTAAAATGCTAACATAAGGCATGATCATTGAGTGATTGCATTACAAAACAGCTCCTTGTTCTGCCATAGTTAAGTGTGATTTGATGCGTCCATTACAAGCCTCTATTCTCAGGGGTTTATATCTTGGCCAAAATAGTCCCTCCAGGCTGAAACTTGGCAGACATATCAGCCTAATTACAGTCATTTGCCTTTTTGGATTAAGAAAATGGAATTATTACAGTGCTTTAAGTCCACCCACTCTCATATTTTCAAAGGTTTGTATTTATATCCACATCAGTTGTAGGCCCTTGATCCTTTCAAATAAAAAAGACAACTTAGCAAAAAATCAAAAGCTTTAGCACTGTGAGCTCCTTGATTCAAGGATTCCATGGAGAGGGGCTCACCTTGCTCAAGCAATTCCAGTAAGGAGTGTCAAGGAGGTCTGTAGGGATATCAAGAAGGCCAGCACTATGGGTTGTGCTGCCTTCAGACATGCCCTGTTGCCAATTCAGGGGTCAGGGCCATCATCACAATTCTCCCTAGACTCAGAAGTGTTCCCCCAGGACTCCTCCTTTCCTTATTCATCTTCACGCAGCAACAGAGATGGACAAAATCCAGGTGAGTTAGGAGTGACTAAAAGGGATCTCTGCTATAATAGGAGAAACCCAGGATCAGCATTCTTTCCTGCACGTGTCTTCTGAGTTCCTGTCTTGGAGACTTCAGGGTAGGTTCAGTGACCTTCTAGCCTTCAAAGAGCCATGTAAAGGACTACAATTGCTTCCTCAAATAATCAGTGTATTAGTCTTCCCAGGATTATTTGAAACACAGATGACTATAAATGATATTAAAATAGTCATCATTCCTAAGTGTACTAGATGAGATGTGATCATCTCTCTCTCATGTACACAAGCTCTATCATAAACAAAGAATTATTTAAGAATTTTACATCTTACCTTTGTCCTTGCTTTACATTTTTATTACTTGAAGCATGTCATATCTTCTTTCAAATTAAAGTACTATGTGTGGTAGATAGAACGCTTTTTGCAACTTTTAGATTGCTTCCAATGACTAAAACCACAAACTACAATTTGCAACATTTTGTAAAGAAACCAGTAAGGATTCTGCAATTTACAGCTTGGAATTCCCTGGGTTGTTGCTTATAAATCTATCTAGATACAGATCATGAATATGTAATATACAGACTGATGCTGAATGTAGCACTGCAATATAAATAGGCTACATGGGTTTTTCAAAAAAAGCAGCAGGAGTTGTTACCAAAAAAAAAAAAAAAAACCTACTCAATTTTCTACACAGTGTAGCCCATTAAAGAGACTGTGGAATCAAAGCGTTGAAACTGCCAGAAAGAAATTTTGCTGAATCAGTTCCTTCCAAGGTACTGGCATGAATGAATCACGTTGCATGGAAGGAGGAGAAGATCAAGCACACCCTTAGCTGTCAAGAATTACATTTACTTAGAAGACTTGGTATTTATGTGAGTGCAGTGAGCAAATAAGATACATCAACAGCACATAAAAATGAAGCTTACAGCAATTAAATTAGAAACTAAAAAGGTTTTGAATGGTAAAACTGAATACATTTTAATTGAACATAATTCTATTGAAGACTATTAAATTACCACCTTGGAACAGAAGCACAAACAATGTGATAATGAGCTATGAAACCAAAATTTAGAACAGATAAACTGAAAAAATTACAGGTACCCCAGTGTAGGAAATTCACAGTGCTGATGATATGAAAATATGAATTATTTATATCTTCTTTAAATGTAGAATGTAAATTTGCTTAGAATTAATTTCTATTGGGAAATCACTGCACAGTAAACATGGATGTCTCTTAGGGTAATATTTTTTTCCTCCTAAATGTTATTATTATTATTATTTTATTATTGTTATATGGGGAAGAAAAGAAGATGAAAAATATTCAAAATGAAAACTGCCAAGTAAAAGTTATACTCAACAAAGTCTTTATTTCTAAGCAACATGTCATGTAGACAGTTACATCTACAAAGTGATTTACCCCACATTTTTCTCCAAAATCTAGCATATTGACTGTTATAAACTGAATTGTGATCCCTAAATTCATTTGTTGAAGCCCTAATCTCCAAAGTGACTATATTTTGACACAGGGCTTTTTAGATTAAATGAGATTATGACAGTGAGGCCCTAATCTGATAGAACTGATAGCCTTATAAAATAATAAAGAGAAAGAAGAGAGAGAGAGATTATATTTCCTCATGAGCTCAGAGGAAAAGCCATATAAAACACAGTGAGAGGGCAGCCATCTGGTGGAAGAACTCTCACCAGAAACCAACTCAGGCCAGCATCTTGACCTTAGTTTCCTAGCCTCCAGAACTGAGAGAAATACATTTCAATTGGTTAAGCAACTCAACCAAAATACTTGAATGGCACAGAAAGGGTCCATCTTAGAGAATACATAAATAATCACAAATAGGATATTGATAGAAATATGGATGTTCTGGTGAGGTCTTAGAAATGAGGAACTGATTGATGGAAATTAGAGAAAAAGTTATTCTTATTATACAATGACAAAGAATTTGACTGAATTGTGTTTTAGTGTTTTGTGGAAGATAGAACTTGCATGTGATAAAATTGAATCTTTAGTTAAGATTTTTAAACAAAGTATTGGAAGTTCAATTTGGGTCTTCCTTACAGCTAATAGTAAAACATAAGATGTGAGAGATACATTTAAAAAGGAATTATTACAAAAAAATGAAAGAGGGTCCAGCAGGTGGCATGGTGGTTACGGGTGCTGAATTCCCACATGGCTGGCCACAATTCAAGTCCCAGACCTGGAGGCTTGCTTTCTCACTTCTCTCTCTCTTTCTTCCCCTCTCTGGTCAAATTAAAAATGAAAGAAAGAAAGAGAGGAAAAAAGAAAGAAAGAGAAAGAAAGAAGAAAGAAAAAAGTTAAGAATACATAAATAATCACAAATAGGATATTGATAGAAATATGGATGTTCTGGTGAGGTCTTAGAAATGAGGAACTGATTGATGGAAATTAGAGAAAAAGTTATTCTTATTATACAATGACAAAGAATTTGACTGAATTGTGTTTTAGTGTTTTGTGGAAGATAGAACTTGCATGTGATAAAATTGAATCTTTAGTTAAGATTTTTAAACAAAGTATTGGAAGTTCAATTTGGGTCTTCCTTACAGCTAATAGTAAAACATAAGATGTGAGAGATACATTTAAAAAGGAATTATTACAAAAAAATGAAAGAGGGTCCAGCAGGTGGCATGGTGGTTACGGGTGCTGAATTCCCACATGGCTGGCCACAATTCAAGTCCCAGACCTGGAGGCTTGCTTTCTCACTTCTCTCTCTCTTTCTTCCCCTCTCTGGTCAAATTAAAAATGAAAGAAAGAAAGAGAGGAAAAAAGAAAGAAAGAGAAAGAAAGAAGAAAGAAAAAAGTTAAATAAAATAATTCTTAAAAAAAGAAAGAAACTAGAACTTGAAGATTTATAAAATTCTCAGCCTACCAAATTGTAAAAAATGAGAAAGCTTGTTCTAAAGAGAACACTAATTGTATGACTGAAAAACATTTGATTAAAGGATCATGACTGTGATTCATTGGTTTGATTTACCATCTCAGCAGAAAGCAGAAACGAAGAATGGGGTTAAACCAGCAAAGACACTGTCAGTTTCAACTAAAAGGGACAGTGAAATTGAAACAAAATGAAGGAAGTTTGTTGGGTGTCTTGCCTTTTACGGGAACTATACGATAGAGCTATTTTGCTGGAAACCTGTGTTATTCTCCAAGTAAAGGGAAGAATGATCCCAAAGGTGATTCAGAGATCATCAAGACTTCCACTCCCACAGGTACACCTGGCAAGGCTTGTTTCTCCTCAGCATACCAGAAAAGTAAGTCTTTTCTTACCAGGCAACATGTAATTCTGATCATTACAAAATGACTGGAGAGCTTAATCCTGCCCTGTGCTTCAGAAAGTCCTTACAGAGAGCTATATGGGTGGGATCCTCACAGAGAATAGGAGACCACTAAGCCATGGTGTTCTCACCTCACTGGCCTTGAGGACAGAGCATCGCACCAAAAAGGATTATTTGCAAGACTTCAGATATAATAGAATTTGCCTTGCTGGGTTTTAGAGATAGTTATTCTTTTATTCCTTTCTATTATGCCCTGTCAGAATGGGAGTGGTCTTATTATGCCTGTTTCTCCATTGTATTTTGGAAGCACATTGCTTGTCTGGTTTCATAAGTTCACAGCTGGAAAAGAATTTTTAGTTGGAGGAATTACATCACAAGTCTCACCACATACACAACTTATTTAGATGATATTTAGGTGAGACTTTGACCTTCAGACTTTAGTTACTGATGAAATGAGTTAAGACTTTGGACTGTTGGGTTAGAACACATTTATCTTGCATGCAATAAGGACATAAATTTTTTGGGTCCAGTGGAGTAATGCTACACACTAGATTCTGTTTTGCCAAATTCATAGATTGAAGCCTTAGACTTCAGTGTGACCATATTTGAAAATAGGGTCTTTAGAAGGTAAATAAGATTAAATGAGGTCATAGAATGGGGCCCTAATCTGAAAGAATTGGTGGTTATTTTTATTTTTTGCTATAGGACATGTGTACTCATGAGAGAGAGAGAGAGAGAGAGAGAGAGAGAAGAAAGAAAGAAAGAAAGAAGAAAGAAAAAGAAAGAAAGAAAGAATGAAAGAAAGAAAGAAAGAAAGAAAGAAAGAAAGAAAGAAAGAAAGAAAGAAAGAAAGAAAGAAAGAAAGAAAGAAAGAAAGAAAGAAAGAAAGGGGAAGAAATAGAGAGGGAGGGAGAGAAAGAGAGTAATAGAGAAAGCCCTCTATGTGATGGCCAGGCAATCACAATCCCTTCTTTTTCCTGTAGGATTTTGGACACATACATACATACATACATCATACATACATACATGTGCCCAGTGTGATTTTCAAGCCTCTGGGTCCAGGACTTAAACCATGCAGTTGGCCATGCTAGATCCGGCCACCTTAATGTCCATGCTACCTGCTGGCTTGAGGACTAGTGGCCTTTTAAGAAGAGAGAAAGAGAAAAGTCTCCTTATGAGTACAGGGGAAAGGCCATGCAAAGACACAAGAAGGCCATCCGTAAACCAGGAAAAGAGCCCTTACGGAAACCAGCACTTCCTTCCCTGATCTTGGACTCTGCAGCTTTCAGGATTGTGAGAAATAAATTTCTGTTGTTTAAACCACCCAGTCTGTGGTTTGTTTTTATGCATTCTGAACAGACTAAGATACTGAGTAAGTAGATTTCACATTTAAATAGAATTTGAATGGCATGTTTGTACTTTTATATTTACAATGGATGTTCGTCCATTGGAGACCATAAAGACTTGTATTTTCAATCATCTGAACTGTGTGCACATGAACACCTGGATATACTACTACTTCTGTTTATTGATACATTTCAAATATATATTATTATCTCTTCGAGCTGAAAAATCAACCTGAAACTTGAAGTTTTGAGAAAGATCATGTGTAGACCAGTACTGTCTCATAGAAATATATATATATATTTAATATTGTTCTAATTTTTTCTGTCGCTAGTGAACACAGATGCCTTCTGGTAAAATTTAAAAAAATAAACAAAAAAAACAGAGAGTTAAGAACCCAAAGAAGTATGTGACCAGGCTTGGGATGAGTCCCATAGTAGAACTGGGGTTAACTTTTGTTTAGAGTAGGCCGAATGTCCCCCTTT
>NW_006159645.1:2672805-2685953 GCF_000334495.1 Tupaia belangeri chinensis
CCAAGT
The DNA here is from genome assembly GCF_000334495.1 of Tupaia belangeri chinensis. Classification (NCBI taxonomy): domain Eukaryota; kingdom Metazoa; phylum Chordata; class Mammalia; order Scandentia; family Tupaiidae; genus Tupaia; species Tupaia belangeri. Next base: position 2,672,812 of record NW_006159645.1, read on the forward strand.
CCTAAGGATGTCCTCACTTGAGCAGTTGTAGAGAAGGACCAGACTCTTCAACCAGGGTGCAGAATGCAAAGCATGTTACCTTACTCTCCTTCCACTTTGCTTGTGGGTGAAGTCCAAGGGAGAAGATAGCCATGAAGGATTAGCATGGGGGAGGTGGCAGAGAGGAGAATGAGGCAAGGCTGTTTTGGAAGAAAAGAGACATTACTCCCTAGGAATGACATCCCCAGATACTCGGCCTCTTGTCCTCCTCTGACCTTCTCACTTTCTCAGAATCATTTCTTGGCCTTATTGCCTCCTTTTCCTCTTTATTTTGCCCAGCAATCTTCACAGCTGCTCCATGGTATTCTATGACACAGTGCCCAGGGCATGACCTGCGCATTGTCATCATAGGTCCCTGATCACCCACCCAAAACATTAGCCAACAGAAACTGAGTTGAAGAAGTGCAGGCTGCACTGCATGGTAGTTAGAAGTACCTCTCTGGAGCCAGCTGGCCAGGGTTTGATTTCCTGCTTTACCACTTTCTAACTGTGTGAACTTGAGCAAATTATTAACCTAAGTTTCCTCACCTTCAGAAACTGGGAAATAATAGCATCTCTTTCATGTAGTTGTTGTAAGAATTAAATGAATTAAGGGACCAACAGTTAGCATGATGGTTATGTTCCTGCACTCCCATGTAGTCAACTGCAGTTTGAGTCCTGGACCTGGTGGCTTAAACTCAAGTAGGGCGCATGCGTGCCCAAGATCCCGAGAGGAGAATGGAAGAGAAGGGACTGCGGCATGTCCATCTCCCCTGGGGGGTGATTTCTCACTTTCTATCTCTCTGTCTCACTCTGTCTTTCTGGTGAGCGCACGTGCCCTATAGCGAAAACCTCTCCAAAAAAAAAAAAAAAAAAAAAAAAAAAAAAAAAAGAAAAGAAAAGAATGAATACATTAACACACTTAAAATAAAGCCTGACACATCACAAACACTCCAGAAGTATTATATTCCCTTTTTTGTTATAAATATTTCCTGGAAGTCAGGTTCTACCGACTATACTTCTACTAGTCTCTGTAGACTCAGACCTGTACTAAATGCATCATGAACATGAGGCAGGTCTTCAAAAAGCTCATAGAAAATACATATTATGAGAAAACAGCCTAGATTTCAAGATTTTTTGCATCAAAATAAATTTGAACTTTAATTCCATTTTCCATAGGCTTTTTTTTTTTTTTTTCTTGGAGAGGTTTTTGCTATAGGGTGCATGTGCTCGCCAGAAAGACAGAGACAGAAAGCGAGAGAATTCACCCCCCCAGGGGGGATGACCACGCCACAATCCCTTTTCCTCCATTCTCTTCTCAGGATCTTGGCACGCATGTACACATGCCTGGCATGAGTTTAAGCCACTGGGTCTGGGACTTGAACTCGAGTCCAGTGATGTTGCCATTATGTCGTCTGCTAGTCCCCTTCCATAGGCTTTTTGAAGTCTCCTCTTATATCATAACAGATATAATAATCTGTCAACTAATTAAATTTAGTCTGTTTTTTTATTATTTTTTTTTATTTTTTACTCTTTTTAAAGCAGCAGGCATGTGCACTCACCAGAGAGAGTCATCCACCCCAACCTCTTTTCCTTTTCTGCAGTGGGGCATGGTCATGATATAATCCCTTTTTCTCCAGTTTTCCTTCCTGTCAGGATTTTGGGCACATAGGCACAGCTGTCTAGGGTGTTTTTCAAGACAGTGATGCCTGGAATTTGAACTGTAGTTAGCCTAGTGAGCTCCTTTAACCACTAACCTGTGTGACCAGCCCTCGGCCTCTTAGTAGAATCTGATATATGATGGCTACAGTTGTTCTGAGTTGGACAAGCAGCTCTGACAGCATCGCATGCCTGAACTCACATGCTGGTTCTATCAGTTTTCGGTTGGGATACCCTGAGCAAGATGCCGAGACTCTTAGAACTGAGGTTTTCTTGTTTATTCAATGGGAGTCATTTTGCTGTGAAGACTAAATGCACTAAAGCATTTAGCACAATGCCTGGCTCACGGTAAGAACTTAACAGAGTTAGCTATTAGTATTTCCCTGTTGCGCCTGGGTGAGGTCATAGAGTCTAGGTTAGGACTGAAGATCAATTTGTAGAAATTCTGGCTTTCAGAGTAGGGCAGGCAAGGCTTAGATGTGGGATTACTGGTTTGTGGGGCCCTAGATCTTGGGCCTTTGTCTTGTCTAACATCTTTGTCTCTGCCCAGAGACAAAGGAACCCTCTAATTAACACCTGAGTCTGAAGAGGTTCTTTCATGCAGGACAGTTAAGGATGTTCATAGCATTTCTGTGGATCAGCTGGACAGCACCCCCACAACCATCCACCCACCCCCACTTCATAGCTGAAAAAACTGAATTAAGAAAAAAAAAAAACAATTGGTTTGGCCAAATTGTGTAGTTGGTAGTGGCAGAACTAAGACTAAGGCCTGCATCTGCCAGCTCTTTATCTATCTTTATTAAACCATGGCATTTCTGAATTGATGCTACAAGGCCTTTTTAACCCTTACTAAAATAACATGCAAAATTGAGTATAGAAATGACTAAAGGATCCTCCATGGGTCAGAGAGGAGGAGGAAGGGGAACTGAATTCCTAAATTTCTTTAATTAACATAAACATGTAGTCATTCATCATAGCTATTCCAAGTTTGTATGCTTTTGCTATTCATTCCTCTACTCTGTGTGAGTTAAACACAGGCCATTTCTGGAATGGTTAAGAATACTTACCTGGCAGGGGAGATACCATGATCATGAAGGTGGTTTTCCCAGGGCGAGGCTTATCCATTGCGCTCTGGATATGCTGACCTCTGTGATTTCTCCAAATGTGGGAAACTCGACTGCATAATTTGTGGTAGTGGGGGACTGCATTTGCGTTCTCCCCTGAAATAAAAAAAAAAAAAAAAGAATATGGGTCCTGGGGGCCAGCAGGTAGCTACTGGTCGAGATGCTGGACTCCCACATGGCTGACCATGGTTTGAGTCTCGGACCTGGCGATTTGAAAATCATGCCGGGTGTATGAGCATGTGTGCCCCGAATCCCAGGAGAAGGATGGAGAAGAGATTGTGGCATTGGTCATCCACCTAGGGGTGGGAAGGGATTTCTCATTTTCCCTCTCACTGCCTCTCTCTGATGAGCGCACATACCTTATGGCAAAAATATTAAAAGAAAGGAAAAAAAAGGAATTAGAGTCCTGGAGTCCCAGAGGCCACCATATCCTAGCTGTGAGTCCTGTACATGTAACTTCTCTGTGACTTGATTTCCTCAACCTATAAAATAAGGAGGACCCACTGCCTCATCGTGTGATCAAAGCTATCTGTTAAGAATCTGATAAGAAGTTCAGCAAAATCTGCTACTTACTAGGCATTTAATATATATCAGCTTTTTTTTTTTAACAATGGTATACTTTTCCCTTTATTAACACAGTTCAATCACAACATAATCTAACCAGAGCTAGAAAACACTTCCATCCTATATATATATATATATATCAGTTTTTACGGATGGATAAAATTGCTACACAGCTGAGTTTCAAATGATGATGTCTTGTTTGTTTGTTTGTTTTATTAATTTGTCAGAGGGTGTATATGTTCACCGGAAAGAGAGAGAAAATGAGAAAGCACTCCCTACGGGGCATGGTCATACCGCAATCCTTTCTCCTCCTATTCTCCCTCTTTTAGGGATTTTGGGCACATACACATGTGCCTGGCATATTTTTCAAGCTGCCAGATTTGGAACTTGAACCACGCAGTTAGCCATGTGGGATCTAGCCACCTTAACCACTATGCCATGGTCTGGCACAAAACGATGATGCTACTTCTTATTCTTTTCTAGTAAGACATTACTTCTGTCTGGAATGTCTTCTCTTCCTCCCTTTGAGAGTACATGTGGCAGATGCATGAAATGGGAGCCAAGTTCTACAGGTCAAAAAGCAACGGATCCTTTCTCTCACACTTTCTCATTCAAGACTGAGAGCCAACGATTTCTGTAATCCCAAGAGGAAAGCAGTGTGGGGCCCTTGTCAACGGTGAGAGGTTTATTTGTCCTGGAGCCAATCAGACTTTTATGAATCTCCTTAGGCCTCTCTGAGTTTCCCCAGTGCCCACTTACTGCTCACCTCAGCAGCCTTCACCTTGCTCTGCCCATCTGTCTGTGAACCCCCTTAGCTTCTTCCACAGTGAACTACTCAAATTTCCCCCAACTCATCATCTGTTTACCCATGCTGCGTCTTTGCACCTAAATTTCCCCCTATCTAGAACCTATTTTTTAGTTTGGTATAGGGTTTGTGTACTCACTGGAGAGAGGGAGACATACGGACAGACAGAAAGAGAGGAAGTAAGAAATCGCACCCTGGGGAGATGGCTATGCTGCGATCCCTTCTCCATCTCTCCTCTCAGATTCTGGATATGCACACACATGCCCAGTGTGTTTTTCTTTTCTTTTTTTTTGGAAAGGTTTTTGCTATAGGGTGTGTGCACTCGCTAGAAAGACAGAGAGACAGAGACAGAAAGTGAGAAATCACCCCCCACAGGGAATGGCCATGCGGCAATCCCTTCTCCTCCTTTCTCCTCTCAGGATCTTGGGCACACATGCACACATGCCCGACATGAGTTTAAGTCACCAGGTCTGGGACTCAAACCATGGTTGACTACATGGGAGTTCAGTGACATAGCCATTACTCTAACTGCTGGTCCCTCCCGTGTGTTTTTTATATATATATATATATCAGTTTTTACGGATGGATAAAATTGCTACACAGCTGAGTTTCAAATGATGATGTCTTGTTTGTTTGTTTGTTTTATTAATTTGTCAGAGGGTGTATATGTTCACCGGAAAGAGAGAGAAAATGAGAAAGCACTCCCTACGGGGCATGGTCATACCGCAATCCTTTCTCCTCCTATTCTCCCTCTTTTAGGGATTTTGGGCACATACACATGTGCCTGGCATATTTTTCAAGCTGCCAGATTTGGAACTTGAACCACGCAGTTAGCCATGTGGGATCTAGCCACCTTAACCACTATGCCATGGTCTGGCACAAAACGATGATGCTACTTCTTATTCTTTTCTAGTAAGACATTACTTCTGTCTGGAATGTCTTCTCTTCCTCCCTTTGAGAGTACATGTGGCAGATGCATGAAATGGGAGCCAAGTTCTACAGGTCAAAAAGCAACGGATCCTTTCTCTCACACTTTCTCATTCAAGACTGAGAGCCAACGATTTCTGTAATCCCAAGAGGAAAGCAGTGTGGGGCCCTTGTCAACGGTGAGAGGTTTATTTGTCCTGGAGCCAATCAGACTTTTATGAATCTCCTTAGGCCTCTCTGAGTTTCCCCAGTGCCCACTTACTGCTCACCTCAGCAGCCTTCACCTTGCTCTGCCCATCTGTCTGTGAACCCCCTTAGCTTCTTCCACAGTGAACTACTCAAATTTCCCCCAACTCATCATCTGTTTACCCATGCTGCGTCTTTGCACCTAAATTTCCCCCTATCTAGAACCTATTTTTTAGTTTGGTATAGGGTTTGTGTACTCACTGGAGAGAGGGAGACATACGGACAGACAGAAAGAGAGGAAGTAAGAAATCGCACCCTGGGGAGATGGCTATGCTGCGATCCCTTCTCCATCTCTCCTCTCAGATTCTGGATATGCACACACATGCCCAGTGTGTTTTTCTTTTCTTTTTTTTTGGAAAGGTTTTTGCTATAGGGTGTGTGCACTCGCTAGAAAGACAGAGAGACAGAGACAGAAAGTGAGAAATCACCCCCCACAGGGAATGGCCATGCGGCAATCCCTTCTCCTCCTTTCTCCTCTCAGGATCTTGGGCACACATGCACACATGCCCGACATGAGTTTAAGTCACCAGGTCTGGGACTCAAACCATGGTTGACTACATGGGAGTTCAGTGACATAGCCATTACTCTAACTGCTGGTCCCTCCCGTGTGTTTTTTAAGCTACTGTGTCCAGGATGGGACTACTTAGTTGGCCTTGTGGGATCCAATCGCCTTAACCTCTGCATCATGAGCAGCCCCTTTTTGTGTTTTTAAAAAAGATTTTTGCTATAGGTGTGTGCATTCACCAGAGAGAGACACAAAGACAGGTCCCAGGTGCAAGGTGTATGTATGAAGAATGGCCACGTCACAATCCCTTCTCCTCCTTTATCCTTTTTGGGATTCTGGGAACTCACATGCACATACCTGGCATTAACACCAGATCCAGGACACTAATTGAACACTTGCTCATGTGAGATCCTGTTGCCTTAACCTCCATGCCACCTGCTGGCCCACATCCTTAGTCTACACCTTCCTATCCAATGCCTCACCTTACTTTTTCCAGCTAAGTGCAAACTCTGCCATAGGGTCTCCCTAAATCTTGACTGTGCCTGGGCTCCTCGGTGTTTTGGATTGTCGTGTTCCAATAAAACGAGTATGTGTGACCTGTCTCTCTTCCCTGACTAAAGCAGGCTCCTCACGGGTGAACTATCTTACTCTTTTTTGTATGCCCAGTTCCTAACACGCGTGGCCTGGCACACAAGTGCTCACATTGGTAGATAAATGAATTAGTGCCCCTGCCCATATCTGACCTCCATTCTTGCCATTTTTCCTTCTGCATTTAGAGTCTGGAACTCAATTAGGCTTCCAAACGTAAAATCTGTGTTTTAATTAAGAACTGTAGGAAAATGTTTATGTGAAGGTGCGCATATTTTTAACCTTGGGCACCTGCGTTCTTTCTACCTTTGCCTGTTTCAGAGACCCTCGCCTCCCCTGGGATCATGGCTTTCTCCCAATACATAGATGGGAAAGTGAGGACGTGAATATTTTTATCTGACATTATTTTGGAGCATTGCTTTCCTGTTTGCTGCTGTTTCCTTTTCATGGACCATTAGCAGTTTCCAAAGGCAATATCCTTTCACTGTCACACGATGCCATGGGGGGCCATTTCAACAACTTCAGACTAGGGCATTAAGTGCAATTCTGGATGAGAGTCAGCACATAACCAAATAAAAATAATAAAGGGAAAGCTTGTAGGAGCCATTTGGAACGCTGTCCCGTGCTGAATTCATTTGCAGCTTCGCAGAAACCTACCCATCACCAGTGATCAGCCCCGAGCCCGACCGTACCTTATTTAATTGTAAAGTATTTCATATCCTCAGAAACAGCCCTGCTCATTTGCTTTTCCTTTTTTGGAGATCGTCTTGGTGGAATGCTGAGATTCTAATCAGTGGGATAAGAAGCAACTACAGGTTTTGATTTCAACAAGCCAAAAAGGAAAAAAAAAAAAAGTGCATTCCTTGTAGTTTCTCTCTTATCTTTAAAATGAGTATATAGCAGGCCTTTTTGGAAATCTTTCTAAAATAGGTGTTCAACATAGGGGAGAAAAAGTCAGGAAAGTAAGATGAATTTAAGCTCAGGTGCCTAACTCAGCATGAGCCACTGCCACCCTGTCCCTGATCCACAAGTGGAGGGTAGTTTCTAAGATGATCTGGGAGAAGGGACCAGCAGTTAGCGTAATGGCTATGTTGCTGGACTCCCATGTAGCCGACTGCAGTTCGAGTCCTGGACCCGGCAGCTTAAACTCATGCCGGGCACGTGTGCGTGCGTGCCCAAGATCCCGAGAGGAGACTGGAGGAGAAGGAATTGTGGCATGGCCATCCTCTGTGGGGGATGATTTCTCGCTTTCTGTCTGTCTGTCTCTGTCTGTCTTTCTGGTGAGTGTACCCACCCTGTAGCAAAATCCTCTCCCATGCAAAATAAAAATAAAAATAAAAATAAAAATAAAAATAAAAATAAAAATAAAAATAAAAATAAAAGGCCTGGGAGAAACCCAGGACTGAACTTTGTCTCCATACCAGTGTCACTGATGGTCAACCCATCTGAGGGTAAACTTCCTTCAGTGGAGAGTTCACTGAGCCTGAAGTCCTGGAAAGTCTTAGGTCTAGCCAAGCCAGGGAATGTTAGCCTGCAGCAGTATATCCCTAACTTGCTTGCCATCAGAGCCACCAGGAAGAAGGAGGTTGTTAAACATACAGATTCCTAGGCCACTCTTAAAGTCTAATGGTTGAGAGAACTGGATCATACATGGTCAACTGTACAGTTCAAATCCAGCCCTGATGACTTGAAAAATATGCCAGGTATGTTTGACTGCATGCCCCAGATCCTGAAGGAAAGAGAAATGGAGAAGTGATTGCAGCAAGATCTCACCCTATTGGAGGCTGCTTTTTTCTTCTCATGTCTGTCTGCCTCTCTTGGACCAGCGCCTGTGTCCTCTGATGAATGAAAAAAAAAAACACAAAAACTAATTCCTGAGGACCTTTCACCTGGAAATTTTGATCTAGTCAGTCTGGGATGAATAATAGAAATCTAAATTCTTTCTGTTCTTATTTATTTATTTTCTTCATGGGAATGAGTGAGCACGAGAGTGAAGATTGAGAGAGGAAGATGGGCCTCCTCAACAGGGTTCTCATGCCACCACCCTTTTCCTAGCCTTGCAACCAGCCAGAATCATAAGTGTGCCTGGAGCTCAGGTACCAGCATGCTCAGATAGACCTGGAGTGTGACCCCAGTGCCTTATCATATGACCTCCAGCATTGCATAGCCACAGCCCTGCACCCTGTGCTGGGCCAAGAATCATACTCTTTTTTTAAAAAAAATTTTGCCAAAGGGAGTGTGTGCTTACCAGAGAGAGAGGGAAAGTAAGAAAACATTCCCAGTCCCATGGGAAATGGTCACACTACAAACTCCATTCATTTCTCCTCTTAAGATTCTGGGCACAGGGACCAGCAGTTAGCATAATGGCTATGTCACTGGACTCCTACGTAGTTGACCATGGTTTGAGTCTCGGACCCAGCGGCTTAAACTCATGCCGGGTGCATGTGCGTGCGTGCCCAAGATCCTGAGAGGAGAATGGAGGAGAGGGGATTGCGGTGTGGCCATCCCCCCTGGGGGGTGATTTCTCGCTTTCTGTCTCTCTGTCTCTCTCTGTCTGTCTGGCGAGCGCACACACCCTATAGCAAAAACCTCTCCAAAAAAAAAGAAAAAAAACAAAAGATTCTGGGCACAGACATATGTGTACCTGACATGTACATCAGATCTGGGACTCGAATCACACAGTCGGGCACATGGGAGCCAGCTGACTTAATCATGCCACAGGCTGGCCCCAATAATCCAAGTTCTAAGAAATAGTTTTGAAAGAGTCACATGACCAGGCAAGTTATAAAACACTTCCATAATTTATTTACTCATTCTCTAAATAAACTTATGTTGATAACCTATACAAGGCGGTATCCTAGTGGCTAAAGGGACAGAGCAGAAAAGATATGACTCCTATTTTCCAAGAGTGTATAATCTAGAAGTTCATGGTACCGCCAGAAAGCCTCCAGTTCATTCTTTTGGTCTTTGGCTTTTCTACAACTCAGTGATGCAGATGAATGAAAACGCATGGTGTATTCGATAGTTAGCCTGGCAAAATTGCTTGTAGAGTGCTTGTGTCAGGTACTATTTCTGACATCTGACTAAACTGAAGGATCAGTTTATGTAAGGTCTGTATTAGAAGACCAGGAATGACCATTAAAAATACATCCTCCTGGGAACCAGCAGTTAGCATAATGGCTATGTCTCTGGATTCCCACGTAGTCGACCGCGGTTCACGTCCCGGACCCGGTGGCTTAAAACTCACGCCGGGCGCGTGTGCGTGCGTGCCCAAGATCCCGAGAGGAGAACGGAGGAGAAGGGATTGCGGCGTGACCATCCCCCCTGGGGGGTGATTTCTCGCTTTCTGTCTTTATGTCTCTCTCTGTCTGTCTGGCGAACGCACGCGCCCTATAGCGAAAAAACCTCTCGAAAAAAAAAAAATACATCCTTCTGAGTCTGTGTAATAAAATAACACGATAATAAAAACTAACATTTACCATGTCAATGGTATGTGCTTATTATGTGCCCAACAGTGTGATATACAATTTTTCTCTAGGCTCCTTTAAATTAAGGACTATTTTTGCCAGTCGTGCTCATTACTGTTACCTTAGCTCTCAGGACAGGACTTGACACATAATAACTGCTCAATAAATATTTGTTAAATAAATGAGTGAATGTATTATTAGCTTATGTAATCTTTTATTATTTTTTGAGAGGTTTTTGCTATAGGGCACATGCACTCTCCAGAAAGGCAGAGAGAGACAGAGACAGAAAGCAAGAAATCGCCCCCCAGGGGGAATGGGCACACTGCAATCCCTTCTCCATTCTCCTCTTGGGGCCTTGGACCACACACATACACACGCCCGGCGTGAGTTTTAAGCCATTGGGTCTGGGATTCGAACCGTGTTTGACTACATGGGAGTCTAACGACATAGTCATTATGCCCACTGCTGGTCCCAGCTTATGTAATCTTTAAGGCAGCTCTCTGAACTTAATACTATATACTCCAGATAGTCTAAAACCCTGAAAGGGAGTCCAGAGAATCTATTTTTTTTTTTAATTTTCTTGTTTGTTTCTTCAGAGAGAGAGAGGCATCCTCCAAAAGATCATCACAGGATCAGCAGCTTCGGTAGTGGTTAAAGTGCTGGACTCCCACATGGCCGACTGCTATTGCTATTCAAGTCCCAGACCCGGAGGTTTGAAACTCACAGTGGGCATGTAATCATACACACTCAAAATCCCAAGAGAAGAATGGAGGGAAGAGATGGCGGCATGGCCATCCTCCGTGGAGGGTGATTTCTCACTTTCTCTCTCTAGTTCTCTCTGTCTCTCTGGGGAGCACATGTGCCCTTAGCAAAAGTCTCTCTTAAAAAAAGAAGGATTCACACCCAATCCACACCCAGCCTCGGTCAGTCAGAATCACAGGCGTGTGTACACACCCAGTGTGCACAGGGAGACCTTAGAGTCACAGAGTACTGTATTCCTATTGCACCACCACGCCTGGCCACGAATCTGTGTTTTCATCAAGCACTTTAAGAGATCCTTAAGATTGGCCAGATTTGGGAAGCAGTAACTCTGAAACAAATTTGCCCTGATGATGATTTTAATTTTCCCCAATTTAAATCCTCTGGGAAACATTCTTATTCAGTGTTGGTTCAGCTTTTACTTGAACATTCCAAAGACAAGGAATGCACCACCACTGTGATAGCTCACATGACTGCCATACCAAAGTGTAACCACTTCAGTTATGAAAAGTCTTCCTTATGATAAAGCAAAGTGTGGCTTTACTTCACTTTTACCCATTGTTCTCATTTTCTCTCCAGAGAAGGACCATGTACATTATATTCAGCTATCCATCCCTGTGTACAAGAAAGTTTAGGGTCCATAAGTCACAGATTGAATACAGGGAAATGGGAATTTGGAATCTGTGGTCTGATCCTAGATGAGAGGCCTGGACTTCATTAAAAAATCACTCTGTGCCTTGAGTTTAGGTAGAACATGGACTCAAGTCTGATAAACTTAGATGTGAAACTTCACTTCTAAATGTACTGATTGTGTGACCTTGGGTAACTTACTTAAGGTCTTTGAACTTTCGTTTTCCCACAGGTAAAGTGGGAATAATAAAATACAGTTTTGTGAATATAGATATAATAACTTGCAATAATAAAACCCAAACCACATACAATAACATAATGATGCAAACATAAAAATCACAGCTAACATTTACCGAATACTTATAATGTGCCCAGCACTGTGCTAGATAATATCCCTCTAAGCTCCTTTAAATCCCAGACCCAGGACTTTAAGGTAAGGAACTGTTTGATCTGCTTTGTTCCTGATGTGTCCCTAACACTTAGGATGGTATATGACTCATGGTAATTAGTCAATAAATATTTGTGGAATAAATGAGTGAATCCATTATTAGTTTATTCTTCAGAACAGCATTTTGGGCTGAATGCTTCTGGCAATCCTATTTTACAAATAAGAAAACCGAGGCCTAATTATATTAAGTTACTTGTTCCACCAGGAGGTTATAAGACAGGAATGTAAATCCAGATGCAATCCTGTGCTCCCTACAAGTAGTTCTTGCACGTCTATTGCTCTTTATCGATAGTATTAATAAGTGTAACTTCAGATTCGCATCCTTATACAACATGACATCTGTTGTAGGAAAGAAAGTGCCTTAATTCAGTTGTGATATGAGATCTGAGCCCTGTCACTCCTCCATCCTGTGAATAAGTATGCATGTTCAGAAGCTGAGAGCTTCGAGAACAAGAGGCATTCCTTTTGTCCAGCTTTTGGTGGCCTCACTGCCTGCTTTCTGAGATGATCCTTTACTCAGCCTTTGGTTATCTTTTCCTTCTACTGAATAGTCACTGGGAAAAGAGAGAATTCTAAAACTGCTGGACTGAAAATGAAATATGCAATGGCTTCAGGCTATGTTTTCCCTTTTGCTAGGATGCGCTGCCATGATAATTGTTTCTACAAAAAGAAACTACAACTCTGGCAAAAAAAAAAAAAAAAAGCAAACCCTCTGTTTGCTTGAACCTATCATAAACCATTGCTAGTAATTATAGAAGCTGATTGTGCGACACTTTAGTTTAACTTAATTGGCAATTTTTTTTAAGCTACAACACAATAAAAATAGTAAAGGACAAGTCAGGTTCTAGAGATGAAACATTCAGCTTTGGTGAAATGTCAGAGATCTGCATGCATTGCCAAAGGTGTGGGAATGTAACTCTTTGCTGTCAGTTCTGTTATTTAAGCTCTGGTTCCTTGTGTTTTAAATTCTGTTTCCCAAGTACACAGAGTCTAGTGTGGGCTTTTATCCTACTGTGGTTAAGCAGGACTACAGACAATTGCGAGGAGAAATGGGCCCTATAAACTAATTTAGAAATATGACTCCTATGTCTGGAAGAGAGAGTTCTTACAAAACGAACTAGCCGTGTCCCATCACAATTTAAGTATAATAGCCTCTTTAGGGGGTTCGTTTTACTTGATTAAAAAATTGATTAAAATTTTACCTCTTTTTTCATCACTTAGAACACTCTCCTTCTTGTTTCCCCTCACTTGGCCTTCTCCATCATCACGCCCATGGCATTTCATCATCAGCATCTTCTCCATCATTATTATCATTTTAATAATAATAGTGACAATAGCATTTATGATCACTCCCACAGACCAAATACTCGTCCAATGACTTTAGATAGATTATGTCATTTAA
>NW_006159645.1:2685984-2697908 GCF_000334495.1 Tupaia belangeri chinensis
CACGACGATTTTTAAAAACACTCATTAGAAAGTGGCCGAGCTTAGATTTATACCCTTGTCTAACACAAGGGCATGTGCTTTATATCCATGTTATTTTTCCATCACTTTGCAGCTTTGCCAAGAACTAGAACCCTGTTTCTGGGACAAAACTTAGTTAAATTTTGTAGTCAAGGCAGAAAATAGAGCAAAACCTTATAGCCTCCATCTAGTGAGGCTTGGCATTGATATTGCTACCTGTTAAGCTGGTATCTAGTATGTCAGAAATGATCCTTGGGGTCCTGTGTCCCTTCCAGGTGGCAGTCTTCCATGTGCAATAACCCTTACCCATGGCTCCTCCTCTGGATAAAAGCTCTGGCCTCCTTTCCTTACCCAACTTGCCAGGTCCCCACTAGGCTTGGAGCCCTGCCCTGAATGGCAGCCCACCTTTCCCCCAGGGCCTAGATTCCTATTCCTTGTACCCAAGAGTATGCAGTGAAGCTAAGGTGGGCATTGAGGTGTTTTACTAACTTCCTTTTCAAAGAAATTCACAATGATGATGATAATTATGATGATTTGTTGAGTTCTGTTTGCCAGGACTCTTCTAAGTGCTTTTACAGGTACTTGCTGCCCTCACAATAACCCTGTGAGGAAGGTATATTGCTTTCTCTATTTTCCAGAAGATGAAAAGAGGTAAACAAAGTTTAGTGACTTACCAAATGCCATATAGCTAGAAAGTGGCAAAATCAGATGCACACCACAAGCTGATTAATCATAATGCTATGCTGTGACCTCAGAATAGTGCTGCAAATGTTTAAGGATACAAACATTTAAATAAATATTTAACGTATTTCTGATTAACACAATGGCTTCCAGGTAAATTGATGTAAAAACAACAACAACAAAAAAAATCAGCTTTAGACATAGTCCTACAAAGACCCACATAGCTCCCAGAGATAATAAGGGATCTGGGCTGTTTAGATGGATTTTCCATTGCAAGCCAGGACCTCTGCAGGTCCCAGAGCCAGGGAGGAAGAAACAGGATCATGGTATCTGTCCTACATACTTTTGCAAGTGCCTGCACAGCTCTCAGAGGCAATAAAGCATTGGGGCTATTTGGCTGGGTCTCCCATTGCCAATTAGGCCCTCTACAGGTCCCAGAGCCAGAGAGAAGGTTCAACAGGCCTGCGCTTCACACATGATGCAAAATTATCTACTACCTTAAGGTCAGCCTCCTCAAGTCAGTGCTCAGCCACATTGGAATTAGAAAATTTTTCAAACAAGAGGGAAACTAGTATGGAGCTAAAGTATACCACAGAGAAGTGCACAAGCATATAGCCCCCAGTAACATACTCTAAATAAATAGTGAAAACCAAATGCCTCAACAAATTCCTGGAAAACAAAGTAGAGCCTCAAGATATAAGAGAAAATCAGAAAGTATATTTCCCTCAAAAGAATACAGCAACTTCTCATAAACAATGGAAAAAAAAACACGATAAATACCAGAAATGAAAGAAACAGAATCCAGAATATTTATCATAACAAAACTCAATGAGATGTAAGAGAAAACAGAAACTGATTACAGGAGATTAGAAAATCATTCCATGACATGAAGAAGGAATTCTACAAAGAGATAGACATTCTAAAAAACACCTGTCTTCTGGCAATCAAGAATACAATGCAATAAAGCAGAATCAAAATATAAGATATCAGAGTATCCTTTGAAATCATCAATAGCTGATTGAACAACACAGAGAAAAAGATCTCTGATCTGGAAGACAAAACCTCTGACTTAATCCAAACAGCAAAAGAGGATGAAAAAAAATACTCCCCCCAATATGAGGGCAATATACAGAAAATACTAGACACCATTAAATGCCCAGATATCCTTATAATGGGAATTCCAGAAGGTGATTAAAACTAGTAAAAGCATAAAAAACTTTTTCCATGAAATCCTGTCTGAAAACCTTCCAAATCTAGAAAAACATAAAGACATACAAATCCAGGAAGAACAAAGGACACCAAAAAGAATCAACATAAGAAGATCTTCTCAGGGACCAGCTGATGGCATAATGGTTACATCACTGGACTTTCACATGGTCAACTGTGGTTTAAGTCCCAGATCTGGTAGCTTAAAACTCATGGTGTGTGTGTGTGTGTGTGTGTGTGTGTGTGTGTGCCCCAAATCCTGAGAGAATAGAGGAAAAGAGATTGAAGCATGGCCATCCCTCTTAAGGAGCGATTTCTCACTTTATGTCTTTCCTTGTCTCTATAGTCATTGCATGCACCCTATAGCAAAAATCTCTCTTAAAAAAAAAAAAAAGATTCTCTCTACAGCACATCATAGTCTGATTGAGGTTGATAAAATCAAAGACAAAGACAATATTCTACAAATAGCAAAAGAGAAGCATCAAGTTGCATACAAAGAGGGAACCAGCAGTTAGCATAATGGCTATGTCACTGGACTCCCACGTAGTCGACTGCGGTTCGTATCCCGGACTCGGTGGCTTAAAACTCACGCTGGGCGTGTGTGGTGTGTGTGTGTGTGTGTGTGTGTGCCCAAGATCCCGAGAGGAGAATGGAGGAGAAGGGATTGCGGCATGACCATCCCCCCTGGGGGGTGATTTCTCGCTTTCTGTCTCTATGTCTTTCTCTGTCTGTCTGGCGAGTACACACGCCCTATAATGAAAATCTCTCCAAAAAAAAAAAAAAAGAAGTTACATACAAAGATTAACATCAGATCTCTTCATTGAAACAATATGGGCAAGGGAAGACATTCAAAACTCCAAAAGAAAAAAACAATTTTAACCAAGAATACTATACCTGGCAAGATTATCCTTTATCTTATTTTAATTTTCTTATACATTAAATCACATTATTAGCTTACAAAGTGAACATTTCAATATGTGAATATTTCTCCCCAGTCCAGTTTATCAAAATATCTTCAACCGGTAACACCACACCTCCTCATCCCGTCAATGCTCTGCCTTCGTATCCCTCCTCCAAATGTCCTTCCTTAGGCCCCAGTCCTCCACACACACACCACTTCTGGCATTCACACCCATCTCTTGTGTTTGTACAACCTTTAGTCAATCAGTTTCAGTCATAGAGTGCAGACACTGTATCATTTAAATGGAAAGAGGAGATAAAAATATTCTCAGATAAACAAAAACTGAAAGAATCTACAAAAGCTAGACCAGCTCTACAAGAAGTATAGAAGGGGGTAGAATATCAGGAAAACTAGAGAAAGACAAACAGAAATAAGAGAACACAAAGTAACTGAGAAAATGGCTAGCAAAATGATAGGGATAATTCTGTAAATATCAAAAATAACATTGAATGCTAATGGATTACATTTTTTAATCAAAAAACACAGACTGGCTAACTGTATTAAAATACAGGAGTCCTCTATCTACTGCCTACAAGAAAAACAGCTCTCTGGTAAAGATGCATATGGATTGAAAGTGAAGGGCTGGAAAAAGATATTCTATACAAACAGAAACTTAAAAAAAGAAAAAAAGGCTGAAGTTATGATACTGATATCAGACAAAATAGATTGTATGACAAAAACTGTGAGAGATAAAGAAGGGCAAAATATACTACTGAAAGGGAATAATCCACCAAGAAGATATAGTGATTCTAAATACCTATGTACTCAACACCAGAGCACCCAAATATGTGAAAGAAAGGTTGCTAGATATAAAAAGAAAGAATGAGTGCCATACACTAATTGTTGGGGATTGAATGGCACCACTTCACTGTCTCCTCTGGACAGATCATCTAGACAAAACAAACAAACAAGCAAACAAACCAACAATAAAACCAAAGATATACAAACCAAGAGTTAGAGGACCAAAACAATATTATAAACAAAGTACACTTGACAGACATTTATAGAGCATTTCATCCAACAACCACAAAATACATATTTTTCTCATCTCTCACATGATATATTTTCAAAGATTGACCACATGATAGGGCACAAAATAAGCCCTTAGAAATTCAAGTGCATAGAAACTATACCAAGAGGGACCAGCAGTTAGCGTAATGGCTATGTTGCTGGACTCCCACGTAGTCGACCGCGGTTTGAGTCCCGGACCTGGTGGCTTAAACTCATGCCGGGCATGTGTGCGTGCATGCCCAACATCCCTAGAAGAGAATGGAAGGGAAGGGATTGCAGCGTGGCCATCCCCCAAGGGGGGTGATTTCTCGCTTTCTGTCTCTCTGTCTCTCTGTCTGTCTGGTGAGTGCATGCACCCTATAGCAAAAATCCTCACCAAAAAAAGAAAAATAAAATAAACTATACCAAGAATCTTTTCAATCACAATGGAATTAAATTTGAAAGCAACTATGTAAAGAACCCTTGACAAACACATGGAATTTAAACAACCTACTCCTGAATGACTCCATAATCACTGAAGAAATTATAATTGAAATCAAAAGATACATCAAAAACAATGACAATGAACATAAGAGTTTCCATAACTTATGGGACACAGCAAAAGCAGTCAGAAGAGAAAATTTATAGCAATTATGCTCACAAGAAAAAAAAAAAACCAGAAAGGTAGCAAATAGATGACCTGACAACACATCTCAGGAATCTGGAAAAACATCATTTCTCCCAAAATGCTAGGAGAAAAGAAATATTAAACATTCAAACAGAAATAAGTGACATAGAGAATAAAGCACTATAAAGGGAAGAGCAGGTTGCATGGTGGTTAAGACTCTGAACTCCCACATAGCTGGACCTGGCAGCTCGAAATTCATGCTGGGCGTATGCGTGCTGCCCAAAATCCCAGAAGGAGAATAGAGGAGAAGAGATTGTGCTATAGCCATCTTCTCTGGGAGGTAATTTTTCACTTTTCCTCTCACTGTCTCTGTCTCTCTCCAGCAAGTGCACACACCCTATGGCAGAAACTTAGGGTAAAAAAAGAAAAAGAACTATACAGAAGATAAATAAAATGAAAATCTGGGTCTTTGAGAAGATAAAATGAATGCATCATTAAGGAGACTAATGAAGAACAGAGAAAGGAATGAGATAAATAAAATCATCAATGAAACAGGCAATATGACAACAGACATAACAGAAACACAAAAAAATCATGAGAGAATATTATGAGAAACTATATGTCAATAAATAAGAAAACTTAGATGAGATGGACAAATTTCTGGACACATATAATCTACTAGGATTGAACCAAGAAGAGTTGGAAAGCCTCAGTAGGTCAATAGTAAGCAATGAGCTTGAGTCAGTAATAAATAGTTTCCCAACACAGAAGAGACCAGTTTCAGATGACTTCACTTCTAAAATCTACAAAAAACTACTTTTTTTACTTTTAGGATCTCTCCCACCCCCATAGAACACATGCACTTGCCAGAGAGAAATGAGAGAAATTGAGAAGGAAAGTGAGAAATTTCCCTGCAGGGGGATGGCCATACCACAATTTCTTCTCCTCCAGTCTTCTCCTCTAATTTTGGGCACCCAAGTGCCTGGCATGAATTTCAAACTGCCAGGTCCAGTACTCAAACCACAGTCAGCTCTGTGAGAGTCCAGTACCTTAACCACCACTGCACATGCTGATCTCTTCCTCAAATTATTTCTAAAGATTCGAAAGGAAGAAATCCTCCCAAATTCATTCTGTGAAGCTTCCATCACCCTGACCTCCAGAACAAACAAGGACATAATGAAAAAAGAAAACTATAGGCCAGCATCCCTGATGAATATGAATGCAAAAATTCTCAAGATACTATCAAATCATATCCAACAACACATTAAAAAAATTATACACCACGACCAGGTAGGCTTTATCCCAGGATGCAAAGGTGGTTTGACATATGCAAAATAATAAATGTAATACATCACATTAGCAGAAGGAAAGGGAAAAATCATCATATGATCATACCAATTGAAAAAACATGTGATAAAATACATCTCTTCATGATTAAGACCGTCAAGAAAATCGATGTAGAAGGAACATTTCTCAACATAATAAAAGCTGTATATAACAAACCTATAGCTAACATCATACTAGATGGGGAAAAGTTGAAAGCTTTCTACTAAAAACTAGAAAAAAGAAAAGGCTGCCCACTTTCTATATTTCTTTTCAACACAGTACTGGAAATCCTAGCCTATGCAATCAGAAAATAAAATAAAAGACAATTACATTGTTAAAGAAGTGAAATTATCTGTATTTACAGATGACATGATTATATATATATATATAACACAAAAAATTCATAAAAACACCCCTGAAGTGATAAATACAGTAAAGTATCAAGATACAAAATAAAAATATAAAAATCTATAGTGTTTTATACACCAAAATGAACAGACTGAGGCAGAAGTAATTAAAGACAGCCCATTTATAATAGCCACAAAAATAATAAGATACCTAGGACTAAACCTAACCAAGGAAGTGAAAGACTTGTACAAGGAAAACTATGAAAAGGTAAAAGAAGAAATTGGAAAGGATACATGAAAGGGAAAGACAGTCCATGTTCCTGGATTGGAAGAATTAATATAATATAAATGTCAATCCTACCCCAAATTACAAATTCAATGAAATTCTGAAAAAATCACCAGAGATATTTTTAACAGAAATAGAAAAAACAATCATAAAATGTATTTGGAATCATAAAGAGCCCTGTATTGCTAAATCAATACTGTGCAAAAAGAATAAAGTAGGAGGTGTCTCACTTCTTGAATTCAAAATGTATTATAAAGCTGTGATTATCAAAACAGCATGGTATGGCACAAAAATAAACATGTAGACCAATGAAACAGAGTAGAGAATTCAGAAATAAATCCTAAAACATACAGTCAACTAAGTTTTTTTGTTTGTTTGTTTGTTTGTTTTTTGTCAGCCAACTAAGTTTCAACAAAGGGCACAAGTCAATCCAGTGGAGAAAAGAAAATCTCCTCAGCAAATAGTGCTGGAAAAACTGAACATTCACCTGCAGAAATATTATACTGTTCTCTCACCAAGAACAAAAATCAACTCAATGTGGGTCAAAGAGCTAAATATAAAATATCAAATTGTGAAACTACTGTTGGAAAACACAGGGAAAACTCTTAGAAACATGGGAGTAGACAAAGATTTCTTAAATAAAACTCCCAAAGCACTGTTGGTAATCCTGAAAATAGACAAGCAGAACTACATCAAGCTAAAAAGCTTCTGTAAAGCAAAAGAAACAATAATTAGGGTAAGGAGACAATCCTCCGATTGGGGGAATATATTTGCAAACTATGCCTCAGATAAGGGACTGATAACCAGAATATACAGGGAACTTGAGCAACTTATCTGTAAAAAAATTATGGATTCAGTTAAAAGATGGGCAAATGAGCTGAACAGACAACTCTCCAAGGAAGACATACAAATGGCCAAAAAGCATAAGAAACATGCTCAACATCTGGTATCATAAGGGAAATGCAAATCAAAATCACAATGAGATACCACTTAGCTCCAGTCAGAATGGCTAAGATTAAGAAAATACAGGTTGATAAATGCTGGTAAGGCTGTAGTGAAAAGAGAACCCTCCTACACAGTTGGTGAAAATATAAATTAATACCACCACTGTGGAGAACAATATAGAGGTTCCTCAAAAACCTACAAATAGAACTACCATATGACTCAATAATTCTTCTCCTGGATATCTATCCAAAGGTTAGGAGTACACTCAGTTGGAAAAACACTTGCACATCCATGTTCACTACAGCATTATTTGTAATTGCTAAGACTTGGAATCAGCTCAAATGTGCAAGAACAGATACATGGATTGAAAAAATGTGGCACATATACACTATGGCATACTACTTAGCCATAAAGAAAATGAGACTCTGATGTTTTATATAAAGGGGATGAATATGGAAGATTTAACTTTAAGTGAGCCAGGGGGCCAGCAGATAGCTTAATGGTTACATCACTGACTCCCACGTAGGTGACTGAGGTTCAAGTCTTAGACCCAGTGGCTTATAACTCAGGCTGGGTGTGTGTATGTGTGCCCAAAATCCTAAGAGGAGAATGGAGGAGAAGAAATTGTGGCATGGCTGAAATTGTGGCATGGCCATCCCCTTGGGAGGTGATTTCTCACTTTCTGTCTCTCTGTCTCTCTGGCAAGGGCATGTGTCCTATAGTAAAAATCTCATTTTAAAAAACAAAAAAAGAAAAAGAAAAAGAAAAAGAAAAAGAAAAAAAGAAATGTGCCAGACAATGGAAGACAGGTATTGTATGTTCTCACTTAATATACCCTGAGTATCTGCACTCTATGGCAGAAACTGAAACATTGAAAGATGTAATAGCAGGGAAAACAACTGAAGATACTAGAAATAGTATAGAAGAGAGAGGGCTGAGTGTGTGGTGAAAAAATCATTTAACAGAAACAAAAAAGAAAAATGATCTGTTCATGATAATGTACATGGTAATTTCTATGACTTGACTAATATACACTTTATTCACTCTGGAAAATTCATTTTGTATGCTGTAAAGATGTACAGTGATTAAATATAAATAATACATAGAAAGAAAATAAAGTTAACATAAAATTAAAAGAAAAAATAGGAACGATCATAAATTTCTGAGATTGCCTTACTAATATATCTGTATTAAACAGTTGCTGAGTTTTTTATTTTCTATATTTAAAAATATGCTTTAATTTTAATATCATGAACTATAAAAGCACAAATGAATATTAGAGATTCACTAGCTAAATTTACTTAGAAGTGAATAAATTGAGGCTAAAAAAATTTTTGGCTTTAAATTTACCATGTTACCGGTACCAGCAGATGGTGTAATGGCTATGTTGCTGGACTTCCACATAGTGGACCACTGTCCCATCCCTGTTCAGGCGCCAGGTTTCCCAGCCCGGGGGGACAGCCAAACAGGTTTCCTGAGTGAAGGAGTGAGAGCCAGGACAAGCGGCGTAGTGTTACAGCACGGAGACGACAGTGTCGTCCGTTTATTGTGGGCAGCACGGTACAGCACAAAGACGATGCAGTGTCACAGCTCTTAAGGGTCGCCCAGGTCTTCTAGAGATTGTGCAGTGTTTCAGCTCTTCAGGCTCTTCAGTTGCCGTCTTTCTGGTCATCTGTGTCGTCGATGATGACTGGATTGAAAAAGTGTGGCACATATACACTATGAAATACTACTCAGAAGCTGCATGCTGTTCCTATGGAGAAACCAGGTGCATGGTACAAAAAGGGAAAGGAAATATCAGATGTTTATTTGGTTAAATGCCTTTTTTTTTTTGTCCGCTTCCTGCTGTGTTGAGTATTTTGCTTCAACAGTATTGTCAGGTTCCAATAATTGTTTGAAGACATGATTCGGCTTCCATTTTTGCAGCAGTACTGTACCACGCACCTGATTTCTCCATAGGAACAGCGTGCAGCTTCTAATGGACTGTGCCCTGTTTTCAGTTTTCAAAGCAGTTTCTAATTTTGGTGATTGTGTGATGTACAGAGGTGCTATGATGATCATGCAGTTCATGCTTCATACTAAATCAATACACAGGAAAAAAAAAAAAAACAAAACCTTCCATCCCATTCAGGTCTGGTACCTACACTTGTCCTCCCTGCTTAGATCTTTCCATTTCTGCCATAGAGTGTAGATATTCAGTATATTTTGAGCAGGGATATATATTGTTTTTCTTTCATAGTCTGGCTTACTTTGCTTAACATTAAATCTATATTCATAAACTTTGTATCAAAAGAGAAGGTCTCATTTTTTTTTCCTGTCTGAGTAGTATTTCATAGTGTATATGTGCCACACTTTTTCAATCCAGTCATCAGTTCATAGCAATTGTGAATAATGTTGCAATAAGCATGGATGTATGTGTGTCTTTTCAACTAAGCGTTCTTTTGTCCTTTGGCTAAATAGCAAGGAGTGGAATTACTGGGTCATATAGTAGTTCTATATTTAGAATTCCTTTGGCTAAATAGCAAGGAGTGGGATTACTGGGTCATATGGTAGTTCTATCTGTAGAATTTTGAATATACTTCATATTATTTTACACAGTGGCTGTGCTAATTTACATTCCTATCAATAGTATAGGAGGGTTCCCTTTTCCCCACAGCCTAACCGGCTCTTGTGTGTGTGTATTTTTTTCCTCATAACCATTGTCTGTTCAACTCATTCTTCATTTTTAATTGGATTATTTTATTTTATTTTATTTTATTCTTTTTTTTTTTTTTTTGTAGAGGTTTTTGCTACAGGGTGTATGTGCTTGCCAGAAAGACAGAGCGATAGAGATAAATAACCCCCCAGGGAGGATGGCCATGCCACAATCCCTTCTCCTCCATTCTCCTCTTGGGATCTTGGGCATGCATGCACATGCACCTGGTGTGAGTTTAAGCCGCCAGGTCCAGGACTCAAACCATGGTCAGCTACATGGGAGTTCAGCGACATAGCCATTACACTACCTGCTGATCCCAGCTGCTTGAATTCTTCATATAGCTATATAGTCTGGTTATCAATCCCTTACCTGATGCATCGTTTGCAAATATTTTCTCCCATTCTGAGTGTTGTCTCTTCACTCTAATTATAGTTTCCTTATAAATGTCTGCCAGGTTCATTTGGTTTATTGTATCAACTAACTTTTGTATCTTTTTATTTTTTTCTCTGATGACCTGTTCATTATGATGGTGGGTTGTTGAAGTTTCCAGTAATTAGTATGTTGCAATCTCTCTCTCTTTAGCTTTAACAGTCTTTCTTTTAAATATTCGAGTGCACTAGTGTTAGGTGCATAAATATTTATAAATTTCTTGGTGATTTATTTAATCATTTTAGTACTATGTAATGTCCTTCTTTGTCTCTTCTTACTGTTTTTATCTTAAGGCCTATTTTGTCTGAGATTGGTATAATGACTCTGGTCTTATTTTAGTTTCTGTTTGTACAAATTGACTTTTTCTAGTCCTTTATTTTCAATTCATGTGTATCTTTATCAATGAGGTATGTTTCTTGTAAGCAACAGTGTCATTATGGAAATGAACACCTTTTTCTTTACTGCTTTGTAATGTCCCCTGTTTTCTATTTAAACACCAATGGGTCTTGTTTTGACTATGTTATCTCTAACCATTATAATATTATTTTAATTATTAGATATAATAATTTAAAAATACCATTTTTTATTCATTCAACTAATCTGTGTCTTTTAATTGGGGCATTTAGTTCATTACTCCTCAACATTATTATCAATATGTTTAGACTTATCCCTGTCATTTTGTTAGCCATTTTAAATGTAGTTTTGTTTTCAGAGCCAGCAGGTGGCATAGTGATTGAGTTGCTGAATTCCCACATACCCAACTGTGATTTAAGTCCCAGACCTGGGGGCTTGAGACTCATACCAGGTGTGTGTGCACGGGTGCCCAAAATCTCAGGATGATAATGGAGGAGAAAGGATTGCAGTGTGGCCATCCCCCTGAGGTAATTTCTCATTTTCTTTCTCATTGTCTTTCTCTGACTTGCTCTGGTGAGCACATGCTAAGTGCAAAAACCTTAAAAAAATATTACTTTGTTCTCTCTCTTTCTCATATACATCCCTCATTATAAGGGAGATGTAGGTCAAAACCACAATGAGATACCACCTAACCCCAGTCAGAATGGCATAGGTTAAAAAAAAAATAATGTTAAGTGCTGTGTATATGTGTGTGTGTGTATATATATATATATATATGTGCTGTATATATATATATGTGCTGTATATATATGTGTTATATATATATATATATATTTCATACATTAAATCACTATACATCATTAGATTGTGAAGAGACTTTACACAGCATTATATACACCTCAGTCCAGCTCAGATAAGACCACCATACACATCCTCATCAACAGAAAATAAACCTTATCTGTGTCCCACAAGTATCTTACCTCTCCATTTTCCCCCCAAGTTTCTTTCTTTTTTTTTTTTTTTTGAGCGAATTTCACGGTAGGGAACGTGCGCTTGCC
>NW_006159645.1:2698039-2699730 GCF_000334495.1 Tupaia belangeri chinensis
TTTAAGCCACCGGGTCCGGGACACGAACCGCGGTCGACTACGTGGGAGTCCAGCAACATAGCCATTACTCTAACTGCTGGTTCCCCCCCCCCCAAGTTTCTTATGCTCTTCCCCTCTCATACTATCTTTTCACTTTGTCTCTAGTGCCCATTACAATTTTTAATACTTTTATGTTCTCCAGTCTTTCCATCTCTACCATAGAGTGCAGAAAGTTGGTATATGCTAAGTGGAGTCATGCAATGTCTCTTTCATAGCCTGACTTGCTTCACTCAGCAACAAATCTTCCATATTCGTCCACTTTTTATCAAATTCCAGCGGCTAATCCAATTAAAAGACTGGAAAATGAGCTGAATAAACAACTCCCTAAGGAAGACATATGATCAGCCAAAAAGCATATGAAAAAATACTCATCATCCCTCATTGTAAGGGAGATGTAGATCAAAACCACAATGAGATACCACCTAACCCCAGTCAGAATGGCATAGATTAAAAAAACAAACAAACAAACAAACAAACAAAAAAACAAGAAACAAATAAGGATAAGTGCTGGAGGGGATGTAGAGAAAGAGGAACACTCATACACTGTTGGTGGGAATGTAAATTGATCCAGCCACTGTGGAGATTGATATGGAGGTTCCTTAAAGACCTTCAAATAGAACTACCATATGATCCAGTAATTCCACTCCTGGGTATCTTCCCAAAGGACAGGAGACTCAGTCGGAAAAGTACTTGCACATCTATATTTATTGCAGCCTTATTCACAATTGCTAAGACATGGAACCAACCCAAATGTCCACAAACAGATGAATGGATTGAAAAATTGTGGCACATATACTCCATGGAATACTATTCAGCCATAAGAACAAACAAACAAACAAACAAAACTTTGTTTTCTCTTATTTCTATTTGTCTTCCTTTCATTTTCCTGATGTGGTATTTCTTTAAGTATTTCTTGAAGAACTACTTTAGTGTTGTTAAATTTTTTCAGCTTTCATTTATTTGGTAATTATTTTATTTCATTTGAAGGATAATCTTGTCAGGTATGCTATTCTTGGCTGAAAATATTTTTTAGGATTTTAAATATGTCTTCCCATTCTTTCCTTGCCTGCATTGTTTTGTTTGACAGATCTGATATTAGTCTAATGGGACAACCTTTGTAAATGATCTGGCTTTCTCTCTCATCATTTTTAGAATACTGTATTTGTCTGACTTTTATTAATTTGGTTATGATGTACCTTGAAGAAGATCTTCTTACATTGAATCTATTTTATGTTCTTAGTATTTCCTGGGTCTAGATATTTGTATGTCTCTCTAAATTTGGATTTTTCAAATATTTTATAAAAGAGATTTTATGTTTTTGCTTGTATCTTTGTCTTCCAAGTGTGAGGGTATTTGTTTGCTTAATGGTGGTCTAGAATTTCATATAGGATTGTCCTCATTTTTTTTTTAATCTTTATTGTAGTATGCATGCACTAACACACACACACACACACACACACACACACACACACACACACACACATACAGAAAAAGTGAGCACCTCCTGGGAAGTAGCAGTTAGCGTAATGGCTATGTTGCTTGACTCCCACGCAGTTGACCGCGGTTCATGTCCTGGACCCAGTGGCTTAAAACTCACGCCCAAGATCCCAAGAGGAGAATGGAGGAGAAGGGATTGTGGCATGACCATCCCC
>NW_006159645.1:2699788-2704655 GCF_000334495.1 Tupaia belangeri chinensis
GCAGCCTATAGCGAAAACCCCCCCAAAAAAAAAAAAAAAAAAGAAAGTGAGCACCTCCTCTGTGTTTGTTGGTGGCCATTTCACAATCCTTTCTTCTCGTCTTTGTAGTATTTTTGGCACACACCCACACCCCCCCCCACACACACACACTCCCTATTCTTCTGTGGGTGGGGATGCTGAAATCCATAGTGGGAGTTTTGGGGTGCAGATTTTCAGAGGGGTTTCTCTCCTGTTTTCCTTCAGAGGTTTTTCCAGTCAGTGGGTCTGGGACTCAAATTATGTGGTTGGCTATGTGGGATCGAGCCATCTCAACCACCACACCACCAACTGACTCTGTTGTCCTCATTTTTAATGACTATTTTCCATTCTTTCCTGGTAGTGTGGACTAAATCAGAGGTTTTGTCATTAGGTTTTGTCTTTTTTTCTGTCTCCTGTGTTGTGTAATCTGCTGTCACCACTTTTGAGGACAATTTTTATTGCTTGTATGGTATTCTTTATCACCAGAAGTTCTGTCTGATTTGTTCTTTAGAGTGTCTGTTTCTGTATAGAATTCCTCCTTCACATCATGTAATTATTTTCTCATTTCCTGGAATTTATTGTCCATTTTCTCTTACATATAACTGTGGTTTTTTTATGATGCTACTCTGAATTATTTTTCGGGCATTGCTGTGATTTCTTGCATTTTATCCATTTTTTAGTGCAGAGTTATTGTGGTCCTTTGGGAGATAAATATTTCCTAGTTTTTTCACATTTCTTGTCACTTTATGTTGATTTTTAGGCATCTGGTGAAGCACTCACTTTTTCCTCATTTTTTTGTAGTACGTTTCTGGAGCTATATGCTTGTGTGCTTCCCTGTGGTGTGCTGTCCCTATAATGTGTGTTAGCTCTATGCCAGTTTCCCTATTCTGTGGGTGGCTATGCTGGAATCCACATGGGAGTTTGGGGGTTCAGGTTTTGGGAGGAAAATTCCTCTTTTTTTTTTTCTTCTAGAGAGGGGGATGCAGGATTGGGGAGGATTTCCTCCAGAACCTCACTGGCTTCAAGCAGTTCACTCCTTTCTACTTTTGCAAGCAGAAACTATGCAAACTGAAGGACCCCAGTGGTCCTGCCTGACTCCTTTCTCTGCATGGTCTGTGCATAGGCAGTAGCAGGTGCCTGCAATCCATATGGTCATCAGCCCTTCTCTCCCTCTTAATACTCCCCTCCTTCTCCTAAGATAGATTTGAAATGAACAATATAGAGTCAATATACTAACAAATATTTAATGACAAGCATGTGTCTGAATGAGATGATTCTTTTAGAGAGATAACTTTCACATTCCACTGTGAAAAAAATGATGTGTCTTTAATGTCAGCAGCCATGTTCCTCTGATTTGGCCCAATCTCTCTGGTCTTGATGCAGTTGGGAATTGAGCCAGAAAAGCAGAGCACAAGGCATTCTGGCAGGTAGTGCATGGTGCCTGGACTGGGTGGGTGGCTTCCTCCTTCCTCCCTCTGGCAGGGTGGGTGGGTGGACCTAAACATTTATTCTTTTAAAAATAATTCCAAAAAAATTTGCAAAGGTTTTTGCTATAGGGCACGTGCGCTTGCCAGACAAAGAGAGACAGAAAGTGAGAAATCACCCCCCAGGGGGGATGACCACACTGCAATCCCTTCTCCTCCGTTCTCCTCTCAAGATCTTGGGCATGCATGCACACGCACCAGGCATGAGATTTAAGCCACAGGGTCCGGTACACGAACCACGGTCGACTACATGGGAGTCCAGCGACATAGTCATTACGTTAACTGCTGGTTCCTAAACATTTATTCTTAATGTATTGTTAACCCATACATTTATAAAACATAGGTTTTGTCACCACTAAAATATTTATAAATTAAAAAATAAAGGGATACATGTTATTATTTGTATTACAACAATGTTTTTCAAACTGTAATTTGTATCTGAATCATCTAGACTCTTGCTGAAATGCAGATTGTCAATCACTAGAACTGGAGTGGAACCTGAGACTGTATTTCCAACCAGTTCTTAGGTGATGTCTCTTCTGATCTAGAGCCACACTTTGAGATGCAGGGATCTGCACTCCAGATGAGAGGAGACTGCATAACCAGATCTCCAAGGCTCCCTGAAAGAGAGATAGATGCCTGTCATGGCTGAGAATCAGGCTGTTGATTCACAAATCTTCTGTATCTTGGGGTATAAGTTGAAACAAAAGTATTTCTTAATGTGATCTGCTTTCAGTCTCCTTCTCCAGAAAAAATTAAAGGTTTTTTCTTTCTTTCTTTCTTCACTTTTTTTAACTAAGGAAGGCCATATAGATAGTGGGGATGTTCTTTGTGATAGCAGGTCTCAAACCTGGGTGTGTAGTACAATCAGAATCACCTAGGGAACATTTCAGGCTTGCTATTCTCAAGCCCAACTCCAGCCTGATTAAATCAGAATTTCTTAGGGTAAGTATCCCCCCAATTTTTTTTTTTTTTAATTTCCTAGGTGATGCCAAAGTACAGGAAAGGCTGAGAACTACTACTTTACAAGGAGGGAGAAAGATACTCTCTGTCCCATTTTAAGGAGTATCATGTCTTCTCACCTGACTTTCTTTCTGAGGTAGGAAAAGTTCTCTGATCAGTAGCTTGGGGTCTTGCTTTAGGACGAGGCTGGGATCTGGCCAAAGCTCTCAGAGTCATTATTTTCAAAACTATTTCTCCTACTGGGGCCCTAAAATTCTGCTTGTTGACATTCCGTATCATATTGGATTATTGTAGAAACTTCTCATTTTTATTTATATTTATTTATTTAATTCTTTTGACTGAGAGCATACGCTTTGAGAGAAAGAGAGAGAGAAAATTTCAATAGGGTATGGCTATGCTGCAATCCCTTCTCCTCCATCTCTTCATTCTGTCAGTAGTTTAAATACACATGAATGTGCTCAGACTGTTGTTCAGCACCTTAATCACCACCAGGGCTACGATTTGATGTACACAGCCAACCATGTAGAATCTGGTTCCCTTAACCACCAGACCACAAGACTGGCTCAAAAAACTTCCAGTTTTGAGATCCAAATTCAAAATAGAGTAATTAGGAACACAGGCTTTTGTGTGTGTGTGTGTGTGTGTGTGTATGTGTACTTTTAAAACGATGAATCTATCATTGCCTCTTCCTTATATGCCTCCATGTGCATCTCCATTTCCTTGCCATTACTTTTCATGTCCAAATTTGTTCCATTGGACGACATTTAGTTTCCTTCATAAACATCTTAGTTTTATGAAATGGAAAGTAAGAAGTTTTAAACCCACATGACCTGTAATTGAATCTCAGCTTCTTTAAATATTATCTCAGTCGCAAAGGGCAAGGTTCTTTTTTCATTATAAAAAAGCCAGAATAATATTTATTTCACATGATTGTTAAAGGAGTTAAGTGTTAAATTACTTAAATAAGAATATGTAACAGAATTTTTTACATTTCATGGAAACTAACATCTTAGTTTTTTGTTTTTGTTTCCTTCCTTCCCTCCTTTCTTCTTTTTCCTCATTTAGAAAGAAATTGCAATATGTACTTTCATATCATTGATACTCCTCCTTCAGTAGATTCGAGGAAACAAGAAGGAACAATATAGAGTCAATATACAAATAAATATTTAATGGAAAGTGTGTGTCTGAATGAGATCATTCTTTTGAAGAGATAACTGTCACATTCCACCATTAAGAAGTGATGCGTTCTCCATAATCTTACATCCAATGAGTAAGTTTTGAACAGAACACTTGCTACTAAAAGTCCTAATGAAACATGGCAATTACTTTCTTCTTATTACAATGTTTTTACTTTTAAACTAAAGTCTGTGCTTTCCAAAGAAATAAAAGACAAAGCTGTTTATCACTTTTTAAAATCTTAAGATTTTTTTTTCAAATTTGGAAAATATCACTTTAAGTACAGGCAAAAGTTTAGAATTTTTATCTTATAAAGAAATTTATTACCATTCCATTAGAAAATTTTCTAGTGGTAGAATTATTTTTTCTGCACAAGAATAAGTAGATTCACATATTTTATCCTCTCAGAATTCAAATTGCAAGTGAATTTGGGTATGCAACTGTAAATTGATGAAGGAACATTATCTTTTCTCAAAGAGTCTTGGTCCTGAGCATAGCATGGATAATTTGAATATTACCATTTGATTTCATTTTTTTGAACTTATTTTTTTATTTATTTGTTTTAATATACATTCAATCACATTATTTAGCTTACAAAGTGAACATTTCAATATATGAACATTTCTCCCCAGTCCAGTTGATCAAAAATATCTTCAACTGATACCCCCCCCCCCCATCCTGTAAATGCTCTGCCTCTGTATCTCTCCTCCAAATGTCCTTCCTTGGACCCCAATCCTCCACACATACCACATCTAGCATTCACACCCATCTCTTGTGTTTATACAACCTTTAGTCAATCAGTTTCAGTCATAGAGTGCAGACACTCAGTATATATTAAATGGGGACATACAATGTTTCTCCTTCATAGCCTGACTTGCTTCACTCAGCAGTAAATCTTCCATATTCTTCCACTTTCTGTCAAAAGCCAGGGTTTTTTTTATGGCCGAATAGTATTCCATAGAGTATATGTGCCACAATTTTTCAATCCATTCACCCATACAGGGGCATTTGGTTTGGTTCCATGTCTTAGCAATTGTGAGTAGTGCCACAATAAACATCGATGTGCAAGCACTTTTCCAATGAATTCTTTGGTCCTTTGGGTAGATACCGAAGAGTGGGATTGCTATTTGTAGATTTTTGAGGACTCTCCAAATTGTTCTCCACAGTAGCTGTACCAATTTACATTCCCATCAGGAGTGTAAAAGAGTTCCCGTTTTGCCACACCC
>NW_006159645.1:2706395-2714350 GCF_000334495.1 Tupaia belangeri chinensis
GTGCCCACGCTCAGGCCCGGCGGCCACGCTCAGGCCCGGTGTGAGTTTTAAGCCACTGGGTCCAGGACGCGAACCGTGGCCCCGCGCAGGCCCGGGCCCTGCGCAGGCCAGGGGGCCACGTGCAGGCCCGGAGGCCATGCTCAGGCCCAGGGGCCACGCGCAGGCCTGGCGGCCACGCGCCAGTCCCGAATGTGCATGGGACCCAGTGCCACCTCCCATTCACCCATGTTTATCTGATGCATAATTTAGAAAAAAATTTTCCCATTCTGAGGGCTGTCAATTCACACTAATTACTGTGTCTTTTGTCATGCAGAAACTTCTTAGTCTGATGTAATCCCACTTGTCTATTTTGGGGATGATGGACTGTGCTTTGGGGGGTCTTATTTAAGAAGTCTTTCTCTACACCAATGTCTCCCAGAGTTTCCCCAGTGTTTTCCAGGAGCAGTTTTATAGTTTGAGATCTTAGATTAAGATCCTTGATCCACCTTGACTTGATTTTTGTCAGAGGTGAGAGGTAGGGGTTCATCTTTCTGCAAGTGGAAATCCAGATTTTCCAGCACCATTTGCTGAAGAGATTTCCTTTTCCCACTGGATTGACTGGTACCCCTTGTCAAAAATCAGTCGACTCTATGTTTGGGAATTTATTTCTGGAGACTCTATTCTGTTCCATTGGTCCATGTGTCTGTTTCTGTGCCAGTACCATGCTGTTTTCATTATCACAGCTTTGTAGTATATTTTGGGGTTAGGGAGTGAGATGCCGCCCACTCCACTCTTCTTGTGTAGAATTGCTTTGGCAATACGGGGTCTTTTATTATTCCAGACGAATTTTATGATTGTCTTTTCTAGATCTGTGAAGAATATGCCTGGTACTTTGATTGGCATTACATTAAATATGTAGATTAATTTGAGTAGAATTGCCACTTTGATTATATTAATTCTTAATTTCTTGATTTCTTAATCTTATTTCTACCCACCTTTTGAAAATGAGTTGAACAATATACTTAATATTTAAGCAAATTAAATGTTTTGTTCTGTGGGCTTTATGTCTCCCTTTCTAATTAGAGACACAGGGCTGAAAGTTAGGCTCTCATACACAGGTGTTTCAATTTCAAATGCAATGAAGTAATTTAAAAAATAAATGTCACTACCTTTTCTTTAGCACACATAAATATAGTTCTCACTTCCACAAAGCGGCTCATTTGGGGAAAATGTGTGTGTGTGTGTGTGTGTGTGTGTGTGTGTGTGTTTCATTGTTTATCATTTTTTCCTCTCAGCCCAGGAAAGATATTTATCTGCTAGAAGATAAAAAGTATAAGTAGAATGATAAAGGGTTCATGTCATGTCATTTTTAGGTTATGGAGACAGTAGGGAATGGTGAGGACCATGGCAAGTCACGAGGTATATTCAATTGTAGGCATGTGGGAATGGAGTTGCTATGTCTTCAAGTTTTCTTTTTTTAAAATGTTTTTGTTTTTTATTTTTGCTATAGGGCTCATGCACTCACCAGAGAAACAGAGAAAGACAGAGAGACAGAAAGCAAGAAATCATCCCCCGGGGGTGGGTAGGATAGCCACACTGCAATTTCTTCTCCATTCTCTCATGTTTCTGGGCATGCACACACATGCATCTGGTGTGAGTTTCAAGCTGCCAGGTCCAGGATTTGAACTGTGATCAACCATGTGGGAGTCCAGCACCTTAATCACCATGCCACCTGCTGGTCCCATTGTCTTCAATGTTTCAAGAGAAACAGGCAGCTCAGATTTTTGTATTGAAATGTCTTCATTTTAATAGTAAATTAAAAAGATTTTTGTGAGACAAAATAAACATGACTGATAACTCAGTTCAGTTAGTCGACCATGTTTGCACCTACTGCTTGGGGGAAAAAAATGGAAAAAGGCAATGGGGAAGCAATGTTAGTGAAGTGGTTAATACAAAAGCTACTTTCTTTCTTGAATAAATTGCTAACCTTTCAAGAAAAATGTGAGATGTTGTGTGTGTGTGTTTGTGTGTATGTATGTATACATATATACATATACATATAGACAATAGGCCTGTTGGAAAATCTCTTAGGTTGAATGGGACACTTTACAAAGTATGTAACAATTTTGGGATGGAATGCTGAGAGTTAATGATGTGTACCTGGACCAAGGAGGGAAGAAAACAACATGGCAACCACCTCAGCAGATGGCAGAGAGCACCACAGTTCAGTCACTGAACACTGAGTCAGGCTCCTGGAGAAAACATCAGGGCATAAGGGGGGATGAAGTGTTACAGGCTAGGTAAGAAAACAACTTGTGACAGATGAACTACCACTGTGGAGATGGTTTTTCAATATCAACAAATGTTAATCAGGGCATTTCTGCTCCAATTAGGCCAGACCAAAGTTTCTCAAGGACTGTCCCTTGTGCCCTCTCCCTAGCAATAACAGATTGCTGTTCTTGCTCCCCCAACCCATAATTCTCCCTATTTTCTTTTTGATTTTAAAAAAGTAATAATTTATTTTGTCCACGAGAGACAGAGAGAAAGAGAAAGAAAGAGAAGCACCTCCCACAAGGTCTTTAATCATGGGCTTACATATAACCAGCAAGTACAGGGAGACCTCGGGATGAGAAGGTGGGTCTCTCATGTGGCTACAGTTTTGTGGAGCATTGTGTGATTGCTGCCCAGCTGTGACTGACTTCTTTCACTTTTGATTGCTCCTAAAGAAGTGCAGAGAAGAGTCCTTAAGCTCACCATGACTCCACCATTCTGGACCCTGATCTACAGGCTCATTTTGGTAAATCGCCTCTTTATTCTTGTACACCTTAAAGAAGCAAGCATTCTACACACATACTTAGTGAATTCTGAATGTGTATGTACTACATGCATTTTTTTTTCTTAATGCAGGGATTTTCTTCACATGGGGAAAGAAGGATAAATTTGTATTCACATTGTTTTGTGGAGTTCTAAAATGTGTTTTGGGGGGATACAATACAAACACTAAAATAAT
The DNA here is from genome assembly GCF_000334495.1 of Tupaia belangeri chinensis. Taxonomy (NCBI): domain Eukaryota; kingdom Metazoa; phylum Chordata; class Mammalia; order Scandentia; family Tupaiidae; genus Tupaia; species Tupaia belangeri. Next base: position 2,709,385 of record NW_006159645.1, read on the forward strand.
CCATTTCATGCATATTAATTGATTTTTACATGAAAACAATTCCCATTTGCATGAAAGCTTTGGCAAGTTTAGAGTCTGGGGAAGATGTTTTAAACAGTACTGGGGAAAAAGTGAAACCAAACATTGCACTATGTTGGCAAGAACTCAAGCAGACAAGCACAGGCTTAAACTCATTTTTCTTGCAATCAGAGACTGAAGTCTGACAGTCCTCCTGTCCATTGCTAGCCACTCTTCCCTTGTTATCCTTTGTCCAGACTCTCAGGTTTGTGATTCTTCAGGTTTGAGACTGAACCTTTTCTATTCTCTAACAATCATCAGCAATCATCATTCCTAAGGTGAGTTCATTCTACATTACAGAATTGAAAAATGTATCTTTTCAATTTTGTGTTGTTGTCTCCAAAATTAATTTTCATCTAACTGACACTCTGAGGTCCCATTGACATAGAAATATTAGACAAAATCCTTTGAACAAAAGGACATTAAAGGACATTAATTAGCTGACATACAAAGCAAAATTGGTGAGTTCTGGAGTTGGCTTAGTCCAGATGCTGTGGCTGTGTTTGTTCTTCTCTTGTCTCTACTCTTCCCACACCATGTGATACCTTTGTTTTTCCAGCTGGTAGTAACATAACTGCTGCAGTTCAGACCTTAGCTCCTCACTCTCAATGTACAGCGGAAGAGAGAAGAATGATTCCTGGATCTACTCTCCCATAGATGAGAAAGAATTTTTCTCAAAAATCTCCAGAAGGAGGCCAGACTCAATGACCTAGTACTTAAGTAATCCAGATCCTATGTGGTGGACTATGGTTCAAATCCCAGTCCAAGCATTTGAAGACTATACTGGGCACATGTATGTATGTGCTAAAAATCCCAATGGAATGGAGAAATTAAAGAGAAGGGATTGAAGTGGGACCATGGTCCATTAGGGGATGCTTTCTTCCTCTCTCTTTCCCCTTCTCATCTCTCTGTCTTTGGTGAGCATATGCATCCTCTGGCAATTAAAAAATAAAAGACAAAACAGAAAAGATTTATGTGATTATCTTTTATTTAAATTGGGTGTGCATATGCTTGAACCTATCCTTCCAGGACAATCCCATTCCTAAACTCCTCATTCCTACAACTTCATTTCCTAAATCACTTAATTTGCTAGCTTATGAGATAACCTTGAGAAACTTAGATCAATAGTTCTCATCTGTGTTAGATTTACACCTGCTTTTTTAATATTCAATTTTTGTATTGCTTTCTTTATTGGTATGAAATAAAATCTATAGAGACCTAAATGTAACTACAAAGTATCAATATAATGTCCCAAGCATAATATAAATGATAAACGAAAGGTATCTGTAATGAAATAATATGTATTTCAATCAGCAAATGGTGGAGTATGATTACTTGACCTGTGGTTCACAGGCCAGCAGCATCAACACCAGCTGGGAGCTTGTTAGAAAAGCATAATTTCAGGCCCCAGCCCAGACTTACTGAATGATAATCTGCATTGTAAAACATCCTCGAGTGACTCCTGTACACATGAAAACTTGGGACAACTGTGCAGGAAGACATAATGTGGTCAGATGTTTCTCTCTGCTTGTAGGGTCATGGAGGACGTGTCAGCTACAAATGTGACTGATACAGTCGTGTTGTGTTGGCAACTTGAACATCCATTGGTGATATGAAATTTGGAAGTGATGAACAACCCTTGAGATCAGAACAAAACAAACAACAGTGTACTATTGATTTGCATAATAGTTACTTATTAGAAATATGAAGTATAATAATAAATGATCCAAAATATGCTTTGTGTTTATATGTCAATGGAGTTAGGTCTTTAGGCTTACATAATTATAAATAGGTTTTATATCTGATACAGATTATTTTAAACATTTTCTTTACCATTGTTGTTGTTGTTAGGGTTTTGCCATAGGGTGCATGTACTCACCAGAGACAGGTAGAGGGAAAGTGAGTAATCTCCTCCCAGGGGAGAGAGTCATACAATAATCCCTTATTCTCCATTCTCCTCTCTGGGTTTTGGGCATTCACGCACATGTGCCTGGGTAAATTTTCAAGCCTCTAGCTCTGGGTCTTCAACTGCAGTAGGCCATGTGGAGATCTAGCACTGTGACACCTGCTGGCCCCAATTTATTCTTTTAATATCAAGTAGGATATTTGAAAGTAATGTAGATTGTGGAATGCAGGCTTTCTTTAATCTTCTGTCTAATCTCAAACCAAGTATAAAATGTTAATACTTGGTGTCTTGTGTACCTAGCACTAACTTATTTGGGGTAGAGAATTCATGTTTTATTTTTTTTTAAGAATTATTTAATTAATTTATTTATTTTAATTTGACAAGAGAGAGACAGAGTGAGAGAGAGGGAAAGTGAGAGAGCAAGCTGCCAGGTCCAGCACTCGAACACGGTAGACCATGTGGGAGTCCAGCACCCTTAACTACTCTGTCACCTGCCAGTTCTAAGAATTCATCTTTTCTTTTTTTTCAGATTATTATTATTTTTATATTTTTATTTTCATTAATTTTTTAAACATTCAATCACTATTCATCATTTGACTTGTAAAGAGAATTTACCCAACATGAAATACTTCTCAGACCAGTCCAGTGAGAATTTATCTTTTCTAAATAGGTAAAGCTCCTGAAAGATTTTGCTGGCAGTTTCTAGGAATCTCACACAGAGGACAAACACAGGCTATGAATCCCATGGGACAGCCGTCCACAGGAAGAAGTGAGCAGAATATATTCAAATGTCATCTGTTCAAGTTAGTTATGTCACTTAAGATGAATGTGTACAGATGTATCTGTTATACTGGTAATTACCATGAGTATGAGGATGTTGTCACTTTCCTGCACCACTGTATTTCCATTCTCTAAATAAACAGTTCTTAAGTTTGGCAGACATGAGAGTCACCTGAAAGACTTGATTGCTGGGCCCCATCCCCTGAGTCTCTTAATCCAACAGGTCTGCTGTGGGCCTAGAAATAGTTTTAAAAATATTTTTTGTCCTTTTTTTATTATTTATGAGAGTGTGCTTGCACTTGCTATAAAGAGACAGTGAGAGAGAAGGAGAAGGCACCCCACAGTGGGGCATGGTTTCGCCACATGATTTTCTCTTCATTTCTCCATCTTGTCAGGATTTGGGGCACACATGATCATGCAACTAGCATGTTTTTCAAGCCACTCAGTCTAGTGGCCAGCCATGTTGCACCTAGCTCCAGATAATATAGGTTGGCTCCAGAATTGATATTTCTATCTAGCCGATGCTTTGTAAGTTAACTGAAGTCCAAGAGTCACATTTTGCAATCACTAGCCCCCAAAATATTTGTGAATAAATAGTTTGTATCCAATTAATTAGTCAGCCAACACATACTTAAGCATCAGGTACTAGTGCTAGGCACTATAAACCAGATAGACATCATTCTTAGCCTCAGAAAGAAACATTCAAGTGGAAAAGAATCAATAGGTAATTGTATATTTAAATATCTCAGTAGGGGACCCAGCAGTTAGCATAATGGCTATGTTGCTGGACTCCCACGTAGTTGATCGCGGTTCGCATCCTGGACCCGGTGGCTTAAAACTCACACCGGGCGCGTGTGCATGTGTGCCCAAGATCCCGAGAGGAGAATGGAGGAGAAGGGATTGCGGCGTGACCATCCCCCATGGGGGGTGATTTCTCGCTTTCTGTCTCTATGTCTCTCTCTGTCTGTCTGGTGAGCACACGTGCCCTGTAGTGAAAACCTCTCCAAAAAAAAAAAAAAAGTTTCCGTAGGAAATAGTTGTCTTATTCAAAGTGGGTAATTGAAGAAAGATGAATTATGGAGACTATTTGCAGCAGTATAGGCAGGGTGTATGGAACCACAGGGATGCTAAGGCACCCAGGAAGTAGCAAGAGCAGGAAGCCTTTTCCACCCACAGGTAGAAAAAGTGAGATCTGGCTGGCCCTGTGGCAAAGTGGTTAGAGGAGCCAGATTCTACATGGCTGACCCCAGTGGACTGAGAAACATTCTGGGTGCATGTGCATGTGTGCCCCAAGTTCTGACAGGATGGAGAAATAAAAAAGAAGGGATTGTGGCATGACCATGCCCCATGGAAGAGTGCTTTCCCTTCTCTCTCTCTCTTTCTATACATCTCTGTCTTCCTCTGGTGAGCCTATATGCCCTCTGGCCAAAAAGAAAAGAAGGAAGAAAGGAAGGGAGGAAGAAAAGAATGAATGAAGGAAGGAAAAGTGAGATCTGTCACCTTGGGAGAAGGACTGCCTGACAGGAGTTGGGGCTTCAGGCAGAGGACCCAGAAACTGCTACACTGTGGTCTGGTAGGAATGAAGTAGTAGAAGCTAAACATTTTCAGCCTGCATCAGCCATATCTTCCAGTTTCCTCAATGATTCTCATGAAGGGTTGCCAGATATAGAACACCCAGTTAAACTTGAACTTCAGATAAATAAGGAATACAGTTTTTTATAAGTACAATATTTGGACATACTTACACTAAAACAAATTCCTTGTTTATCTGAAATGTCACACTTGGTGTCGTGTGTTGTTTAATCTGGCATACTTATTCCCATAAGCAGATACACCCAGAAGCCATAAAGCAGGATATAGTGACAGGTGCCATCCGTAAACTCTCAAGGCATGAAGCAAGGTGGAGGCAGGGGACCTGGGACTAAGGAGGAATTTTCAAAATTGAAAAATGATAGCCTGTTGCATGATGTAAGAAAGAGAAATGTTAATTTAAGAGAAATGAAAGGAATTCAACAGAAGCCTCAGGAAGGGAACATGGACTTCTTATCCATAGAAACTAGACAGCATAAGTGGGTAGAGAGTCTTACAAGTTGGACAGAATCTCACCCACCTCTCTTGTTATCATTTTGTCTTCATCTCTTACTATTTCTATTCGTCTATCTCTTACTATTTTTATTCATTCAACCTGCTCTGAAAACAATGGCCTCTTGTTCCTTGCTATGG
>NW_006159645.1:2714381-2726803 GCF_000334495.1 Tupaia belangeri chinensis
GCAGGAATGTTAAAAAATGGCCACAGAAGTTCTCTCGAGGCTATCTTGTCAAAGCATTCATTGAGATTACATTTGCTTTGGCAGAAAAAGCTGCCCCACAACTTAGTTTCTCTTGGGGCTGGTGGCTTCCTTCACCTGGCAGGCAGGGACACAAAACATCATAGACCTCAGGGTCCCCAAATAACTTCCCTAACTCCTGGAATAGCAAATCACATCTGCTTGACTCCAAGCAGTGTTTGTTTTATCACCGAGAAGATTACTCTCACAGGGAGGTGGGTCATTCCAACTCCTTTGTGTGTCCAACTCCAGCATTGCCTCACCATGGGAAAAAGAGAAGCTTGGGAATTAGCATGGCTCTTTTAACCTTGTGGATCCCTAACTTATCAAATAAAGCCTGCTCCTTACTCATTCTGTGGATGCTGTAGAATTTATCCTGAGCCTTACTAAACAATCTATAGCAACACAAACATAGTCAATATGCACGGCCCCTTGAACATCCCAAATGCACTCTTGCTGTTATACTTAGCATATATGAGAGTATTTGCAAAAGGTTCATGGAAAATGTATAGTATAAAAAATTCACAGATTTCAAAAATTTTTATTTTAACTTGTACTTTAATTCCAATTTTTCACAAGCTTTTCAAATTCCTCTCATAAACCACTTGATATATAGTCTACCTATACCAGGATCTCCTTCCAACTTCTGGCTTTCCTTCAATTCCCTTGGGTCTTTGCTAAAATATATCCTCATTAGAAAGACTTTCTTAGGCCAATCATTGATGTGGTGGTGAAGTCAACTGGATCCCACATGACTGACTGCACAGTTCAAGTCCCAGACCTCATAGCTTGGAATACAGTCTAGCCATATATGCATGCATGCCCAAAATCCCAAGAGGAGAATGGAAAAGGAGGTATCATGTGTGTGATCATTCTGCCTGGGGCAATGCTCTCTCTCTCTCTCTCTGTCTCTCTCTCTCTCTCATTGGCAAGTGCATGTGCCTTATAGAAAATTAGATAACAAAAAGTTATATTAAAAAAATCATTTTCTCTGACCACCCAAAATAAAATAACAGTTTGATCTTCCCCCAGGTCTTCTTTCACATTCTATGTTTTGCTTACTTTTTGTCTATTTTCCTAATTAGAATGAAAATTACTTGAAGTCAGGCATTTTATTTTGTTTCCTGATATAGTCCCAGTACCTAGAACAGTACAGTCATCCCTCAGTATCTCTGTGAAATTGGCTCCAGGAACCTCAAATAATGCCCAAATCCTCAGATACTCAAGTCCCTTGTAGAAAATAGAGAGATGTGTCCATATAACCTACGCACATCTCCCTACTTCAAATGATCTCTAGATTACCTATAATACCTGATATAGTTTTGTCCCCCTTAAACTCATGTTCTGAGATTTAGTTATGAAGATATTAAGAAGAAATTTAATTTGATCATTATGTTGAAAAATGGGACCATTGGGAATGATTAAGTGACTAGGTTGGAGCCCAGAAGATTAAATCCTGGTGGGTTTATAAAGAGAGAGATGCATGTGGATGAACCCAGAGATATGTGCTCATTTTTTCTCACAGTGTGACATCCTGCATAGCTTTGGAGCCCCTCAAACAGGCAGATCCTTACCAGATATGCCCTCTGGACCTTAGACCTCCAAACTGTGATCTGAATAAACGTATCCTCCTAAATTACCCAGACTTAGCTATTTTTTATTATTAGAAAGGGAACAGACTAACACAATGTGCATGCTGTGTAAATAGTTGTAATATTGTGTTGCTTAGGGGATAATAACAAGACAAAACTTTGTCCGTGTTCAGTACAGATTCAACCACCATAGCCTAGCTACACAGTATACATCAGCACATCAACACTTTTTATAAGAAGTTATTTGAATCCACAGATAAAGAACCTGCAACTACTGATGGTCAACTGTGTCTAGTATGTAGTAAGTGCTCAAAAATATTTGTTGAAAGTACATGTAAATGAAAAATATGGCAACTAAGTGATCAATGGAGTGTGGCCATAACAAGTTTGGAAACCAGGACTTCATTTAGGAAACTACAACTATAAGTAAGCAATAGCTCACTGTATTTTGGATTAGGCTAGGGAGAAGTTAATGAGACACATATTAAGATAGTTTTGTGGGTTTTTTTGAGAGGTTTTTGCTATAGGGCACGTGCGCTCGCCAGACAGACAGAGAGAGACATAGAGACAGAAAACGAGAAATCACCCCCCAGGGGGGATGGTCACTCCGCAATCCCTTTTCCTCCATTCTCCTCTTTGGATCTTGGGCACGCACGCACACGCGCCCGGCGTGAGTTCTAAGCCACCGGGTCTGGGACACGAACCGCGGTCGACTACGTGGGAATCCAGCGACACAGCCATTACGCTAACTGCTGGTTCCCGATAGTATTTTGAGAGAAAGTTGATAGGCTTTGTTAACAGATTGGATTTTGTGGGTGAAGGAGAGAAGAATAAAGGATTATTGTCATCATGCACAGCTAGGTGGCTGGGATTCCCACTTACTGAGATGAGAAAAGCTTGCAAAAAAGTAGGTTGGGGTGGTTTGGGTTGAAGTCAAGGGTTTGGCTATGTTATATTTGAGATATCTGTTGGACATCAAACTAGATATCTGATAAGCAACTGGAAGCACTAAGTTTAATTTGTAGAGAAAGATCAGAAGTAGAGATATAAATATGGAAGTTTTTATATGATTTTCAAGGGGGCAGCAGATGGCATAGCAGTTACATTGCTGGACTCTCACATGGTTGACTGTGGTTCAAGTCTTGAAATCATGCTGGTAACTGTGTGTGCAAGCCCAAGATCCTGGGAGGAGAATGGAAGAGAAGAGATTGCAGTGTGGCTGCCCTCCCTGCGGGGTGATTTTTCACTTCTCACTGTCTCTGTCTCTTTCTTTCTCTGGTGAGTGCATACACTCTAAGACAAAAACCTCTAAAATTACATATGCATATAGATATGAAATATATATATATTCTATATATGAAATATATATCTATATTTCATATCTATCCATAGATATAAAATATATATTTATATATAAATATATGATTTTCAAAACAAAGGAACCATTTAAATTCATGTAGGAAAAATATCTTGAAAGTAAATAGAGGATCAGTGGTAGAAAGTTCTGTGATAGCCAGCAATTGGAGACCAATAGGAAGAGAAGAGGCAAGCAAAATGGATTAGGAAAGGACAGTAAGTAAAAAAAAAAGAATTAAAAACAGAAGCATGTGGAGCCTGGAATACCAAGAGAAAAAAGTAAGAATAAAGAGATTATTACAAATTTTATAGAGGGAAAATAACAATATGTATCAATGTCTTAAAGATTATCAAACTTTCATTAAGTAACTCATGAAAAACCTAACCTATAAAATTCTAACAGTGGAACAAGATTTATGCAAAAGAGATTTTCATTAAAATATTACTTCATAATAGCCAAAGATTATGCACAACATAAATGTTCAAAAATACAGGATTAGTTAAATATATTTTGATGCAACCATACAATTGAATATTATGCAGTCATTAAATTATGTTTATGAAGAGCTTTTAATGAACTGAAAAAATGTTTATAAAATGATATAATGTTGACTGAAAAAGTTAACATGCAAAATTTTATGTACAGTGTGACCTCAATTATTTAATTATACGTATTGAAAAATATTGGGAAAATGTTTAAATATTTAGAATGAGTCCTTCTAGATTGTAGAATTATAAATAATTTCTATTTTTCTTTTGTTTTTCAGTTTTTTTTCTGAACTATCACATATGTATTTCCTCTACAAGCAGAAAACATTTAAAAATGTTTTCCTTATATTGAGTTGAAATCTGCCACCCCCTTATCTAAGTTCCTTGGTTCTTTTTATTTAAAAGGGATTTTTGCATTAGGGCTCCTGTGATCACAGGAGAGAAAGAGACAGATACAGTAAAAGGGAAAGTGAGAACCCCTCCACCCAGGGTAGCTGGACACATTGCAATCCCTTCTTCTCCATTTTCCTTCCTGGATCTTGGGCATGCAAGCACACACACTCTATGTAAGTTTCAAGTCACTGGGTCTTGGACTTGAACTGAGGTCACTCATGTGGGAGTCTAGCAACTTAGATTCTACGCCATCTGCTGATTCCAGTCCATTGGTTCTTGTTCTCCCTTTATAGAGATGAAGGAGTGAGCAAATCTACCCTCTCTTATACAGTACAGCCTTTAAATATTTGGAGAGAACTTCCAGTCAAGTTTTAGCTTTCCATGTCCCACTGCCTTTCAAGATTCCAAAGAAAGAAATCATCTGTGACTCTTTTTATAGTCCTAAAAGGGAGTCTACTATGTCTTTAGAGAGATTAGTGATTAGCCTTTCTAAACTTCAGTTTCCTTGCACACAAAATGGGAAGAAATCGTCAAAATGACCACATTTAGTGTGAGATAAATGAGTGTATATAAATGTTTTTTTTTATAATCTAAACTCCATACAAATTAGAGGTAGACACTCATGAAGAGATGATCAGAGAGCAGAAAGGAAAAAAAAAAAGACAGATTCAGGTAGCAGAGCTATAAGGCATGATGCTCTATAAGGTGGTCTCCATGGGAAGGTTCAGGGTTTGAGTTTGAAGACATTTTGAGGTGGGTCTGGTTGTGTTACTCCTGCTTCACCTCCTGGCCTCCCCAAAGGCCTGCTCTTGAGTTACATATTCTATTTTCCCCTTTGTGGCTAATTGACCACTTGCATGTTTTTTCTTTTTCCATGAAAAGAATGTTCCCACGAACTGAATGGAAATGCCTTCTGCTTAATGTTGGCCCATCATACATCTTCTTGAATATTTAGTTTAGGGCCCATATACTGCTATAATTTTTGTTTGCAATTTAATGTTTCTGTCTCCCTGAGAAGGGTTCTTTAATTAATTGGCATGTAAATGAGGCATCAGAGCTATGGGTTTATGAAGGGCTTCACATAGTTCTCAAAGACTTTCTCATCTAATTTTCAAGGCAATTTGCATACTTTCTCTCATAGTTCTCCTTGCAATTTTCTTTGAAGAAACCTCTTGTGCCCGTGGGTGTTCTGAGTATACAACTCCCTTGACCTAACACTTGTGCTTTACTTTCCCCTGAGCAATGACATTGCCTTAGGCAAAAGTGACAAATTTCCATCACTGATGAGCCTCCTGAAAGACTCAGAGAGAATCTAGGGTACTGCTTTGAATTTATCTACAGTTGGGGTTGAACAACCTGTCATCTTTAGCAATTCCATGCACTAATTAAAGAAAAAAATGCACTCTTCCATGTAGAAAGAAAGAATAACCCTTTACAAAATAAAGTTACCTTATTTTTGGTATGCTAATTAAATTTCAATGGATCTGATGAATACGGAAGTATCTTTTTGTCTTCCTCCATAAAATTCGAATGTCATTAAACAATGATGTCCTCATGAGAGAAGAGTCATTCCTACCTCTTGATCTAGATTCTGGTCACTTTCCATTTGTTGAAGAGAAGAGTTACTTGCCTTTTTCTGTAGTTGGGTTTGGTGTTAACTGGTCATTACTTCCTGTAAAGCAAAAATGTTGCTTTGACAGTTTATGTTGCAGTATTATTCATTTGTTTCTTTGTCCAAAAAATAATTATTACTTAAAAGACATTATATGCAGACACAGTGCTCTGTTCTAATAAAGGACAGAGTGTCTGCCTCTAATAAAGGACAAAATGATTAATGTCAATGATTTAGCACAAACACTAATTTGCCAGGGGTGGGTGGGGGAGAAGGCCAAAAACGAGTAAATGTAGACAATAGTCCTGAATTTGTCATATAGTGTGACTCAGGTATGCCGTAAGTGAAGAATCTTGCCTCAAAATGCAAATCCATGGTTTTTTTTTTTATTTTGGAGAGGTTTTCACTATAGGGCGCGTACGCTCGCCAAACAAACAGACAGAGACATAGAGACAGAAAGCGAGAAATCACCCCCCAGGGTGGATGGCCACGCCACAATCCCTTCTCCATTCTCCTCTCGGGATCTTGGGCACACACGCACATGCACCCGGCATGAGTTTTAAGCTACTGGGTCCAGGACGCGAACTGCAGTCAACTACGTGGGAGACCAGCAATATAACCATTACGCTAACTGCTGGTTCCCAAAATGCAAATCCATGTTTTATCAATTTAAGATGTTAGTGAATGTAAGATGAACTTTATTTTATGTATCTCTAAGAAAAAAAACTAAACCTGCTTCATAAACTACAATAAAATTCTTCCTTATTTAATTAAAGTTCAAATTTTATATATGATGAAAATCCTTTTAGCTTTTTTTTAACAATGTTTTTCTTTCTTTGTCTATCTTTGTGTGTGTGTGTATGTGTGTGTACAACAAAGAAAAATGCAAACAGACTTGGATAAAACGTCTTCACTCCCAGTGTCCTCTGAGTCCGTTTAGCTCAGTGCTGTCAATGCCCATGTTTTTCTACTCAACACCTTGTCCACATCATCAAGAATGCTTTGAAAGAGGGTACCGCTTTTGGCTTTGAAATTTTCTTTCCAAGATACTGACATTTATTCTTTAAGTCTTGACAATGGCAATTCCTTGGTTTTATCAAAAGTTCTCAACTGGAGGCTTCAGGCAACTACCAGGATTCATAGTCTTCCCTCAGATGGTTTTTGAATGCTTTGTCGACCAAAAATGAAAGTCGTTTGATTATCCTACCAGTAATGACATGCTTTCTCACGTATAATCACCAGCCTTTCAAGCCTCCTGCCTGGTTGATAATGTGTGTATTGGGGAGTGGGGGAGATTCATATTATAAGTAATGACACAACTGACAGCCTAACAAGTCACACTGACCTACTAGACCTAATTAGTACAGCAGTTGTAAATGTGGGCAGAGCAAACCTGGACTTTTCCCAGCTTCCATTCCTCAAGAGCAGAAAGAAGAGTGAGCACAACACATTTTATTAGTAAGTTACTGGAAATGTACTGGTGTGGTGATTGATAACTCAGGGTAGGGAGGGAGGATAACCATGACTTAGTATAGTAAGGTCAGGGTATTAAGAAAGGTCTTAAGAAAGAGTCAAAGCTATGTTAATACAAGGGATGTGACTCTCTTATGTATAATGGGGAATTTTATTGATTACTTTATTCCCTCACAAAAAGACCAACTGTAATCAAATGAGACGAACATTCACCTCAATGAAGCTTAGAACTGGATCACTTGACCCTTTCTCTTCTTACCTCCTCCCAGTTCAAAATGCTTAGATCTCTTAATAGCCAGCATTCTCTTAGATCTGCAGTTGGGCTCTTTAATGTTCCACATCAAAGACTTGGAACAATCTTCTTCATAGTTTTTCCTTTTTCCAGAAAATAGGCTTAGTCTATCCACCATAGCCACTCTGCTTCCTATCATAATGCTGCATTCCCTGAGCACACAGAATCCATGCCCTTTTTGTACTGTGTCACTTTGTGAGGTTGGTGCTTGCCACACTTCTCACATAAAGTCCATCATGTTTCAGGGACATTCGCCATGTTTGCACGCATCTATCTGTACAGGAAGAGCTCATCAACTCTTCAGCATCAGATATTCAACACGTGAGGCTACTAAATATGGAACAGATTTGGACATTTCATATTTTCTTTTTTATTCATTCATGATAGAACATATGTGAGTGCACTGGAGAGAGATAGACAAAGAGATAAGCACCCTCTGTAGGGTCTGACCATGCTACAATCCCCTTTCTCCAGGTCTCCAGACCATAGGCCCTTGAGCACTTGTGTGCTTGCCTTGTGTGAGAGTTGAAATTTTAAATGAGGACTGAGCTTTAATCGATTTTCTAGGGAGGAATAGTGAGTCCTAGTTTAACAAAATTGAAGGTAGAATTGGACTCTATATGGAACAGGATATGCCCCCCTAACTTATTTTATTTGTTTATTGAGCAAGAAAGACAGACAACACCTCAAGAGTCTTGTTGCCATGATCCACCCTTGCTTCAGCCAGCCCAAGATTATGGGCATCTTGTGTGTCCACTGGGCCCACTCAGGTAGATGTCCAGTTGTCAATCTAGAACCTTGCTGTGTGGGTCATCCTCAAAGAGTGTCAATTTTTTTTTGCTTTATCTGAAAATACATGATATTTATTTATTTCATTAAAATTTTTTATTAATTAATTTATTTTACATATTTTCACTGAATATTACCACAGCACACAAAATGCAATTTTCTATCCAGAATACACGGTAAAGTGGCTTAATCATGTATGCTATCATCAACAAATACTTTTCCATTTCTTATTTCTATGTGTGTGTGTGTGTGTGTGTGTGTGTGTGTGTATTCCCCCCTATTTCTTACTGTCTGCCATTTACCATCCCCTTGCCAACCTGTCTCTGGTATCTGCAGTTGCTTTCCATTCCTTTATTCTTTCCCACATTGTATTAATTCACAAAATATCTTAATTAATCTAAATACTTTCAATAGTAAGTTCAACTGATATGTACATATCTGTGTACAAAAGACTTCAGGCATAAAACTCTGTGGGTAGACTGAATATACTATAAAATAGGACATAGCTGAGGCTATATAGCTTACTGTGGTCACTAAATAAGTACTTTTAAATACATTTTTTAATTTCAAGAAAGGCAGCTTTAGCTTTAATAAATCAAAATCAGGAAATGTTAAGAGAATTTTGCTTAATACTAAGTATTAAGCAAAGGAGGGAACAGATTAAGATTAGGATTCTGTTCAAATGAGAAGACAAAACTCTTTAATACTGGAAAACAAAGCATAGAAGGTCAGTAATGTTATAGTCAGAAGTTAAAAAATTCTATTACACCAGCTCAAACTCATGTACTTTATCTTCTGTTGTGGTCTTATATTTCTGTTTAAATTCTGAAAGATAACGTTCAGTTCTGGGCTTGTCCTTACCATTAAGCTGACCATTTTCTTACTTGTTTTAAAATTCTTATTTTTGTGTGTCAGACTTTAGTTTTCCTGGGATAGCACTCCCTTCAGAACTTCTTGGAGAGCTGGTCTGGTGTTGGTAAATTCTTTCAGGTTTTGTTTATCTCAGAATGTTCTTGTCTTCTCTTCCCATATGAAGGTTAATCTTCCCAGTTATAGTATTCTTGGCTGAAATTGTTTTTCACTCAACACTTTGAATATATTTTCCCATTATTTCCTTGCTTGCATTGTTTCCTATGAGAGGCCCACCGTTAGCTTATGGGATATCTTTTGTGGGTAACTTGACATTTCTCTCTTGCCAGTCTATTTTGTCTTTGTCTGTGTTTTGGTCATTCTGTCTATAATGTGTCTTGGAGAAGATCTTCTTGGGTTGATTCTATTTGGGGTCCTTTGTATTTCTTGAATCTGGATCTTTGAATGCCTCTCTAGGTTTGGGAAGTTTTCTTCCAGGATTTCATGGAATAGATTGTCAATGTCCTTATTAGTCTCTTCACCTTCTGGGATACCAATTACCTGGATCTTTGGATGTTTGATGGCATTTAGTATTTCTTACATATTATTTTCATTTTGAGGCTATTTTCTCAGTCTTTGTGGTGGATTTTACTCATGTAGCGATTCTGTCTTCTATATCTGAGATAAAATTTTCTGTATAATCTAGTCTGCTTTTAATACTTTCAAAGGAGGTTTCAACTTACTGTATTATAGCCTTCATCTCCAACCGTTCCATCTGATTCTTTTTTATAGTGTATATTTCCTCTTTCAGCTCTCCCAAGAACTTCCTCACCTCCTGGAACTCATCGGCTTTTTCCTTCTGGTGTTCATTGTCTCTCTTTTCTTCCATCTCTGCTAGTTTTGTCTCTATGAATACTCTAAATTCTTTATCAGACATTTCCATGAGTTCCATTGTACTGTCTGTGGATGAAGAGGAGTTATTCTTTTCCCTTGGGTGTGAAGTATTTTCTTTGTTTCACATATTTCTTGTGCCCCTGTGGTGATTTCTAGCCATCTGATGGGTTATTCATTTCTTCCTAATTTCTAGAAGATCAATCTTAGCAATCAGAGGTGCACAGGAGGATGTGGTCTGCAAACTCTTTGGCATTGCATTTGTCTTTCTTTGTGTCACAGATTCAGTAGTAGTTAATGAATATGAGGACCCAAATAGTATTCAGATATTGGTAACTTTTCACTTAGACCTGTCTAGACACTCAGTGGGCAGAGGCTGAGCAGTAAAGTGATGAGGTTTAAGAAAAAGGATAAGAGAACAGAGAGAAAAAAAGAAAGAAGAAAAAGAGACAAATGGAAAAAGCAAACAAACAAATAAACAAATTATTTATCTGTTCATTTTAAAGAACAAAAAGTGAAAACTGTACCACATAAAATAACTAGATCTCAGCTCTCATGGCGGACCCAGTCATCTTCTGGCCTGCCCTTTCATTTGCCTGGACAGGAGAGGGGCATTATTACCAAGATAAAGGAGGATTTCAGAGCCAAGAAAAAAACTTTAGCTTATAAACTTTTTAAAAAAGAAAAATTAAAAAAAATGAAAAGACAGACAGAGAAACAGAAAGAGACACAGAGAGAGAGAAGGATACAAGGGCTCTACCAGGGTAGATTTTCAACAGAACATCTTCATTGCTCTTCTCTCTGAAATCACTAGATTTCAGCTCTCATGGCAGACTCAGTCTTCTTCTGGCCTGCCCTTTCATTTAACAGGGTAAATTCTCAGCAGAACAGCTTCATTACTCTTATCTCTGAAATCCTTTAACATTGTGTCACCATCTGATCCCTGGAGCAGGATTTAAAGGAAGAGAGCTATGAGATGCAGAAGATAAAGTCTGGCAATGAAAGAAATCCAGGTGGAACATTCTTTGAAAGCCTGGGGAAAGAACATATGAGAACTGTCTTCCCCAAACACCCATAGAATGCTCTGCTTTGGTGCAGGGCACACAAGAGACAGAATGGGATAATCTTAAATCTCTCACCCAGTCTACTTAGTAGAGTTGGAAACAATCTGAATCCTCATGTATAACATTCCCTGAAAAAATAACTTTCAAACATTTGACTTGCAAGTCATAGTAAGGAATACATTATGCAGTAGCTATAACTGAAAAGTGACATGAAACTGTGCTCTTCCTTTATGTGATACATCCTGATATTTTATTCTATTTCTTTTCTTTCTTTTTTTTTTTTTTTCCGATTTTTGCCATAGGGTACATGCTCACTAGAGAGAGACAGATAGAGAAAGTGAGACATTACCTCCTGAGTAGATGGCCATATTTCAGTCCCTTGTCCTCCATTCTCCTCTCAGGATTTTGGGTATGTGCACACTTGTATTCTTCATGATTTTCAAGCTGCCAGGCCTGAGACTTAAATCAAGGAGTTGGACTTGTGGGATCCACTACCTTAACTACCATATCACTTGCTTGGCCTATTCTATTTCTTAAAAAAAAAAATAAAAATACCAGTATGATCTACTAACATAATTTCATGATCTTCCAATGGGTCATGTACCACAGTTAGAAATGCATTAACATCGCCTGTTTCCACTGAAACAGAGGAGGTAGTGGTATAAAGAGTATGTTTTAATTTTATTATTTTTTAATTTTTTATTTGTTATCATCATAATCTTGTTTATATTACATTGAATTGCATATAACTTTACAGTGTATTACATTGCTTTTTCTAAAGGAATTGCTATGCATGTCAGTCAATACAGAGACATTAAACTCCCCACTTCATCATTCAATATCTTTTCATTGTTTTTTTTGATCATTATTATTATTATTCCAATTATTTTTTAAACAGTCAATTACTATTTCTCATTTTTCTTGTAAAAAGACTTTACCCATCATGAACTACTTCTCAGACCAAACCAGTTGATAATACTATACACGTCATCATCAACAGGTAATAAGCCAAGGAATAACACTTCCTCCCTGGTCTTCTAGGAGATCAGGAATATCTAGCAGCAGTGTGGACATGTAATTATCCTGTCTACAAGGGCCCAGAGGTAATTCAGTGATTCCCCTCTACTGCCTCCCTAAGGGACATCTGGAGATTCCTTCTGTGAGAGAAAAGGAACAAGGAGAAGTGGCAGCAAGCATCACTTGATACAGATTCCAACAGTGATTTAGTACAAGGGAAAACTATTGTGTTTGCACAATAGCCATGTTAAAGAAGATTTTTATCATAGGATGAAATAATTATGGGCCAGCAGGTGGCATGGTGCTTAAGGTGGGATCCTATATGGCCAACTGTGCAGTTTGAGTCTTGGACACAACAGCTTGAAAAATCAGGCAAGGTTTGAATAATGGCCTGGATGTTTGTGTGTGTGTTCATGTTCCAAAATTAGAACAAATTGGAGAGTAGAAAAGGGATTGTGGCACGACCATACCCCACTGGGGGTTTTCTCTCTCTTCTGACTCTCGGTGAGGGCACCCACTGTTTGGCTTATAAACAAAACAAAGCAAAA
>NW_006159645.1:2728805-2746252 GCF_000334495.1 Tupaia belangeri chinensis
TGACCTTATTAGTTTGTTCACCTTCTGGGATACCAATTATCTGGGTGTTTGGACATTTAATAGTATCTAGTATTTCTCATATATTATTCTCATTTTGGGGAGGTATTTTCTCAGTCTTTGTGGTGAATTTTTCTAGGGCAGAGATTCTATCTTCTACATCTGAGATTCTATTTTCTAGTCTGCTTTTAATACTTTCAAAGGACGTTTTGACTTCCTGCATTATAGCCTTCATCTCCAACAGTTTCATTTGATTCTTTTTTATGGAGTGTTTTTCCTCTTTCAGCTCTCCCAAGAACTTCCTCACCTCCTGGAACTCATCGGCTTTTTCCTTCTGGTGTTCATTGTCTCTCTTTTCTTCCATCTCTGCTAGTTTTGTCTCTATGAATACTCTAAATTCTTTATCAGACATTTCCATGAGTTCCATTGTACTGTCTGTGGATGAAGAGGAGTTATTCTTTTCCCTTGGGTGTGAAGTATTTTCTTTGTTTCACATATTTCTTGTGCCCCTGTGGTGATTTCTAGCCATCTGATGGGTTATTCATTTCTTCCTAATTTCTAGAAGATCAATCTTAGCAATCAGAGGTGCACAGGAGGATGTGGTCTGCAAACTCTTTGGCATTGCATTTGTCTTTCTTTGTGTCACAGATTCAGTAGTAGTTAATGAATATGAGGACCCAAATAGTATTCAGATATTGGTAACTTTTCACTTAGACCTGTCTAGACACTCAGTGGGCAGAGGCTGAGCAGTAAAGTGATGAGGTTTAAGAAAAAGGATAAGAGAACAGAGAGAAAAAAAGAAAGAAGAAAAAGAGACAAATGGAAAAAGCAAACAAACAAATAAACAAATTATTTATCTGTTCATTTTAAAGAACAAAAAGTGAAAACTGTACCACATAAAATAACTAGATCTCAGCTCTCATGGCGGACCCAGTCATCTTCTGGCCTGCCCTTTCATTTGCCTGGACAGGAGAGGGGCATTATTACCAAGATAAAGGAGGATTTCAGAGCCAAGAAAAAAACTTTAGCTTATAAACTTTTTAAAAAAGAAAAATTAAAAAAAATGAAAAGACAGACAGAGAAACAGAAAGAGACACAGAGAGAGAGAAGGATACAAGGGCTCTACCAGGGTAGATTTTCAACAGAACATCTTCATTGCTCTTCTCTCTGAAATCACTAGATTTCAGCTCTCATGGCAGACTCAGTCTTCTTCTGGCCTGCCCTTTCATTTAACAGGGTAAATTCTCAGCAGAACAGCTTCATTACTCTTATCTCTGAAATCCTTTAACATTGTGTCACCATCTGATCCCTGGAGCAGGATTTAAAGGAAGAGAGCTATGAGATGCAGAAGATAAAGTCTGGCAATGAAAGAAATCCAGGTGGAACATTCTTTGAAAGCCTGGGGAAAGAACATATGAGAACTGTCTTCCCCAAACACCCATAGAATGCTCTGCTTTGGTGCAGGGCACACAAGAGACAGAATGGGATAATCTTAAATCTCTCACCCAGTCTACTTAGTAGAGTTGGAAACAATCTGAATCCTCATGTATAACATTCCCTGAAAAAATAACTTTCAAACATTTGACTTGCAAGTCATAGTAAGGAATACATTATGCAGTAGCTATAACTGAAAAGTGACATGAAACTGTGCTCTTCCTTTATGTGATACATCCTGATATTTTATTCTATTTCTTTTCTTTCTTTTTTTTTTTTTTTCCGATTTTTGCCATAGGGTACATGCTCACTAGAGAGAGACAGATAGAGAAAGTGAGACATTACCTCCTGAGTAGATGGCCATATTTCAGTCCCTTGTCCTCCATTCTCCTCTCAGGATTTTGGGTATGTGCACACTTGTATTCTTCATGATTTTCAAGCTGCCAGGCCTGAGACTTAAATCAAGGAGTTGGACTTGTGGGATCCACTACCTTAACTACCATATCACTTGCTTGGCCTATTCTATTTCTTAAAAAAAAAAATAAAAATACCAGTATGATCTACTAACATAATTTCATGATCTTCCAATGGGTCATGTACCACAGTTAGAAATGCATTAACATCGCCTGTTTCCACTGAAACAGAGGAGGTAGTGGTATAAAGAGTATGTTTTAATTTTATTATTTTTTAATTTTTTATTTGTTATCATCATAATCTTGTTTATATTACATTGAATTGCATATAACTTTACAGTGTATTACATTGCTTTTTCTAAAGGAATTGCTATGCATGTCAGTCAATACAGAGACATTAAACTCCCCACTTCATCATTCAATATCTTTTCATTGTTTTTTTTGATCATTATTATTATTATTCCAATTATTTTTTAAACAGTCAATTACTATTTCTCATTTTTCTTGTAAAAAGACTTTACCCATCATGAACTACTTCTCAGACCAAACCAGTTGATAATACTATACACGTCATCATCAACAGGTAATAAGCCAAGGAATAACACTTCCTCCCTGGTCTTCTAGGAGATCAGGAATATCTAGCAGCAGTGTGGACATGTAATTATCCTGTCTACAAGGGCCCAGAGGTAATTCAGTGATTCCCCTCTACTGCCTCCCTAAGGGACATCTGGAGATTCCTTCTGTGAGAGAAAAGGAACAAGGAGAAGTGGCAGCAAGCATCACTTGATACAGATTCCAACAGTGATTTAGTACAAGGGAAAACTATTGTGTTTGCACAATAGCCATGTTAAAGAAGATTTTTATCATAGGATGAAATAATTATGGGCCAGCAGGTGGCATGGTGCTTAAGGTGGGATCCTATATGGCCAACTGTGCAGTTTGAGTCTTGGACACAACAGCTTGAAAAATCAGGCAAGGTTTGAATAATGGCCTGGATGTTTGTGTGTGTGTTCATGTTCCAAAATTAGAACAAATTGGAGAGTAGAAAAGGGATTGTGGCACGACCATACCCCACTGGGGGTTTTCTCTCTCTTCTGACTCTCGGTGAGGGCACCCACTGTTTGGCTTATAAACAAAACAAAGCAAAAACAAAACAAAAAGTTGGAGTTCAGCTAAGAAACATGCCAGCGCATGTACTTGCATGCTTGAAATCCTGAAAGGAGGGGAAAATTGAGAAGGAATTGGACATGACCACACTCCATGGGGATTGCTTTTTCCTTCTTTCCCTCTCTCTGTCTCTCTCTGGTGAGTACACATGCCTTCTAACCTTCTAGAAATAAATTTGGATATCTAAAATGTGACATAATTACTCCTTCGACATTCTACTTATCTCTCAGAAAACCTTCAGTAAAGAGCTATATTATCCTTTAAACCTTTCAGAGATGTGTGCATGCATGTGTGTGTGTGTGCATTTCTTTTGTGTATGATGAAATAAATATTAAGGTCAGAGTCAAAAGGCCAGTTTACTTTGAATTACATAAGTAAATTAATGTAATAGTCTTAACTAATAAATTGACTCTTTGCTGATCGAGCATTTGAGGTGGATACCAACAAGAAAGAATAAGTTACATGTGTGTTACAAAGTCATTATCTATTGATTTGATTCGTATTCATATTTGCATTCAAGACTGCAAATGTTTTCTATAAATATTCTAAATTTCTTTCTTTTTTTTTTTTTTTCTTGAGAAAACAAGGCCGAGAGAGAGAAATTGATATGGGTACCCCCAACAGCATCTTGATTCTGCAACCCACCTCCAGTCTCAGCCAACCTGGATCATTTGCATACACTTGGTGTGTTCAGAGAGGTCCCAGGACATTAGCCCAGAATCTTTCCCATGTGGGTCTTGTTGTATTACCACTGTGCCACCACTTGACCCATCTTTCTATTAATGTTTTTTCAGTAACTCAAAGTGGGCCTGGTAAATCATGTGGTTTTAGTACCATAAGAGAGATGTAAATCAAAACCAAATTGAGATATCACCTAATCCCAGTCAGAATGCCAAAGATTTTTTTTAAAAAAAGAAAACACAAAATGGTAAGTGCTGGTGGGACTGTGATGAAAGGGGAACCCTCCTACATTGTTGGTGGGAATGTAAATTGGTCCAGCCACTGTGGAGAACAACACAGATCTACAAATAGAACTACTCAGTCAGAAAAGTACTTGCACATCTATGTTTATTGCAGCATTATTCACAATTGCTAAGACATGGAACCAACACAAATGTTCATGAACAGATGAATTAATTGAAAAGGTGTGGCACATATACACTATGGAATACTACTCAGCCATGAAAAAAAGACCCTGGCATTTGATAGAAAGTGGAAGAATATGGGAGACTTACTGCTGAGTGAAGCAAGCAAGCGAGACTATGAAAGAGAGACACTGTATGTCTCTATTTAATATATACTGACTGCATTCTATGGAGAAACTGAAAGATTAGAGGATATAGAAGCATTTAAAATGGTTACAGATACTGCAGACAATATGGGAAGAGAGTGAGAAAAATGGGGGAGAAGAGGGAGAGTGTGAGAAAAGAAATCAGGGAGAAAAATAGAAGTAAGACCTTTATGGGACACAAAAATGGATGATTATCTGCTGTTGATAACATGTATAGTATCCTCAACTGGGCTGCTGGGAAGTGTACTCATGTTGGGTAAATTCACCTCACAAACTAAGTGATATATAGTAATATAATGTATAAAATAAATTAAAATAAATTTTAATATGACCGTGTACATTTCTGGAGGCAATACTAACTTTGGTGTCTGAGACCTACTAGTTAGTTCCAAGCCAAAGTCTTAAAACAAAAAGTAATATTTTCATTTTCACAAAATTGAAAGAAATCCATAGAATATTTACAAAATAGGCAATTCTCCCATCTTCCTAAAACTAAGTTCTTACAAGACCTCAATTTTTTTTTTGAGAGGTTTTTGCTATGCCCTATAGCCTGTGCTCACCAGAAAGACAGAGAGAGACAGAGAGAAATCACCCCCCAGGGGGGATGGCCACGCTGCAATCCCTTCTCCTCCATTCTCCTCTTGGGATCTTGTGCACGCACGCACTCGTGCCTGGTGTGAGTTTAAGTCACTGGGTCTGGGATTTGAACCACGGTCGACTACATGGGAGTTCAGCGACATAGCCATTATACTAACTGCTGGTCCTCCCAAGACCTCAATTATTAACAAGCTTTAGGATAAGAAGAAAAGCTGAGGGACTGCATAATGGTGTAATGGTAATACATAAACTCTGCAAGGACGACCCAGATGGGAAGGTTCCCAAGCAGTGGCCAAAAATTTTTCTAAATGCTCTAGGCACATGTGTGCCTATGATCTGAGGCTGCCAGAGGCTGAAGTGTAATGAGGTGTTGATATCCTATTGTGGATTCTGTCTCTCTATCTCTCTCTCTTCTACTTTCTGTGTTTCTGTCATTCATGTCAGAAATAAACAAAAAAAAGGGGAGGCTAAAGCAACATTTCAATGAGACTTTTTAGGGATAAATTAAGAGGTATACCATGAAGATGAACGAGCTGGTGTTTTCTGAACACCAGAGCTAGCCAATTCAGTGGGTTGAGATTATTGAGAACTGTAGCATCATGCAATCTTAGCAAAAGAAAACTATTTACTGTGCTTTCCTTGAACTTGAGGGCTGAATGTAACCTCTAACCCTGTGCATATCTGCAGGGGTCCCTCAATTCTCTCAGTACATGAAGTTGTGCAGGATGAAGTAGTGTGTGATCTCCACTAGGGGGCAGTGAAAGCTGCAAGTGTTCCCAAAGCAGTTTCCCAAGAAGTAAGGTTTTATGAGTCATATTGCGGAGGTAAGAAAATAAACTCCATCACTCCAAAGATAATAAATAAATTTTCACCATGCCCCTGGTTGTTCCAGTGCTCTGAATGGATCTGAGAAGTAGTGAATTTGTAGCCTTCTTTTAGGATGCCCAGGTAACACTCACAAGAATAATTTCCTTCTTTTGATCTATAGTAGAAGTAAGCTAAATTGAATGTGTATGCAAAGTCAGAATCTTAGCACCTGAAGTAATTTGTACTGGTAACTAAGGAAAACAGACAATAGGCAAATTAGGACTTAGAATAGAAAACTGCAACCAACCTCGTGAATATTATCCTTCTTCTGTCTTCTGATAATCATTGAGAAATATATATCTCTTATTTTAGATGTCTTAATCTTGATGTTCAAATGGAATGTGTTTGTAGCTCAGGTTCTGTCTGTATTGATTAAGGCTACACACCCAGGGTACTTTGCTCTTCTACCTCTAAACCATCTTTCTGTATTCAAGTGCTCTTCAAGTGGACTGTTTCTGTTGTCTCACGCTGCATTATTTTTCTTTGATTTTCAAGCCTTCATCTCTACCACCTTCCATTAGTGTGCTGAAGTCAGCTGCCATCTGTCCTCACTGGCAGCTCTCCCCAATTCTGCATTCAGTTGATAGCTTAAAAGTAGCCATGGTGGAAGCATTTACACCACAGAAATTGGCAAATCAAATAAACTGGGGTGCTTTCATTCCTAGAGATTCAGTTGTTTATCAGTACACCACCACACCTCTCTTACACTCAAGTTCTAACTTTTGTCCTGGTAGACATCAGTATTTAAATTTATTATAGCCATGGCCATCTCAATCTCTACTGGCAAAAACTAAAACTTGAGTTACAAATTTGTTCCCTTTTTTTTCTCTATCCTCTGTCACTTCTGACAAAGAAACTGCACATTTTTCAATCAGCTATGCATAAAACCTTGGTATCATCTTTGTTTTATATCTTTTCACCCACTGAGACTATGCAGTCTTAATGGTTGTTCCTTTGAAATTTTTCTTAAAGTCACCCTTTTTTCTCATTTTCCTTGCCAACCTTCCTTATGTTACACCTAAATTTATTCAAGAGACTCCCAACTTTCTTTTCTTTTCTTTTCTTTTTTTTTACCTCTGTCTCTTCTAATCCTACACATGGAGGGGAACCTTTCTTAAATCCATCTTTAACCCAATAAAAAATACTTCATGGCTTCAGCTCTCTGATCATATTTCATGTCTAACACCTCTGCCTAGTTTATAAAACTCCCTTCAATCTGGCACCATGTCAGCCGTCTCACATTTTTCTTACTCTATCCCATCCCTCTGCTGCAATGACTCTTCCTGTCATCTCACATAAGCCTCATTTCCCAAGCTGTTCTCTCAAGGACTCAGGACACTATTGCCTGCAGCTGTAGGAAAGAAATAAAGTCTGTAGCAGCTGCTGTTGCATCAGATTAACCTCCCAGGCTTAACCTTACAACGGAATTCTCTAAACTTACTCATGGACCCCACCCCCCAATAGGCACCTCTCTTTCTCCATCCAGCTCAGCTCGACAATTTGGCATTGTTTTGGGTCCATTGGGAATGCTACCCTGATTCGCAACTGTTTTTAGTGATTCTGCTGGCCTTCCTTAAAAGAGAACTCTGGAGGATGCTGATCCTAGGTTTTGTGTATATTCTGCTTCTATTCTGGTAGCTCTACAAGTTGAAAGTCCTGGGTCCTAAACTATATACATAGTTCTTTCCCTCTCTCTGTCTCTCTCTGGTGAGTACACATGCCTTCTAACCTTCTAGAAATAAATTTGGATATCTAAAATGTGACATAATTACTCCTTCGACATTCTACTTATCTCTCAGAAAACCTTCAGTAAAGAGCTATATTATCCTTTAAACCTTTCAGAGATGTGTGCATGCATGTGTGTGTGTGTGCATTTCTTTTGTGTATGATGAAATAAATATTAAGGTCAGAGTCAAAAGGCCAGTTTACTTTGAATTACATAAGTAAATTAATGTAATAGTCTTAACTAATAAATTGACTCTTTGCTGATCGAGCATTTGAGGTGGATACCAACAAGAAAGAATAAGTTACATGTGTGTTACAAAGTCATTATCTATTGATTTGATTCGTATTCATATTTGCATTCAAGACTGCAAATGTTTTCTATAAATATTCTAAATTTCTTTCTTTTTTTTTTTTTTTCTTGAGAAAACAAGGCCGAGAGAGAGAAATTGATATGGGTACCCCCAACAGCATCTTGATTCTGCAACCCACCTCCAGTCTCAGCCAACCTGGATCATTTGCATACACTTGGTGTGTTCAGAGAGGTCCCAGGACATTAGCCCAGAATCTTTCCCATGTGGGTCTTGTTGTATTACCACTGTGCCACCACTTGACCCATCTTTCTATTAATGTTTTTTCAGTAACTCAAAGTGGGCCTGGTAAATCATGTGGTTTTAGTACCATAAGAGAGATGTAAATCAAAACCAAATTGAGATATCACCTAATCCCAGTCAGAATGCCAAAGATTTTTTTTAAAAAAAGAAAACACAAAATGGTAAGTGCTGGTGGGACTGTGATGAAAGGGGAACCCTCCTACATTGTTGGTGGGAATGTAAATTGGTCCAGCCACTGTGGAGAACAACACAGATCTACAAATAGAACTACTCAGTCAGAAAAGTACTTGCACATCTATGTTTATTGCAGCATTATTCACAATTGCTAAGACATGGAACCAACACAAATGTTCATGAACAGATGAATTAATTGAAAAGGTGTGGCACATATACACTATGGAATACTACTCAGCCATGAAAAAAAGACCCTGGCATTTGATAGAAAGTGGAAGAATATGGGAGACTTACTGCTGAGTGAAGCAAGCAAGCGAGACTATGAAAGAGAGACACTGTATGTCTCTATTTAATATATACTGACTGCATTCTATGGAGAAACTGAAAGATTAGAGGATATAGAAGCATTTAAAATGGTTACAGATACTGCAGACAATATGGGAAGAGAGTGAGAAAAATGGGGGAGAAGAGGGAGAGTGTGAGAAAAGAAATCAGGGAGAAAAATAGAAGTAAGACCTTTATGGGACACAAAAATGGATGATTATCTGCTGTTGATAACATGTATAGTATCCTCAACTGGGCTGCTGGGAAGTGTACTCATGTTGGGTAAATTCACCTCACAAACTAAGTGATATATAGTAATATAATGTATAAAATAAATTAAAATAAATTTTAATATGACCGTGTACATTTCTGGAGGCAATACTAACTTTGGTGTCTGAGACCTACTAGTTAGTTCCAAGCCAAAGTCTTAAAACAAAAAGTAATATTTTCATTTTCACAAAATTGAAAGAAATCCATAGAATATTTACAAAATAGGCAATTCTCCCATCTTCCTAAAACTAAGTTCTTACAAGACCTCAATTTTTTTTTTGAGAGGTTTTTGCTATGCCCTATAGCCTGTGCTCACCAGAAAGACAGAGAGAGACAGAGAGAAATCACCCCCCAGGGGGGATGGCCACGCTGCAATCCCTTCTCCTCCATTCTCCTCTTGGGATCTTGTGCACGCACGCACACGTGCATGGTGTGAGTTTAAGTCACTGGGTCTGGGATTTGAACCACGGTCGACTACATGGGAGTTCAGCGACATAGCCATTATACTAACTGCTGGTCCTCCCAAGACCTCAATTATTAACAAGCTTTAGGATAAGAAGAAAAGCTGAGGGACTGCATAATGGTGTAATGGTAATACATAAACTCTGCAAGGACGACCCAGATGGGAAGGTTCCCAAGCAGTGGCCAAAAATTTTTCTAAATGCTCTAGGCACATGTGTGCCTATGATCTGAGGCTGCCAGAGGCTGAAGTGTAATGAGGTGTTGATATCCTATTGTGGATTCTGTCTCTCTATCTCTCTCTCTTCTACTTTCTGTGTTTCTGTCATTCATGTCAGAAATAAACAAAAAAAAGGGGAGGCTAAAGCAACATTTCAATGAGACTTTTTAGGGATAAATTAAGAGGTATACCATGAAGATGAACGAGCTGGTGTTTTCTGAACACCAGAGCTAGCCAATTCAGTGGGTTGAGATTATTGAGAACTGTAGCATCATGCAATCTTAGCAAAAGAAAACTATTTACTGTGCTTTCCTTGAACTTGAGGGCTGAATGTAACCTCTAACCCTGTGCATATCTGCAGGGGTCCCTCAATTCTCTCAGTACATGAAGTTGTGCAGGATGAAGTAGTGTGTGATCTCCACTAGGGGGCAGTGAAAGCTGCAAGTGTTCCCAAAGCAGTTTCCCAAGAAGTAAGGTTTTATGAGTCATATTGCGGAGGTAAGAAAATAAACTCCATCACTCCAAAGATAATAAATAAATTTTCACCATGCCCCTGGTTGTTCCAGTGCTCTGAATGGATCTGAGAAGTAGTGAATTTGTAGCCTTCTTTTAGGATGCCCAGGTAACACTCACAAGAATAATTTCCTTCTTTTGATCTATAGTAGAAGTAAGCTAAATTGAATGTGTATGCAAAGTCAGAATCTTAGCACCTGAAGTAATTTGTACTGGTAACTAAGGAAAACAGACAATAGGCAAATTAGGACTTAGAATAGAAAACTGCAACCAACCTCGTGAATATTATCCTTCTTCTGTCTTCTGATAATCATTGAGAAATATATATCTCTTATTTTAGATGTCTTAATCTTGATGTTCAAATGGAATGTGTTTGTAGCTCAGGTTCTGTCTGTATTGATTAAGGCTACACACCCAGGGTACTTTGCTCTTCTACCTCTAAACCATCTTTCTGTATTCAAGTGCTCTTCAAGTGGACTGTTTCTGTTGTCTCACGCTGCATTATTTTTCTTTGATTTTCAAGCCTTCATCTCTACCACCTTCCATTAGTGTGCTGAAGTCAGCTGCCATCTGTCCTCACTGGCAGCTCTCCCCAATTCTGCATTCAGTTGATAGCTTAAAAGTAGCCATGGTGGAAGCATTTACACCACAGAAATTGGCAAATCAAATAAACTGGGGTGCTTTCATTCCTAGAGATTCAGTTGTTTATCAGTACACCACCACACCTCTCTTACACTCAAGTTCTAACTTTTGTCCTGGTAGACATCAGTATTTAAATTTATTATAGCCATGGCCATCTCAATCTCTACTGGCAAAAACTAAAACTTGAGTTACAAATTTGTTCCCTTTTTTTTCTCTATCCTCTGTCACTTCTGACAAAGAAACTGCACATTTTTCAATCAGCTATGCATAAAACCTTGGTATCATCTTTGTTTTATATCTTTTCACCCACTGAGACTATGCAGTCTTAATGGTTGTTCCTTTGAAATTTTTCTTAAAGTCACCCTTTTTTCTCATTTTCCTTGCCAACCTTCCTTATGTTACACCTAAATTTATTCAAGAGACTCCCAACTTTCTTTTCTTTTCTTTTCTTTTTTTTTACCTCTGTCTCTTCTAATCCTACACATGGAGGGGAACCTTTCTTAAATCCATCTTTAACCCAATAAAAAATACTTCATGGCTTCAGCTCTCTGATCATATTTCATGTCTAACACCTCTGCCTAGTTTATAAAACTCCCTTCAATCTGGCACCATGTCAGCCGTCTCACATTTTTCTTACTCTATCCCATCCCTCTGCTGCAATGACTCTTCCTGTCATCTCACATAAGCCTCATTTCCCAAGCTGTTCTCTCAAGGACTCAGGACACTATTGCCTGCAGCTGTAGGAAAGAAATAAAGTCTGTAGCAGCTGCTGTTGCATCAGATTAACCTCCCAGGCTTAACCTTACAACGGAATTCTCTAAACTTACTCATGGACCCCACCCCCCAATAGGCACCTCTCTTTCTCCATCCAGCTCAGCTCGACAATTTGGCATTGTTTTGGGTCCATTGGGAATGCTACCCTGATTCGCAACTGTTTTTAGTGATTCTGCTGGCCTTCCTTAAAAGAGAACTCTGGAGGATGCTGATCCTAGGTTTTGTGTATATTCTGCTTCTATTCTGGTAGCTCTACAAGTTGAAAGTCCTGGGTCCTAAACTATATACATAGTGAGAAGACACATGAATATTTACTCATATCTTTTTATTTTCTCTATTTATTTATATAAATAAAATTTAACAAATACATACTATATTTCAGGCATAAGGATGAGTGATAGAGATGCAAAGCTGAAAAGATTTGATCTTGGTCTTTGGGGACAGGGCTTAGCAAACTATGACCAGTGGGCCAAATCCAGTTCACTACCTGTTTTTGTGCAGTTCACAAGTTAGTAAAGGTCTTTACATATTTGCATAGTTGGAAATGCTAACAGAAGAATATTTCTTGACATGTAAAAATTATATGTAATTCAAATTTTGTTGGTGGTGAATGAAATGTTTATTAGGTCACAGGCATGCCCATGTGTTAAGGTACTGTGTTTGCACTACAACGGCAGATCTGAGTGACTGTGACTGAGACTTTATGGCTCAGAAAAAGTTTGCTGCCCCCATCATTTGGTGAATGAGATAGACATGCAAACAGCTAGCTATAATATATTTGGTTGGCTGGTTTGATGGCTGTAGAGACAAGATACAATGGTAGGAGAGGATAAAACTACTGGAAAGTGCATCTGAGGGGTAGTGTTTGAATTGTTATGGAAGGTAAAGAGATGCTCAACATTTGGATTAGGTGGGGAAAGCACTAGATCATTATGCCAAAAGCATGAGGGCAAGAAAAAGGGAAGCATGATTTTGGAAAGAAGAGAATGTTACCACATGTCTCTAGAGTTGAATACAGATGAAACAAATGCGGCACATTGAAAATTCTCAAGTGCTATTCTGAACAGCATATTTCAGACCTATAGAATTAAGTCACTGAAAGACTTTGTATAATGAGTGAAATGAACAGGTTTACCATTTAGAAGGATCTCTCAGTCACTAGCTGATTGAAAATTACTAAACTCAGGATTTATATTCAATTTTTTCTTTCTCCTCAAGGGTCATTTTGGCCTATTAAAATTCTTGTCCATCCTTCAGACTTAACTAAAATCTTATGTATTCCATAAGAACTTTATGAATTTGTTGCTCTTTTTCTAATCTCATTTATTGGACTGTGTTCAATATATTTTAGCTTCCCAGTATGGTTTGCTTGTTTTTATTGCCATTCTTCATATGTATTATATATTTGACTTTTTCCATTCTCTCTGCTCTTATTTTCTCTTCCATTCACTGAGCAGTGACATGAGATTAATGTAGAAGAGAGAAGTTGATTAAAACATTAAATAAATTTGTAGAATCTATAGATAAATAACACCATTCAGAGGTTAGATATGGCCAAGCCTTTGTGATATACTTGTTAGCATACTAGACTATGGAACTCAGATTCACCTACTGATCACAGTTCAAGTTCCCAGCTCATTTGGCCTGAAAACCTGATGAGTACATGCATACTTGCCCAGGATCTTGGTGAGGTAGGAGACAGGGACTCTAAAAATATAGTTAAGATATAGGCCCAAAGTGGAATCATGAAATGGTTAAATTTCAAGCTTTTTTTTTTTTTTTTAAGTCATAAATTTTAAGCTCAGGAGAAATGGCTTGCAGCAGTAATTCAGTGATTAACCTAGGCAGCATTACCTAAAACAAAGGCTTTTTTTTAGGTCCCACCATTCCGGGAAGAAGATAAGATAATGGTTTTTATGGCCCAAAGCATCTAGAGAAGAGAATCTCCTGACCTTCATACCCATTCCAAAATTAGAAGAATGACCTGAACCATCCAGCATAGGACTCTCACCATGGGGGATGGGGGTGGAGGGACACATTAACAAGCCTCATCTAGAACAGACCCATGCAAAGCCCTTCCTTCCTTCCAAGATAATAAAAACCTACCCCAGCTCCTCCATTTGCTTCATACAGCAAATCTATACTATCATCCCCATTTTACAAATGAGAAAAATGAGACAGAAGGAGCTAAGTAATTTAACTCAGGTCATGCTGTAAGTGGTAATGCCAGGCCTCCCCGGCAAGCTGTGCATGGCTAGTGAAGTGAACAGAACTCCCAAGAAGAAGAGAGAGTTCCCGAAATGGTCTGTTGAAGAGGAGCTTGGGCAGGCTTTTTTATCTTGGTCATGAAGGGCTTTGTCTGGAGTTCTGTTCTTACTTCCCTCTCCTTCAATAAACTCTGCTTTACTATTCCTTTTCTGTGTCTGCATCTCTAATTGTCTTGGGTGGGAGACAAGAATTTGGTCAACTTACAACTCTGGATTTGATACAGGTGTTGGGCCTGATCACTCCAAATTCTCTGCATCAAAGTCATCATCCAGAGATTTCTGTGTCTCTCTTCTCTCCTTGAGAACCATCTAGAGGAAGGGCAGAGAGAGATGGTGTATTTAGGCCTCTGGGCCAATGGTCCTTACTTCAACCAGAGTAATTTTCCAAAATTATATTACATGTTGACAATCTAAGTAAGATTTTATTTGATGAAGGATTCTGTAGCTTAAAGCAAGCCAACAAAAGATCTGAAAATCACCACTTTAATGTTTGCACCCTCAATGGCAAATTTATTAACTATGTCTTTATTGTCGGTGTTCTAATGCTTTGACATCTGGAGTCATACTAACCTGGGTGGACTGCCCCTCCCAGGTTGAAGGCAATTCCCAGAGATAGTAAATAACTCAGCTAGTGGTGGGTGTGTCCTTCATATGCAAACCACCTAAGCCAAGCAACCTTTCCAAGCCCTCCATTATGCTTTCATATTCCAAGTCATTATCCTCCTGAGCTCATCACTCCTGGGCCTTGTACCAGTCAGCTAGGAACTAGGGATGATCCTTACACCTCAGCACCTACTAAAATTATTCAAACTACCCAATCCTGCATACTCCACCTTGTCTCTTTCTTTCAATGAGGACCATAGTAAAGGCTCTTGCCCACGTTTTTCTCTGCTCCTTACTTGTGCTCTCTGCCTCCATGCTGACCCTTGTGTTGTCCTATATGGCCACACACAGCATGCCAGGCCACCTGTTTCAGGGAGCTGCGAGTATAAACTTATTAGCTTTATGACAGTCATTTTCCTGTTTGCCCGTCTTACCATACCTGATGATAATAAATCCCATCTACCCTTTAAATGCAAACTCAACTCCAGATCTGGCAAGCACAATCCCATAGATAGTGAGCAGGATCTGAAATAAGCAGGAATAGAAATTTGTTTGAGAGTGAGAATAGCTTACCCAGGAACCTTGAGGCATGTATGAAACCGTGTTCTTGGTTGGTAACTTCCCATGGCAGGGAACACAGCTATGTGGGGCCTTGTTTCTAAAATCTGAGCATTTGGGTCTGAGCCTTTTAGATTGAAGAAGTCAGTCAGAGGTAGGTGGCCTGGTGCTAGCTAGCCTAAGCTAATTTTCTTTCTCCTGTCTCTCAACGATGGTTGAGAGGCCAACGTGTTCCTTTAGAGGATATAGCATCAATTACTGTGATGACAGGAATAGAGGAGGTTAACAAAGATGTTTCCATCAAAATTAAGTGAGTGAGACAAGGAAAGATAAAGATGTTTGGAGACAGAGAAAATTATGAAGGGCGTACTTCGTGCTATTGTTCCTCTTCTGTATTCTGATTTGCCATTAGAATTAGAGCCCAACAGCAATATTGCTAGTACTGCATTATTTCAGGCCATATTACTTTTTGATGCACAATGTATATACTGTAGAATTCAGGTGAAAAACACAACTGATTTAAATTCCAAACAAGAAATTGAATGTGATTGACTTCTCAAATTGGATGAATTGTAAATTTTATAATTTGGGATATAGTTTATTAATAGCCAATAAAAAATCCATTTCAATGCCAGAGTAGCATTGAAGAAATATTGATAAAGGTTTAGCATCTGAGGTGTCTATCTCCTTAGTCCAAGGGATGAAGGCAGTAAGGGGGGGGGGTTCAGAAGAGAGGCAGTTCTCTAACAGATGCTCAGTTGATTTTCTCTCCTTGAGAGGACAGCTACATCTCTAACCATAGGCTTGAACAATAATAGCACTGAGAATGAGAAAAAGAGTGAAAATAGGAAAACATCTCTTACAAGAGGCTGAAGGCTTCTGTTGACTCCATTCTACACCCTTACAACAGGTTTAAGTAGAATTAGAAGCTAGGGCATTGTATTTTATGCCAGCCTTCCTGTTCTTAGGGAAATGACTGTCAGACATGGAAATGATTATCACAAAGCTAAGAAGTTTGTACTCATAGTTCTCTAGAAAACAGGAGGCACAGTATAAAACGAACTGGTAAAAGTTCTGGGGACAGAAAGTTTCAGTGGGATAAGCTAAAGGGAAAAAGGTCTGATCTCACCCAAGAATTGATTTATGGTGATTTTTCTCACCACTGTCTTTTTGCTCTTCTTAGGGAGGTGCAATGAACCTAGGCAAGCAGTCCTGCCATAAGCCAGTCTGGGATGGGTCACCCAGATGAACAGTACTCTGGACCTTGGCATAAACACATTCTTACTTTTGTTTCATCTTGTTGACTTACTTGCCTTTCCTTGGACAGGACTTGCCTCATTGTGGGATAGTGTATTCGTTAGGTCTGTTAGTTTAAGTGACCCAAACTCAGATCAGATTAACTGTGTGAACAGGAGTGTAATATGCATGGACACAAACCACAGCAAGTGCAGGTTCTAGGCATCTAGAACTAGAAGCTGAAATGCCCCAGAATTATGTTCTATGTTACTTCTACTTCTTAACTTTTTTGTTTGTTTGTTTGTTTTGCTTTTCACCTTAGGGTGCATGTACTCTCTAGAGAAAGACAAAGAGAAGGAAAGAGAGAACTCACTCCCCAGAGGAGATGGTCACTCTGCAATCCCTTCCCCTCCACTCTCCTCTCAGGATTCTAGGCAAGCACGTACATGCACCAAGTGTGATTTTCAGCTTGCCTAGTCTGGGATGCAAACTGCCAAGTTGGCCACGAGGGATCCAGTGTCTTAACCTCCACTCTACCTACTGGCCTGGCACTATTCTCGGAAGGAGGCAAAAGTTTCACATTACTGAATGTTTTGATTTGGCCTTGCCCCTGGACCTACAGCTCTTGGGAGCCATGTCAGGCAGGCAGATGTGCCAGCATTAGGGCTACCTCAGTGTACACCTTTTGCCGGCTAGGACATTTGCCTTCACAGAGAACTATGCAACTCCTTCATGTGCCTCTCTCACCTCTGTGCTTCTGTGCAGACTAGTCTCTTTTCTCTGGCTCGTTTACTGCTCTTTCCCCTAAGGCTTAGCTTTGTGGTCACTCTTCTGGGAAGCCTTCCTTGAACCACACGCATGCACACCCAGATGCCCACATCTGTGCTTTTATAGCATCTTAAGACCACCTCCCTCATACCATCAGGATGATATTTAAGGATGTATGTCTCCAAAAACATAATCTCCTTGAAAGAATTGGCTGTTTTTGTCCCTTCTGAACCTCCAGTACCTAGGACAGTGTTTATCAAAGTGAATGTAAGTCTTTACCTGGCTGAAGGTATACTAGACTAGACAAAATGACCTTTGAAGTTCCTCACAACTCCATGATTTTTGACAACCTATAGTAAATCAGAAAGGCTAGAGGTCAGGCCCAGGCATGATGGTGCAGGTGGTAGGATACTGCACACAATACCGGAGCCATGTGGGAGGCCCAGGTTTGGATCCCAGGTTGTCCTGTACCCTGATCACATCCATGATTCTGGATGGGTGAAGGATCATAGTGTGACTGGACTCTGTAGCGTCTCT
>NW_006159645.1:2746411-2790950 GCF_000334495.1 Tupaia belangeri chinensis
CCCTCCTTCTCTCTCTCATGAAAGAAGGAAATCATTCTTTTTTAAAAAATGAGACTCTAGAGGTCAAAGTAGATCCTTGTCTGTGCAATATAAATGAGATTCTAATAAAAGAATAACAAGAATGGCAGTGAAGGGAAGAACACACCCTTCTAGAAAGGCCTCAGTCCAAAATGCCAGCCTGAAAGCATTTTATTTTTTTCCTAAGGATGTGTTAAGAGCTCATGTTTCCAACCTGGCACCGACGTAGTTAAAGCTGCACCATTTGCTGTGTGAGGCTTTGATTCTGCTGACTTTATTTCAGGCAATCAAAAATATCTAATTTGCATTCACATTCACATCAGTGGCCCATATGTTAGGCCTGTTTAAAAGCTATAGGCTTGCATTCATTATGAAAGATTTGGCTCCCCTTCCTTATCTTTTCACTTTAAGATTATTGAGATACTGTCGCTACAAAGGGTTATATTTAGCAAAGACACAGCATTTCCGTGTGCGTATGTGTCTTTGCCCAGGCCCATGTGTCTGAAAGGGATCTGATATTTGCATCTTCCTCTAAAATATCTGATAACTTTCAAAATGGGAAGAGGAAGAGCCGTCTCTTCCTCTATCCATTTCATATGTGACAGCCCTGCCTCCTACCTAAGGCATCATTAAAATCCCGCGCCGCAATATGTCGGTGTACATGATTCCAGACCGCACACTGAGCCCTGATAAGCAGGCCCCTCTGGAAAGCTGCACTGAGAAATTCAGTTTCTTGAGAAGGGGCCCAACCAGGGTTTGCTCCTGGGACACATTTCAATTAGATTCCACTCATTGGTGGGAAGAGCTTGTCTGTGTCTCATTCTTTAATTTATCAAAAATGCACTGAGCTCCTACTATGTGATAAACACTCTACAAAGATTTGAAATGAAGTGTTTCTGCTACCAAGGAATTTCAGGGGGCAAGAACAAGGGAAGATGAGCATTCCACAATTCCGACTCTGCTGGAGAAATGCTGGAATAGTGTCATGTGTGAAGTACTAGAGGAGCACTTAAGAGGGTTCTTCCTTCTTCCCAGAGAGTCAGAGCAGCAGGCAGGACTTGGTAGGCAGGGAGTCATCACCAACTGGGCACACTCTACCCAAATCTTCAGGAAGAAATTCGTGGTTGTGGCAAAGCAGAGAGGACCAGAAGGAGGGAAGGTGGGTGCAAATTTGGAACGCACCTTTGTCTTACTCTACAGCAGATGCCATTTCCGTGGGCATCTGCACCTAACAATTGTGATATAGCTAAAATATGAGTAACTGGTCGCATGCAACCACCACCAACAGTGTCTTTGTTCACTAGAGGAATATGAGAAACTGGTGGAAGTCGTTGCCTGATGGGAGAAACCAGAGGCCTGAGGACAAAAGTCAGAAATTCATATCCTTTTGTCTTGCGTGGCTTTTTCGTTTTTCTTTCTGTTCTGTATAGGGATAATTATTTTTTAAAATTAGATGTTTTGAATTAGCAAATTCTAAATAATATTGCATTTTAAAAGTCTCATTGTTAGAGAAGATAATGAGAGGACTTGAGTCATGACAAGAAGCTTAAATGATCAAATAAAGAGCAATGAACCAACAGTAGGTGTATACATCTGACACCTTAGCTATTAGTGGCACCAAATGCTTCTCATGTCTCCACCCTTTGGATAGGTGGAGACACCCTGGGGAGTTGGGACAACTGTCCAAGAAGCCTAGGACTAGAGTATGTGGTTCCCAGGCAGGAGTGGTACAGGGGCAGTGAAAGATAAGGATGGGGATCAAGCCTTGGGAGAGAGCATCTTGTTCCCAGTGTGATGATGGAAGTATCTCTGCTCAAAGATCAACCAGTAGAAACCTACACCTCAAGGATAGATCAAAAACACTTAGACAGTAACAGAATTTGTGAATACTAGCAAGAGTGCACGCTGAAAGAGAAAGAAGTAAGAACTCCACCATGTCAAGACCTGGTCTGGGATGTCATTAGTCTCACAATATTGGGGAAGAATTTCCCCTTTAGTTGTGCAGGGAAAATCTGTACAATGGCTCTGACAAGGGACTGCAGAAGAGAGTTTTGAGTACCATGTAGAAGGTGGGAATCAGAAAACATTCCGTTTTGGAATTCCTGAAAATTATGTTTCAATTTTCCTCTTTAGCCCTTTGTTTTGTTTACTAAGGTGACTGTTTTTACTGGATACATGGTTTCCCAAGTAGAAACCACATTTTCCAATCATTGTTGCTGGTATTAGGGCCATGAGATATGAGTGCAGGTTACTGTGTGACTTCTGGTTATTCCCTAAAGGGTAAAGTTGCTTGTCCTGGATTTCTTTTCCTCTCCAGCTGTCTGAGAAGGTGTGATGCCTGTGGAAACCTTGGAGATGCACAGCCACGAGAGTCTTAGTGCATTTTGGAGTCTCTTTGTTACAGAAGTTTAGCATACAGTCTGTTTGAATGACTTCCACTTATCTCTCCTGGGCTTTACATCTCTCTCTCTGGTAACAACCATTACAATCTGCTCTGGATGAGGGGAAGAACGAGACATGTCAGTCACTTTACTAGCCATGCCCAGCTTGCCTGTGAGTCTTGGCTTTACCTCTTACAGAATGACCTGGGCTAAGTTACTTAGCTCCTCTGGTTCATTTTTATTATCTATAAAATGGGGATGACAGTATTATCTCTTAGAGTTGCTATATGAAGCAAATGGGCTGATACATGTAAAGTGGTTTATGTAGTCTTTGGAACATAGAGAATATTAAATAAGTGTTAATTATATCATTATTAGCAGTAGTGGTACAAAGTGGGAATTCCCACAGCCCCTGCTCAGTGGAAAAGCCCTGGGATGCTATTTGCATTGGGTAGGTCAGTAAGACTGAACAAGAGATGAGGTGTAAGAAGTAGCCATGGGGCCAGCAGGTAGCATAATGGTTAAGGTGCTAGACACATACATAGCCAACCGCAGTTAGAGTCCTGCATCTGGCCACATAGAAATGGTGCCAAGTGTGTGTATGTGTGTATCCAAAATACTGAGAGAAGAATGGAGGAGAAGGGATTGTAGCATGGCCAACCCCCGGGAGGTGATTTTTCTCTTTCCATCTCTCTGTCTCTGGTGAATGTACACACCCCATGGCAAAAACCTAAAAAGAAGAAAAAATAGTGGCCATAAGTGAGTTGGGCATGGAAATAAGGCCTGTGTGGTCCAGTTCAAAATGATAATGTGTGTGGATTGTGAACTCTCTTTTCTAATCTAAATAGAATCACAGAAGAAAGTGCCAGGGCAATTTCACCTTCCATCTTACAGATGAATCAGGCATTAAGAGGAAGTAGAGTGGAGAGTGAAGCAGATGCTCAGAGAAAATCAGAGAGAGAGAGAGAGAGAGGAGAGAGAGAAAGAGAGAGAAAGAGAGAGAGAAAGAAAGCCAGAGAGTGCAACCTTGTAGACTCCATGAAAGGTGGTCTGAGTTCCTGGCCACTTTCCAGTCCCTAGGAGTCCTGGCTGTACTCTGGCTTCTGTCCTTTGATTTCAGAAAGTGTCCTTTGTGTGACTTAATAATAAATGTTCCCATTTTGAAGCTGACTTGAGGGACTTTCTGTCCTAGTCATTGAAAAATTCCAAGTACAAAGACATAGAGCATGTGTCTCTCC
This sequence comes from Tupaia belangeri chinensis, assembly GCF_000334495.1. Classification (NCBI taxonomy): domain Eukaryota; kingdom Metazoa; phylum Chordata; class Mammalia; order Scandentia; family Tupaiidae; genus Tupaia; species Tupaia belangeri. The sequence goes on from NW_006159645.1 coordinate 2,750,049, forward strand.
ACTTCTGAACTAAAGACTGAAGACTGTGCATTTAAGTAAAGAGCTAAGTCACTTTTTTCACTTTTTAAGTATTCCCAACAGGCCAGTCATGGAAACATAGTGGTGGCACAGTGCTCTGCAATCCTGGAAGTCACATGGAAGATTAAGGTATGACATCTGGGTTGATATGTGCATACATATAAATGTCCTCATGATCCTGGCTAGCTGAAAGACTGGGGAGAATTGGGGATTTATAGCATGAGACCTTGCTGAGAGTTCATGTATTTCTCTCTCATGACAGAAATACTTTTTTAGAAAAGTTTTTATAATTACAACACAAAGAATATTAGGGGTGGCCCCCAGTAGTGGTGAAGGTGCTGGACTTAACATATGCGAAAACATAAAAAATGACCTGGCATTTGAAAGAAAGTAGATGAATATGGAAGATTTACTGCTAAGAGAGGCAAGCCAGACTGAAAGTAAGGCATGGTATGTACCCCCTAAATATATACCTAATGTCAGCACTCTCTGGCAGAAACTGAAAGACTGACAGATATCAAAGCAGTGTGGTAGTGGGAAATGGGACAAGGTGAGAGGAAGGAAATCAAGGGGGAAAAGAAAGAAGCAAAACATTTCAGGAACACAAAAATGGAAAATTATCTGTTGATGATAATGTATATAATAATATCTCGCTAGACTAATGTGCAGTATATTCATGCTGGGAACATTCATTTTGCATGCTGTAATGATATACAGTGAGTGAATGTATAAAAAAGTAAAACACATAAAAATGTATGGCAAAAAAAAGAAAAAGGAGAGAGTGAGAGGCTCTTTTCTGACCCCTTGTCTTTGACTACACCTCTCCCATACTTTAAGCATGCGCCCTCTTTCACACCTAGTAAACTATTATTGGACTAATCTGAGCTTAAATGTCACATCTGGGAAGTCTCTCATCTCTCAGAGTTTGTTTCTTCTTTGTGCTCCCATGATACTTTGTGTATACAGCTATAGTGGTGCTCATCACATGGTATTTAAATGTTCTGTTTGTATGTCTATTTCGCAAACTAGACCCTGAGATCCTCAGGAGCAGCTGTTCACAGTGTCTGGCACACAGTATATGCGAAATGAATACTTACTGCATGAATATGGAGTGGGGAGCTATGTTAAAATCTTCTACCAACCACTTTGCAGAGTTTCTGGGAAAAAAAATGTGCTAAGTGGAAGAGCCGTTCTGTCTCCTGTTAAAGTCTACAAGTCTATTTAGATTTACTGTGGTCCCAGTATGTGTCAGTTGGCAACCAACAAAGAGTTCTGAAGGAAATTCCAATGCAAATACTTGGTGCCCTTGTTGCCCCCCTCTTTGGTGCTTTCAAGACAAAACTCAGGTTTCTGATGAAAAGTTCAAGACAAAAGTTCTCATTGGTTAACAGCAGATTAAATTTGCCTTTTATTTTCTCAAGCAGCACACAATGAAGAGATGATGAAAAATAATTGTAGTCAAAGTTAGAGTATTTTAGGGACAATCATAGTTTAAGAGTATTTTAGGAACCACATATTCAAGTAATAAGTATTTATTGAGCATTTATTTTGTGCCTCAAAGTAGGACCTCTTGATGTTCTACAGGGTAATGGCTAAACACACAGGTGTTGGAATAAGGCAGACCTTGGTTCAAAGGCTATTTCTTTCTCTCTTTTTTTGCTTTTGGAGGTCAATAAAAACTTTTATTATTCCCTTTTTAATGGACATTTAATAACTGTGCTTATTTGTGGGACACAATGTGATTGTTCTAGGACAAGAACAGAATTGCTTTAGTGACTTGATTTGAGTAACCAGTAGGTCTATCATTTCAACCTCTTGTCTCTGTGTTGGGAAAATTCTAAATTCTTTTTTAGTTACTTTGAGATATCCAGTTTTTTTTTTTAAAGTATATTCACTCTACTGTGTTTTATAATTCTAAAACTTTACAACAAAAAAAAGTTCCTCTTATCTATTTGTACATTTGTTTGCACTAATCAATATCCCCTGATCCTTTCTAGCATCTAGTAGTCATTCTTCAACTCTTCACTTCTGTGAGGTCATTTCTTCCAATTTCCACATATGAGTGGGAACTGTGGTAGTTTTCTTTCTTGCCTGGTTTATCTCATTTAACATAATGTCCTCCAGAATAGCCCATTTTACCTCAAATGATAAGATTTCATTCTTTTTAATGCTTATTCCCTTCGTGTGCGTGCGTGCATGCACGCACGTGTATCTCATTTTCTTAATCTATTTGTTCATTAATGGATACTTAAATTGATTCCATATCTTGGCTATTGTGAAGAGTGCTGCAGTGAGCGTTGAGGTGCAGATATCTTAACAACATACTAATTTCCTTTCCTTTGGATGTATGCCTGGTAGTGGGATTGCACTTTTATTTTTAGTTTTGTGAGTAGCCTCCATACTGTTTTCCAAAATGACTGTACTAGCTTGCATTCCGATAAACAGTAAAAGAGTGTGCCTTTTTCCATGTCCTCACTAGATTTGTAATATCTTGTCTTTTTGCTAGTAGCCATTCTAACTGGGGTGAGCTGCTATCTCATTGTGATTTTTGACTTGTATTTCCCTACTGACTAGTAACATGCTTGTTGGCCACGTGGATGCCTTCTTTTGAGAACTGTTTATTCAGTTCATTTGTCCATTTCTCAAATTAGGTTATTGTCTTTGTAAATTTTTTTCTGCTCAGTTGAGTTTCTCATATATTCTGGTTATTAATCCCATGTCAGATGCAGTTTGCCAGTATTTTCTTCCATTTTGCAAATTCTCTCTTTATTCTATTGATTGTTTCCTTTGCTGTGCAGGACATTTCTCATTTGATATCATTTTATTTGTCTATTTTTGCTTTTGTTTCTTGTACTTTGGAGGTTTTATTTTAAGACCTTTTGCTCATATCAATGTCCTAAATTGTCTCTCCTATGTTTTTTTCTACTAGTTTCATAGTTTCAGGATTCATATTTAAATCTTTAAGCCATTTTAAGTTGATTTTGTATAGGATGAGTGGTAAGGATTTAGTTTTATTGTTCTATGTATGGATGTCCAGCTTTCCTAGCACCGTATTCAATAGATTATCTTTCCACATCGGATGTTTTTTTGTTTGTTTGTTTGTTTGTGTTTTTTTTTTTTTTGAGAGGTTTTTGCTATAGGGCGCATGCGCTCGCCAGACAGACAGAGACAGACATAGAGACAGAAAGCGAGAAATCACCCCCCAGGGGGCCTGGTCACGCCGCAATCCCTTTTCCTCCATTCTCCTCTCAGGATCTTGGGCACGCATGCACACGTGCCCAGCGTGAGTTTTAAGCTACCGAGTCCGGGATGCGAACTGTAGTCGACTACGTGGGAGTCCAGTGACATAGCCATTATGCTAACTGCTGGTTCCCCACACCGGATGGTTTTTACATACTTGCTAAAATTCAGCTGGATGGGCTAGCAGATGGTGTGGTGGTTAAAGTGCTGGATCCCACGTGGCCAACCCTATGGTTCAAGTTCTAATCCAGCGGCTTGAAAAAACATTATGCGCATGTGCATGAGTGCCCAAAATCCTGAGAGGAGAATGGAGGAGAAGGGATTGCACTGAGGTCATTGCCTCAGGAGTTGATTTCTTTTTTTTTTTTTTTTTGAGAGATTTTCACTGTAGGGCGCGTGCGCTCACCAGACAGACAGAGAGAGACAGAGAGATAGAAAGCGAGAAATCACCCCCCAGGGGGGATGGTCATGCCGCAATCCCTTCTCCTCCATTCTCCTCTCGGGATCTTGGGCACGCACGCACACGCGCCCGGCGTGAGTTTTAAGCCACCGGGTCCGGGACACAAACCGCGGTCGACTACATGGGAGTCCAGCGACATAGCCATTACACTAACTGCTGGTTCCCAGGAGTTGATTTCTTACTTTCCCTGCCTCTGTCTCCCAATAGAATATGAGCCTCATGACAAAAATAAAAATAAATAAAATAAAATATAAAATAAAATAAAATAGCAGTGTATCTGTAGATTTGTGTATGAGTTCTATGTTCTGTTCCATTTGTCTGTTTGCTTTTTTTCCATCACTTTGTTGTTTTCTTTTTCTTCTTATTATTATTTTATTACTATTTTAATTTCTTTTATATATTCAGTCACATTACTAAGCTTGCAAAGTGAAAATTCCATGTGTACATTTCATGTAGGTTCACTTGCCAATACTATAAGGTTATCTCTCAACAGATGATAACCCATTATTTTGTCCCATAATGCCTTGCCTCTCTATTTTTCTCTTTAATGTCCTTCCTCACTCTACTCCTTCGACCTCCCTCTTCCCACACTATATCTGATATTCACAACCATTTACTATGTTTCTGTATCCTTTAGTCATTCAGTTTGGGCCATAGAGTGCAGACAATCAGTATATATTAAGCGGAGACATACAATGTCTCTCTTTCACAGCCCGGCTTGCTTCACTCAGCAATAAATTTTCCATGTTCCTCCACTTTCTGTCAAAGGCCAGAATCTTGTTGTTTTGTATGGCTGAGTAGTATTCCATAGAGTATATGTACCATGCTTTTTTAAGCCTTTCATCTGTTTGTGGGCATTTGGGTTCGTTCCATATCTTAGCAATTGTGAATAATACTGCAATGAACATTGATGTGCAAGCACTTTTCTGACTAAGGATTCTTTTGTCCTTTGGGTAGATACCAAGGAGTGGGATTGCTGGGTCATATGGTAGTTCTATTTGTATATCTTTAAGGAATCTCCAAATTGTTCTCCACAGTGACTGGACCAATTTACATTCCCATCAGCAACATAAGAGAGTTCCCCTTTCACCACACCCCTGCCAGCACTTATAATTTTTTGTGTTTTTAATCTTAGTAATTCTGACTGGGATTAGGTGGTATCTCATTGTGGGTTTGATCTGCATCTCCCTTACAATAAAGAATATGAAGCATTTTTTCATATGTCTTTTTGCTATTCATATGTCATCCTTAGGGAGTGCTTTTTTCAACTCATTCTCCCATCTTTTAATAGGGTTGATCATCTTTTTTGGAGATAACTGCTTGAGTTCCTTGTATATTCTGGTTATCAGTCCCTTGTCTGACACATAGTTTACAAAATCCTTCCCCATTCTGAGGGCTGTTGATTCACACTAATTACTCTGTCTTTTGCCATGCAGAAACTTCTTAATCTGATATAATCCCACTTGTCATTTTTTGGATTATTGACTGTGCTCTGAGGACTTACTTAAGAAGTCTTTGCTACTCCAATGTCTTCCAGTGTTTTCTAGCAGCAGTTTTATAGCTTGAAGTCTTAGGTTTAGATCTTTGATCCACTTTGAGTTGATTTTTTTTCAGTGGTGAGAGTTAGGGGTTCAGATTCATCTTTCTGCAGGTGGCTATTCAGTTTTTCCATCACTATTTGCTAAAGAGGTTTTCCTTTTCCAAATGGAGTGACTGGTACCCTTTGTCAAAAACCAATTGGCTGTATGTTTGGGAGTTTATTTCTGGGGACTCTATTCTGTTCTATTGGTCCCCCTGTCTGTTTCTGTGCCAATATCATGTTGTTTTGATTACCACTGCTTTGTAGTACATTTTTGGGTTAGGGAGTGAGATGCCACCCACTCCACTCTTCTTGTGCAGGATTGCTTTGGCGATACGAGGTCTTTTATGATTCCATAAAAATTGTATGATTGTTTTTTCTAGATCTGTGAAGAATGTCTCTGGTACTTTGATTGGGATTGCATTAAATATGTAAATTAATTTGGGTAGGATTACCATTTTGATTATATTAATTCTTCCAAATTAGAAACATGGGATGTCTTTCCACTTTTTTATGTCATTCTCAATTTCTTTTTATACTATATTTAAAAATCTGGTAGTTTGATGCCTCCAGATCCATCATATTTTGCTGAGGAAAAAAAATTGAAGAAGACAAAACAATTGGACTCATGTTCATGAATTAAAAGACTCAATATTGTTAAAATGTCCATGCTACCTTAAATCTACATATTTAATGTAATATCTGTCAAAATACCAATATTCTTCACAGAAATAGAAAAAAATATAAGATTTGTATGAAATCACAAAAGCTGTTTCTTGCTCTTTAGTATCAGGGTTAACATGGACAAGTGCCTTATATTCTCTTAGAATTAGTTTTGTCAACTGTGAAATGGAGTGTTTTGTGATGCTGATGATAGAATGCTTGTGGAGGATCTTGTACAATGAATGGTTCTAAATTAGTGGTAGCAAAAAATAAAAGAATAAATGAAACAGAAAATACTTGTAATCCTTATTGAAGTCTGAAAGACTAAAGTGAATTCAGGATATCACTAATAAAAATCAACTGGTTGCCCCAGAGTCTTACAAGGTAAGATATTTACTACAGTGAATCTATGTGCTCCAGAAATTTGCTTTTGTTAACACTGAAAAAAATCTATCTTTTGGATTGTCAGACAATTTATGATGCACTTTTGCATAGAAAAACAGAAAAAAGTATGTTACTACTTTTCTGACAACACAATATATCTCAGAGAATTTACCTTGTCCTATCTCACAAGAGTTTGTGTCACAGAGACACAGACACAGAAAAGGGATAGTAAAGCTGAATTTATTGAAGAAGAGGAAAGGAAGAACAGAGCTCCAGATAAAACTCTTTATGACCATTATCAAATCTTCATGACCAAGACTCGGCAACCCAGTTTGAAAACCCTCCCTTCTTCTTGGGAGCTCTGTTCACTTTACTAGCCATACACAGCTTGCCTGGGGGACCTGGCTTTATCACTTACAATTTGAGCTGGGCTAAGTTACTTAGCTCCTTTTGTCTCATTTTTCTCATCTGTAAAATGGAGATGATTGTATAAAATTGCCTTATGAAGTAAATGGAGGACCTGGGGTGGATTTTTATTGTCTTAGAAGGAAGAAAGGGCTGGGACCAGCAGTTAGCGTAATGGCTATGTCGCTGGACTCCCATGTAGTTGACCGCGGTTCGCATCCCGGACCCGGTGGCTTAAAACTCACACCAGGCGTGTGTGTGTGTGTGTGCCCAAGATCCCAAGAGGAGAATGGAGGAGAGGGGATTGCGGGGTGGCCATCCTCCGTGGGGGATGACTTCTTGCTTTCTGTCTCTCTGTCTCTCTCTTTCTGTCTGGCAAGTGCACGTGCCCTATAGCAAAAACCTCTAAAAAAAAAAAAGAAAAAGAAGGAAAAAAGGGCTGTACCTGGGCTTGTTCTAGATGAGGCTTGGTCATATCCCCCACCTCACCCCCATGGTGAAAGTTGCATACTGGATGGTTCAGGTTATTCTTCTAATTTTGGAGTGGGTATAAAGGTCAGGAGATTCTTTTTATCTAGAAGCTTTGGGCCATAAAAACTATTATCTTATCTTCTTCCCAGAATGTGCTGGGGCCTAGAAAAAAGCCTTTGTTTTAGGTCATGCTGCTAAGGTTAATCATTGAGTTACTGTTGCAAGCTGATTCTCCTGACCAAGCAGCTGTTGTGTCTCCATCTTAAAACTTAGATATTTTGTGATTTCATTTTGGGCCTATATCCTAACTATATCTTTAGGGAGTCCCTGTCTCCTACCTCAACTTGAAAACAACACGGGAAGTCTTTCCTAATTCCAATTTACCTACTGCTAGGATTTGAGTGTGTCCCCCTAAAATTTATGAGCTGAAATTTGTAGCTCTGAGTTTACTTTCTTGGATTCTTGGATAATATAGATGATTAGAAATTAATTTTAACTCATATAGGCAGGTAGGTAAAATAGAAAACAAGTTCATGAAGAGGAACCATCCTCGAAGAGTTGAATACTGATAGAGGGAGATGGTTGGTGATGGGTTGTGTTATGTTCCCAGCCCTTATCAATTCTGACTCAGCCACCTTGCATATCTCCAAAAAACTTAAGAGTGAACACTTAAATATATAACAACAGCAACCAAGAAAAGGCATCCATGGAGCATGACAAATGACATCAAGATTAATTTTGCAAACATTTTTTTCAAAAGACTTTATGGAATCTATTTACTTATGATTAGCATCCTAAGGTTTTGAGACACTAAGAAATATCAAAATCCCATTGTAAAAACTAGCACAGAAATTATTCAAAGGTATGAAGAGATTCTAAGAGGTCTTGCAATTCTGTTTTTTTTTTTTTTTTTGGTTTGATTGTTTTGTTTTTATTTTTAATTACTAAGTGACAGAATCCCAGTGACATAAGAGAGAAACTGGTCCAATCATCCCATGATCCACCTGGTAATCTTGATTTTTTTTTTTTTTTGAGAGGTTTTTGTCATAGGGTGTGTGCACTCGCCAGACAGACAGAGAGAGACATAGAGACAGAAAGCGAGAAATCACCCCCCAGGGGGCATGGTCACGCCACAATCCCTTCTCCTCCATTCTCTTCTCAGGATCTAGGGCACGCATGTCCAGTGTGAGTTTAAGCCACCGGGTCCGGGACACGAACTGTGGTTGACTACGTGGGAGTCCAGCGACATATCCATTACACCAACTGCTGGTCCCAGTAATCTTGATTTTCAAGATAATAATTGATGTCTCCAAGGTCACTCTCTGAGACTGCATTATTCAATATGGTGGACACCAGCCACATGTTACTATTGGGCACTGGTAACTACAGTAACTGAAGTACTAAAATTTTAAATTTTATTTTAATTATATTAAATTTAAAGAGCAATATTTGGTTCAATTATTGGAAGGTTTTAAGTACATGTGGAGCAATTTGGCTATGTTAATCTTTTTTTTCAACTGTAAATCTAGATACAGATCAATTATTTCTGAGGAAAATTTAATATTGCAATCAAAATATATTGTAAGTACAAAATACACATCAGATCTCAAAATTCGTTATTAAAATTAATGTATATACTTCAATAATTTTATATTGACTGCTTGTCAAAATAATATTTTGGATATCTCGAGTTAAATAAAATATATTGAAACCCATTTTACCTGTTTCTTTGTTCTTTGTTATAATGTGATTGAAGCAGAAGCACCTCTATCTTTGAACTTTACATTATACTTGCTTTCTCCTTTTTACCAGAGTAAATAGAGGGATTAATAGTAGTCATACTGTCTTTGCTAACTAGCCCCAAAACCCTTTTGTTTAGCTGTTTCTTAGCAATGTAACTACCAATCACCAGACCCCCACCCAGAGCCTTAGGGAACATTAAACAAAGGTCTGGAGAGTGTCCTTAGAAATAATTAACCTGCTTGATTCAGCAACTGTAACTGCTTTCACAGGAGAACCTCACTCTGTTTCTTCCTCACTCCCTCCTCAGTTTCCATTGTAATCACCATATCAACCCAGAATTGATTGTGCTCTTTGCCTTTATAAGCAGCTTTCTCCTTTCACTTCGGGCTGTGGGGTTTTGAGAGATGTGAGTCCTCCTGTATGCCGCCGGCTTATAAACTCCAATAAATTTGGTTATGTCTGGATATCCTCTTATTTCTCGCTAAGTAAACTATAACAGACTACTAAAAATCTAATTACATACCTCAAATTAGGTATCTATTGAACAGAGCTACTTTAGAGATTGTATAAATCTAGTATCTTTCATTATTAGTCTTCTGATTTTATTCCCCCTTAGCTATATTACTTCTTATTTGTTTTTTTGAGAGGTTTTTGCTATAGGGCACGTGTGCTCGCCAGACAGACAGAGAGAGACATAGAGACAGAAAGCGAGAAATCAGCCCCCAGGGGGGATGGTCACACCGCAATCCCTTCTCCTCCATTCTCCTCTCGGGATTTTGGGCACGCAGGCACATGTGCCTGGTGTGAGTTCTAAGCCACGGGGTCCGGGACGCGAACCGCGGTTGACTACGTGGGAATCCAGCGACATAGCCATTATGCTAACTGCTGGTTCCCTCTAGAATATTTTCTTATCTCCTCCATTATCTTTGCAAAAACTGGTATGTGAATTTTTATCAAAAGTTAAAATATAATTTGAAAAACATACCTGGCACATTTAGACCTTCTGCTTTGCTTTCTTGCCTATTCTCCATTGCTGGCCCTTTATTTCATATCTCGATCTTGCTTTCTATGTGGGTCTGCTAGTCCTGAATCTGTTTCATTCTGTGTATTATTTTTCGCTGTCACTTCTTCCAGGAAGATGATACATTTCTGCCCCTTGTGGCCATGAGAATTGCTTTGAAACCTGAGCAAAGATGGTGTTCTCTCTTGTGGGGGACGTTCTAGAGCCATATGAACCTTAACATAATTTCTTTTCTTCCAAGAGCCAAGGTCAAAGTTTCCACATCCCAAGTAGACCAGTCTGGGTTTTGGAGGGAAGCTGACTAGAATGAGCTCATTCCATGCTAAGCATGCTGTATGCTTAGCACACTTGAGAACAGCCCTTTGTGCTAAAAGCCACTGAGATTTGAAGGTTGTCACTGAAGCAGAATCTAGTCTTCTGTGTTTATGATATGGGGAGGTCAAGAGGAAGCAAAGGAGAAAGAAGAAAAAACTAGATTGGATAGTGGGAAGACAGTTCCTGTTACTACTTTTATAGAGGTTTGTGAGGATTTCACGGCAAATATCTCACTTAAATATGTTTTTATTAATCTCGAGGAAGAGTAAAGAATTTTGAATGCCAAAGAGACCCCTATAAATGATTGGGAAGAGTTTATTTATTTTTTTAGACATTGAAAGACCACTTCTGCCCCCGTATGGTTATAGTGGAAAGGTTTTCAGAGGCGGATATATGACTAACAAGGATCTGTGACATTAACGAAAAATTGATACCGATCGAGAGATTAGGTATGTCCAGTCCTCTTGATTGCAGAAGGTGTCACTGCTTTTTGGATCCCTTAAGTGCATTGCATTGAGATAAAAGATGGAAAGGAAAAATAGAAGCAGTGACTCAGAGTTTTTTTTACTTCAACTTAATTTCAAAAGAAGTAAATATACATTTTCAATTCACACCTTACAGGAGAGAATGAAGGGAAAAGTAAAAGTCTCCCCTTCTCTATTCCAAAAACCTAAGTCTGTTCCTCAGAAGTATTACTGTACGGTTTCCTTTGTCTTACAGAGATTTCTTGATGCATATATCAGATACAGATAGAACTACAGATATGTTTACAGGTACAGTTATATTTAAATATTTTTTTAAAGCACATATGGTTTATGCTCTATGAAATGTCAACCTAAAAGAAATGCTGAGACAAATTAAGTAAAGCAAGAGTATATTTGGGCCAAAACTAAGGTTAATCATCTGGGGATACAGTATTTAAATTGCACAGAATAATGCATGTTGAGGTCTTAAAGATTTCAGTATGAATTTCAAGGCAAAAGTCATGAATGGGAGGGGTAGTAGCAACAGGTCTTATACTGCAGTAATTGGCTACATTCCAGGATGAGAGGAGCAAAATGACATCTTAGTGACCTGGAGCTACATTGCCTAATCTTAACCAAAGTGTGGGGGCAGTGAATCAGCTACATTTTTGTGACTGGAAATATTTTGAAGGTTATAACCCATAGACATGACTGATGCAAAACACAGGAGGAATGTATTTTAGAAACAAGGATATCTATTAAATAAAAAACCCAATGAATCTAGACAGCATCTGGAACTATTTCAGGTGAACATTCTTAAGAAAAACAAACGATTTGCACAAATTCTATTTCCATAGACTTGACTCAGGTAAACTAGAATCTTCAGTTTTCAAGAAAAACTGGTCTATTTGGGCATCTATCAGGTATCTTACGATTTAAGTTAGATGGGGACCAGCAGTTAGCATAATGGCTATGTCACTGGACTCCTACATAGTTGACCGCAGTTCGTGTCCCGGACCCAGTGACTTAAACTCACACTGGGTGAGTGTGTGTGTATGCCCAAGATCCTGAGAGGAGAAAGGAGGAGAAGGGATTGCAGCATGGCCATGCCCCTGTGGGGTGATTTATTGCTTTCTGTCTCTCTGTCTCTCTCGGTTTTTCTGGTGAGTACACGCGCCCTATGGCAAAAACCTCTCCAAAAAAATAATAATAACGATTCCTCACCTATTTATTTCTGTATCTCCAGCACTTAGCTCACATCCTAGAACATGGAAGTCATTCCTTCATTGTTCATTGAACAAATGAATAAAATCTGGAAATTTTAATATAGAAAAAAGCTGAAAAGGTATGAAAATTTCAAAAACAAAATAGAAATATGCTATTGGCAGTACAAGAAATTGAGAGAAAACTCTGTAAAAGCTCTGGGCAGGGTTAACTTCATGAGCATGTAACCTGTGGAGTCCTGTACTTGGAATAGCCACACATTTAGTTTAATGCTCAGCTGTTGTCATTTTGAAATTCTTAATAGTTTTTTTTTTTTTTTTAAATAAAGGCCCCTGCATTTTTATTTTTCACTGGGCCCTACAAATTACTTAAGCAGTCCTGGGTACAGATGGTGGAAGTAAATGGGAAATTAAATATTTAGAAAATGTTTGAAAGGATGAAGTTACACTTCAGGGTTATATCTAGATAAAAGTGTGAAATTGGGCCTTTGGAATCTTTTCTTCATGTGCTTTTCCATAAACTAAAATAAACCTGTAAATACAGCCGTTTTAGTCCTTGTTTTAGATTGGAAAGCAGGCTGACAGCTGACCTGTGATAATCATAATATTATTGTTATGATTTCATCAGGAAAACATTAGTATAAACAGCTGTCCTCTGGGTGAGAAAATAGAAGTTGAAAAAGATAAGAACAGAAGAGAGGAGAGGGAAGGAGAGGAGAGGCAAGGCAAGAATAAGAGAAGAGAGAAGAAAAAGAAAAGAAGAGAAAAGAGAAGAGAAAAGATAAAGAAGTCATTTCCAACAGCAAATTCCAAGATAGGCTGTAATTACTATCATGAAAGGATTGCAGTGTGTGCTGGGATAAAAGCTGCACTTTTGTTGGGACCAGTAGTTAGCGTAATGGCTATGTTGCTGGACTCCCATGTAGTCGATTGCGGTTCATGTCCCGGACCCGGTGGCTTGAAACTCACACCAGGCGCATGTGCATGCGTGCCCAAGATTCTGAGAGGAGAATACAGGAGAGGGGATTGCAGTGTGGCCATCCCCCCTGGGGGGTGATTTTTTTCTGTCTCTCTGTCTGGTGAGCGCATGTGCTCTAAGCAAAATAAACAAACAAACAAACAAACAAACAAAAACTCTCAAAGTTTCACTTTTGTTGTAGTTAACACCAAGTTTGCACTTAGGTTTTGTTAATAAATTATTTTTATCTACTGTAGTACATAAATGAAAATGATCATTAAGACTGAAATTTGGCAAGTAATAAAACGGTGTTCATTTATGCTCATATGCAGTTTTTTGGGTTTTTTTTGGAGGGATTTTTGCTATAGAGCACATATGCTTACTAGAGAGGCAGAGAGAGACAGAGAGAGCTTACTAGAGAGGCAGAGAGAGACGGAGAGACAAAAAGTGAGAAATTACTCCCCTGTGGGGTGGCCACACTGCAATTGCTTCCTCTCTATTCTCCTCTTGGAATTTTGGGCATCCATGCACACATGCCCAGCATGTTTCAAGCCTCCAGATCCAGGACTTGAACCTTGGTTGGCCATGTGGGAATCTAGCCCCTTAACCACTACATCACCTCCTGGCCCCTCATGTGCCTTTTTGTATGCAGTCATAAACCTTCACATATATGTTTATGCATGCATACACTTACATAGTGCTTATCGATCGATTCAGAAGAGGGGCCATCAATGCCAAGCATCTTGGGAAAACAAGGAACATGATAAATTCTGGCCATTCACTGACAAAGAAAACTCCAAGAAAGAACCAGGTTTATGGTGAGATCACAAGTTTGATTTCAGAAGCACACAGAGTTTAATCCAAAATACCTTAGAGATATCTGAAAGGAGATATTTAAGTGATCTTTTGGAAACATACATTTGGAAGTTGAAGGAAATGTCTGGTCTGGAGATATGCATTTAAAAGTCACTTGTGTGGAACTGGTGATTGATGTCTTCGACATAAAGGAAGTCACCTTAGTGAAGAAAATATTGGAGAGAAAAGAGAAGAGGCCAGTGACCACCTTGATGAATGCATAGTTCTGAGAAGGGGAGGAGGACAGACAGCTGGGAGGAAACCTGAACTGTGTATGGAACAAATGCCAAGGGAAGAGAATATTTTATAAAGAAGAAATGGCTGGTGATGCCAAAAGCTATTAGCAGGTACAATACAAAGAGAACAGAAGTGTGCACATTTGATTAAGTAACACAGAGGTCATTGGTATCATTAAAAGAGTTCTTTTGGGTAGCAGAAATTAAACTACCACGGGTTAAGGAACGGGCGGGATAATAGTGAGAATTCGTACCCTTACGGTCTCTTTTTCTTTCAGTCTTTCCCTTCTTCTGTTCAAAGCCACACAGAATCAAGCCACATGATTCTCCATTCTGCTCATTCTCTTTATTGAAAAAGCTTGAAATATATTGTGAGGTGTCCAAGAGAGCCGATATTCTTGCTGGGTTGTGGCAAAAGGTGAGACAAGAAAAAAAGGATTTCCCCTGACTGCAGATTCTGCTCCGAGTCTGGCAATGATGTTTGGAGTTGGGGAAGTTGCTGAATAAGTGTACTAAGTTCCGTATTTGAGAATGCAAAGAGATTTGGAACAGTATTCATTGCCTTACATGAGGAAGACCTAACCCACAAGTCTATGCTGAGACTCAGAGCCAAGAGGAACTGTATGGCTGGGTACCGCCCACTGAGTGGGCAACTGCCTCCTGAGCACAGTAGCAGGGGCCTGGTATTAGTGGAAAGTCCCATGTCCTCTTGGGTACTGAAAATGACTAGAGTCCATGGAGGGTCAGAACTCATATTCACAAAGATCTCGTTTGTATTTCTATACCTGGCTCTAACTTGGACAACACACACAGACACAGAAGTACTAAAACAGGATTGGAAAAAAGATATCCAAAACTGTTCATCTGTATTCTACTCCCTGTCACTTCTGGCAATATCTCTGCCTCGGGTTTCTTTCTTTGGGATATCAATAATAAAATCTACTTCAGAAGGTTGGTGGAAAAATTAAATGACATAATACCTAAAAAGTGCTCTGAGTAGTGTCTTATATAGAGTAAGCACTCAATAAATGTAAGGTGCTATTAAGAGGAGGACTTCAAAATGCTTGTGTAAAATGAGCATATGAATAATGCACTTAGAGATTTCAAAAGTTTTCTGCATCAAAATCAACTCACACTTTGGTCCCATTTTTCTGTTAACTTTTTGAAGTGGCCTTTTATTTTTAGAACAATTACAAGGACACTTATGAACTGCATGATTGTATTACATTGTATTTTTGATATGAAACAGTAATATGTTAATGTAACCATGTTTCACATACCATCTTTTCAGTGACTGTTTTGAATTTTTTTTCTTTTTTTCTTTTCTTTATTTATTTTGTTGGAGAGGTTTTTGCTATAGGGCACGTGCGCTTGCCAGACAGAGAGAGACATAGAGACAGAAAGCGAGAAATCACCCCCCAGGGGGGATGGTCACACCGCAATCCCTTCTCCATTCTCCTCTCAGGATCTTGGGCACGCACGCACACGTGCCTGGCGTGAGTTTTTTTAAAGTTTTTGTTTTAGAGAGGTTTTTGCTATAGGATGATTGTGTTTGCTCGAGACAGAGAGAAACAGAAAGTGAGAAATCACACACACCCCACCCCTACCAGGCAGCATGGCCATGCTACAATCTGTTCTCTTCCGGTCTCCTCTCGGGATTTTGGGCACACATGCACATGCACCTGGCATGAGTTTGAGCTGTGGTCAACCATGTGGGAGTCCACCAATGTAACCAATATGCCATTTTCTGGTCCCATGAATGAAAGAGATAGAGATAGAGACAGAGAAAGACAGAGAGTTCTTGATGCAACAGTCCATGGGCAAGCATGTGAGTCAGCCTCACAGAGTATTGCACTATACTGCTACACCACTGTCTGGCCCCAGTCTTTATTTATTTATTTTTTTATACACTGGAGCCTTAAAACTATCTAAGTAGATTGAGTTTTTCTACACCTCTGAGTGGAGTTGACAATAGTCACTAAAGCAGGATGGCATGTGGAAATTGAATGCGAAAGAGATGATTGGGACTCCATCTCTCTCCTCACAATTGCTAAAGATCTCTTGAATATTCAGCCTCCACTTTTCTTTAGAAAATATATGATATGGTGATAAAATGTGCAAAATGACTGTTGCCACTACTGGTAATGTCATTGTATTGTAGTTGTTACTCAAACAACTAGTACAGGTTGGAAACTTCAGATACCTGACATGCAGCTAATATCAGGCCTGAGCATATCTGGTGGGTAAACAAGATTGCTGAGGTCACTTTGCGATTTACTGTATCAAAATTGACTTAAGGGGGGGCTTGCAGGTGGCACAGTGTTTAGTGGCACTGGACTCCCACATGGCCAACCACGGTTCGAGTCCCACACCTGGCAGCTTGCTTTCTCACTTTCTCTCTCAATCTGTCCCTCTCTGGTCAAATAGAAATAAATAAATAAATTTGAATAAAATATTTATTTAAAAAATTAAAAATCAACTTAAGGAACTGTAGCACACGAGGGATACTAAGTTTCCGTTAGTTATCAACTAGAATTAGAGCATGGAAGCTAAGGCTGATGTCTCTGGAAAAGGGAGAGAAAAAACTCATGGTCAGGCAGAAGACTCACCTTTCACAGAACAAGATAACTGCTACAAGAAAAGATTAATGACTAGACATGGCTATTTATATCAGATAAATTAGTCTGAAAATACAGAGTTGATGAAATATGTATTTTCAGGGCAATGACAGCTTTGCTCCTTTTTAATATTGTCAAGTAAAGAAAATATTCACATTGAGTGATGGTGTTTCTGAGCACCAATTAATTTCTTCCAAGACACTTTACATATTTGAAATTATGTCTCCCTTGGGACCAACCCTGGATTCATAGGGGAATAAACACAGTATTTAGTCAAGCTAAAGCTTCAGACTATGATAGCGAAAAACTTGTTTCCAGTGAATTCCACAGGGAGAGACCTATACCCAGGTGTGGGTAGGGACAGAGAAGGAAGGCAAGAACAGCGCATTTTCAGGTTCTGCACCTGGGAGCTCCACTTTGACAGAGAACCATTTTCTCAGATATCATATTTACTGCAAAACTTTGGGGTAGGCCTGGGGGGATATGGAGAAGAGAGGAAGAGAAAATGGCAGCTGTCCTCTTGGTAGTGGGTCCTCTGACTTCCCTTTATATAAATTTTATTAACCTAAACTGAAGGTATTTAATTCCTATGTTTTTAAAATGAGAAAACAGAAGCTCAGAGACTATCTATGTCTTGTTCCAGGTCACACAGCTGGTAATCTGGCAGAGATGAGGAGAATTTGGAATCAAACCCCAAACCTCACAGCTCATGACCTTTTCTGCTCCATCCACACTGCTTCTTTTCATGTGGTGGGGCACCCCCTTCCCTACCCTGGGTCTGGATATCTCTTCACAACAATTCTTGCAGGTGATTTTTAGTAAGAGAATTATAAAGTCAGATTATGTGAAAATGGCTGAATTTTCATCTTAGGATAAAAGTTATCTACGGTTGACGTTTCAATGAACATAAATGTAAATGATTTTCCTGCTGCCATCATTTGCTATGTTTGCCTCATTGTAATCAATTAGTTAATTGACTGACAACTAGCTTGGTTATGAAAGGGTAGAACTGTTTAATAAGTTAAATATACTGTGGAGAAAACCAGAGGAAGTGAAAAACAAGACGGAAAAATCTAAGGAACGACAGCAGCTCTAATTCACACTTGACGAGGATGTGCTTTGCTCTGCCCCATGCTGTGTATCTTTCATTTCTGGAATCCCACTACCATTTCTTTTTTTTTTGGAGAGATTTTCACTATAGGGCGTGTGCGCTCACCAGACAGACAGAGAGAGACATAGAGACAGAAAGCGAGAAATCACCCCCCAGGGGGGATGGTCACGCCGCAATTTCTTCTCCTCCATTCTCCTCTCGGGATCTTGGGCACGCATGCACATGCACCTGGCGTGAGTTTTAAGCCACCGGGTCCAGGACGCGAACCGCGGTCAACTACGTGGGAGTCCAGTGACATAGCCATTACGCTAACTGCTGGTTCCCCCCACTACCATTTCTGATGGAGCTCCACCTGCTTCTCATGACAGACGGGCCAGCAGTACAGAGAGTTGCTTCCTACTTCCTCAAATGGGAGTCTCATTACCAATCATAGAGAATGGCCCAGCTGATGAAACAGATCAAAGTTCAAAATTTCCCTGACACTGTTAAAATATTGGTTTATTTCTCTCTATGATCTTTTCTATGTCTAGGTATAAACACTTCTATAGAGCTGAAGTTGTACTATACACCGAGTTTTATATTCTGCTAGTTTTTCCTCAACATTGTATTATTATAGCATGCAAAATTCTCTAAAAACAGTTTGGGGAACAAATTTAATTCATTTTAAAAAATCTGAAATACATAATTTATAGGGAAGATAACTCAGAGTATATCAGGATATGGGCTCTCCTTACCCACACCCAGCCCTGTTTCATCCCTGGGACATTTTACTAAAATTGTCTGCCAGGCCTGAATAGCAGCTCTTACCACTAGGTACATCTCTGACTCTCTGGGGCCCATCCCTGGCTGCCAGTGTACTGTAGCTGAGCCGCAGGAATGGGGGAGAATGCTTGCACATTTTTCTCTTTCTAAGTTAATTTATTTATTCCATGGGAGAGAAAAACAGAGAGAGAGAGGCAGAGAGACAGAGAAATAGCACCCCCAAAGAGTCCTCATGCTATGGTCCACCCCGAGTCCCAGCCGGTTTAGGTCTCTGGCATGCATGCAAGCCTAGCATGCTCAGGGAGGGCCTGTGACACAAATCCATGACTTTCCCATGTGGGCCCAGTTGTGTTACACAACTCCTCTTGTTCTAAAAAATGGATTCCCTCCTGGCTAGACATTTCTTCCCTTGAGTTTTTGCCCCACTATTCCAGCTGCCAAAGGTCAGCTCTGCTGCTTGGCCATTTTATAGTGACTATAACATTATGCACTTGGAAGTCAGGCCCTGTCCCCCAGTTTGTTCTGCTTGTGGGCCTTTGGGCAGGGGAACCTGTGAGCTTGTGAGTGTGGGGGCGGTCTGTGTCCATCCAAACACCATATTCACCAGGGCTGACAAAAACTTCTCTAAGCAACAAGATGTCTTTGACTATACCCTGGGCCTCCAACCATTTCTCCCTGCTCCTGGACTTGTAGCTTCAGGTTCCACTTGTATCACTGTCTCTCAGAGCCTTTGGCAACTTTCCTGCCTCTTTTTACTTCTTGGTCTTTGACTAATTGACTCTTAGGACCTTTGATGGTTTCTGTTATCTTGTGCAGTTCCTCCATCCTAACCTCATGGCCAGGGTAAGCCAATCTCCCTTTTCCCCCGTGGGGATGAAGCAGTTCTGATATTTATCTATAACTCCTGTTGGAACCCTAACCTACACCAGGGCAAAGCATGAAGTTCTAGTTCTCACGTACTGCCCATACCTAAGGAATTCATGTAGCAGGAAGAAAAGACACGTCTGAAAGAGAGAAGAGGTGCAGTGCTCACACTGAATCCACACTAGCCACTGCTCCGTGTCACCACCACTGTGACCATATTTACACTGTCAGAGTAATTCTGTGGTCATTCCAGAACATTTCCAGTTTTCCAAGCCTGAGGTGTAGAGGTGAGGGGAACGAGCAGGCTTGCCATGCAGTCTGCTCCATCAGAGCAAGGCAGAGCTGGTCTCCCTGTGAAGGAATTGCAGAGCTGTGATTCTCTTCCTTCTTCAGGGCAGAGGATTGGAAAGCTAATTTAGCACAGGATTGTACCCGTCTGCCAGCAGGACAAATTCTCAGGCTTCTGAAGATCCATTAAGGAAGGTCCCTGTTGTCTCTTTCATTCACTAGTAAGGAATGACAGAGGAGGGAAGGGAAGAGGGAGAAAGAATGAGAGAGAGAAAAAACCTTAATGTCCCACAATATGGAATTGGTTAAATAAACCATAGCCCATCTGTAAATGAAACACTGTAATACTATGCAACTTTTTAAAATAATTTAAATGTGATTCCAGCCTGGAAAATGTTCTCGTTATATTGTTGAGTTAGAAAAAGCAGGTTACCAAACAGTATCCTTTTAAGGATATGCATTAAATGTTAACAGTGATTATCTGGGGGTGGTGTGATTTCAGGTGACTTTTAAAAATTATTTTTGTTTATATGCTTTTTTTGAAATCATCTACAAAAACACATTACTTCAGTAATTAAAAACAGCAGTCAAGGAGGAAGCTGACTAGTCGAGCCACCCAAAGCCCAGGCATTCTGCTCTCATCTCTTTGTGCGAGAAGCGACAAGCACCACTGGGACCCAGATATATCATTCTATCTTTGAAACAACATCTCCCCACCCCAACAAGCAGAGAAATTGGGACACAAGCCTCTTATTTGACATCACCTCATAGAAATCCCTGGTTTTGACAGTTCTGCACCAATAACAGAAACCTCACCTGGGAAATGAGTTTTTTGTTTTGTTATGTTTTTAAATTTTTGCCAGAGGGTGTGTGTGCTAGCTCATGGCCAGGGTAAGCCAATCTCCCTTTTCCCCCGTGGGGATGAAGCAGTTCTGATATTTATCTATAACTCCTGTTGGAACCCTAACCTACACCAGGGCAAAGCATGAAGTTCTAGTTCTCACGTACTGCCCATACCTAAGGAATTCATGTAGCAGGAAGAAAAGACACGTCTGAAAGAGAGAAGAGGTGCAGTGCTCACACTGAATCCACACTAGCCACTGCTCCGTGTCACCACCACTGTGACCATATTTACACTGTCAGAGTAATTCTGTGGTCATTCCAGAACATTTCCAGTTTTCCAAGCCTGAGGTGTAGAGGTGAGGGGAACGAGCAGGCTTGCCATGCAGTCTGCTCCATCAGAGCAAGGCAGAGCTGGTCTCCCTGTGAAGGAATTGCAGAGCTGTGATTCTCTTCCTTCTTCAGGGCAGAGGATTGGAAAGCTAATTTAGCACAGGATTGTACCCGTCTGCCAGCAGGACAAATTCTCAGGCTTCTGAAGATCCATTAAGGAAGGTCCCTGTTGTCTCTTTCATTCACTAGTAAGGAATGACAGAGGAGGGAAGGGAAGAGGGAGAAAGAATGAGAGAGAGAAAAAACCTTAATGTCCCACAATATGGAATTGGTTAAATAAACCATAGCCCATCTGTAAATGAAACACTGTAATACTATGCAACTTTTTAAAATAATTTAAATGTGATTCCAGCCTGGAAAATGTTCTCGTTATATTGTTGAGTTAGAAAAAGCAGGTTACCAAACAGTATCCTTTTAAGGATATGCATTAAATGTTAACAGTGATTATCTGTGGGTGGTGTGATTTCAGGTGACTTTTAAAAATTATTTTTGTTTATATGCTTTTTTTGAAATCATCTACAAAAACACATTACTTCAGTAATTAAAAACAGCAGTCAAGGAGGAAGCTGACTAGTCGAGCCACCCAAAGCCCAGGCATTCTGCTCTCATCTCTTTGTGCGAGAAGCGACAAGCACCACTGGGACCCAGATATATCATTCTATCTTTGAAACAACATCTCCCCACCCCAACAAGCAGAGAAATTGGGACACAAGCCTCTTATTTGACATCACCTCATAGAAATCCCTGGTTTTGACAGTTCTGCACCAATAACAGAAACCTCACCTGGGAAATGAGTTTTTTGTTTTGTTATGTTTTTAAATTTTTGCCAGAGGGTGTGTGTGCTAGCCAGAGACAGAGAAAGAAAGGGAAAGTAAGAAGGCACCTCCCCTCCCCCCATAGGGCATGGTCACACTGCAATCCATTCTCCTCCAACGCTCCCTCCTTTCAGGATTTTGGGCATGCGTGCACAGACTCTCAATATATTTCTCAAGCTGCCAGGTCCAGGACTGAAACTGCACATAGGCCATGTGGGATCCAGCTACCTTAACCACCATGCCAAGGTGTGAGGAAATAGTTTTAAGAGTCTAGAAGGGGGTCACTTTCACTTTGGCTAAGACATCCAGATGGTGCTACCCCAAGGTCAGTCAAGGCCGTTGGATGGTTCCTTCAGCTCTTCAGTTTCTGTCCTGCCCTGACAGAGCCTTTTGTGATATCAGGAAGACTCTGTAGTTGCCTTATAATCCACTAATACTGAGTCCCCATCCACCCCGACCCAGCCCACGCATTGTCACCCTCTCTATGCTCCTACAAGGCTTCTACAGCTAGAGTAGAGAAACTACCATGGCATCACACCAAGCCACAAGGGTATGGAAAATTCAGAGCTCGCAAGAAAATCCCTGTGCTAGAAGCACTGGCCACAGAGAAAACGAGGGACTGTGGGGTCAGAAGGAAAGGCCCTGAGCCCAATTTAAAGCTGAGAAAACTGAAGATTGGAAACTAATTTGGTGGTAGTGACATAGGGAATTTGGGATTAGAAGTAACTCTTCCTCTCTCCATCAACAGGATATTCACTATGGTTCCCACCTCCTTTCCAGATTGCTCTATTAGATCTGTAATTCCCAAGGAAAATGTCGTGGATCCCTTTGAGAATCTGACGAAATGTACATATGCACATGTCCACACGTGCTCGCAAAAATCATAAGGAGTCTATTGATCCCCTGAAATACTTCTGTAGTTCATTCATGAAATAAAAACTCCTAGTTCCAGAACTGGCAGATGGCCTAGTGGTTAAGGGCGCTGCACTCCCATATGGCCAGTCACGGTTCAAGTCCTGGACCTGGCAGCATGCTTTCTCATCTCTCTCTCTCTTTCTCTCTCTCTCTCTCCTCTCTCTCTCTCTCTCCCTCCCTCTCTGGTCCAATTAAAATAAATAAATAAAGTTAAATAAAATAATTCTTAAAAAAAAACAAACAAACAAACAAACAAAAAAATCTCAGAAGGGTAAGAGTCCAAGGAGCAAACGTTTTAAGAGCAAGATTTTTCATTACCGGGAGAAAATGCCTTTGTGAAGGACAAAAGGAAAACAACGAAATGAGTAAGCTGTGTGATGCTGCTGCCAGCAAATCAGCTCAAGTGATGACAGCTGACGTGCTAGTAGTATTTTAGGATCACCTCTCCACTTGTGTGTTACTTAGATACGCCGACAAAGGCTCACATTGGAGATTATTGACTCTCTTTCCAGGAGGCCTCTCTATTAAGGCATGACAATAAGAAGCTATGGGCCAGAAAAAGCACCAAGCTACAGGCTGATAAACACCAGGCAATATCTATCAATGAAATTGTTCAGTGCCTTTTCTGTAGGATTCCAAAACATTTGTACTTGCTTCTTGTTGGTGACAGCTTCCTGTGAAAACTTTCTTTCCCAGACATTACCCTGTGGTCTGGGATAGCAGCCACCATCAATGTTTGCCCTGTTTGGCCTCTGTTGCCAGGGTCTTGTTCTGCTAAAACAGCTCTGAGGGGCCAGATGGTGGTGCAGTGTTACGGTCACGGGCCCCATGTAGAAGGTCCCAGGCTCGCATCCCAGGGCCTTTCTGTGCCCATTGGTCACACACATGCTTGTCTTGCCCTCTGTGTGTGTGTGTGTGTCTCTCTCTCTGTTGTCTTTCTTTCATAGAAGAAAAAAGTAAATAAACTTTAGAAAAAAAAGAAAACTAAAAAAAGCATTGAATCCATTCAAAATGTTACAGTGACTTTTTTTTTTTCTTTTTTTGGAGAGGTTTTTGCTATAGGGCGCATGAGCTCGCTAGACAGACAGAGAGAGACAGAGAAACAGAAGTCAAGAAATCACCCCCCAGGGGGGATGGCCATGCCGCAATCCCTTCTCCTCCATTCTCCTCTCGGGATCTTGAGCACACACGCACACGTGCCCAGTGTGAGTTTAAACCACCGGGTCCAGGACTTGAACCGCAGTCGACTACGTGAGAGTCCAGCAACATAGTCATTACGCCAACTGCTGGTTCCTACAGTGACTGTTAATAATACAAGCAAGCCCATTCAGATGACAGCTTGATCGAAGCAATAGTTTCTGCTCCTCAATACAGAAAAATGAGGAATGTGAGAATACCAAATATGAAAATCCTTTGGTCCTGTGGCCCTAATTAAGGTCAAGTAGCTTATCTCTGATAGTGCTAGCCATGATACCTGGTCTGAGGCCAACTTAAAAAGGACCGACCAGCACTAAGAATGTTTGCTCAGTGGAACGTGTCCCTTTAAAATCTCCCACAGACAGGATCTTAATTGACGAGTTCCCCACTCCTCACCACAGGAGCACCTTTAGATAATCTACTCATCAACTTCTGTTTCAAATTTTTCGAGATAGAGATTATTGTTTTTCCTACTTAATAGATTAAGGAATTCAGACAACTAGAGTGAAAACAGCCTGGGGGTTGGCACAAGGGAAAACTGGATTCAATGGGTCTAAGCCTCAATATCCTTATCTATAAAATAAGGATTAAATTTTGGACCAGGAGATGGTGTAATGGTTACATTCCTGGACTCCCACATGGCTGATAGTGGTTCGAGTCTCAGACCCAGAGACTTGAAACTCACACCTAGTACATTTGCATGTGTGCTCAAAATCCCAAGAGGAGAATGGAGGTAGAGAGACTGTGAGTGGCCATCCCCCAGGGGGTGACTTGTTGCTTTTTGTCCTCTGTCTCTCTCTGTCTCTCCAGTGATCATGCACGCCCTATAAAAAATGAGGAATATATTCTATTCTATCCACATTCCTGTGAAAATTACCCAAGTGCCTAGTGTTAAGTTAGGTAGACAATGGCTAATCAAGAAACAGGTATCTCTCTTTACTAACTGGACCAAAGTTACTTTTCAGGAAAATAGCAGAGCCAGGTGTTCAGAAGTCCATCCTGGAATCCCTCCATTCATTCTCTCTTAACCGATCTGCATCTTCTGAAAGCCATTGTGGAAAGAGCTTCAAATTCCCATAAGAAGACTTGGAGATTCACCTTTCATGACAAACATTCTTGCAGAATTAATTCACAGCATTGCTGAGGTGGGGTAGTGGTGGATGTGAGTGATTTTTTTTTTATAGTGTTACAATAATTTATCATCTTCTCTCCAGCAGCCGTACTCTGGCTGGCAGCTCTAAAAACCCTACAGTCGACGAGAGAGCAGTGAACAGAAATATTTTCAAGAGCAGATGGGACGTACCTTCAAAACGCAGGATTGTCCCACTGAAACTGGGACATCTGGCAACCCTAAAAAAGCCCAAACTAGATGAAATAAAAATTATGAGATGGAGAAGCAGAAAAATATGTCTTTGCATTGATTAGCAGGGAATGTAATTAATCTCCTTCAACTCCCTTTTCAGTCCTGTGGTGTAAAACAAGGAGAAATCGCAGTCTTACTGGGCTCCCCTGTGACAATTCTTACGTGATCATTTCAAAGTAGTATGAGTTTTAAAACTTCATAGTAATGCCTCCCCTCCTATTGCTTAGAACTGTCCAGGGGGTGATAAAATTCATGCCTAAGCCTCCTCAGTGCAGTGCTTTCTTTATTAGCCTGGCCAATGTTGAGGGGAAAAGAGCTTTCAGCTGCCTAGTATCAGGCCAACTTTAACAGTTTTATTAGGAAATTATGGAAACAAATGTTTCTTTTTTTGTTAGGTGATTTTATTCCTAATTTCTCTTTTTGTGGGGAGAAGAAATAAGAGGAAAAGAGCAGATCAGCCTCAAGGAGAGGAGGTCAGAGCCTCAGCTCTCCTTCCCACTGGCTCTCCTTCCCACTGGCCCTCCTTCTCACAGTTTCTAACTTTTGTTCTTATCACACCCTGCCTTCTAGGGGGACCAGAAGGCAGTGCTGTGGTAACACATGATGCTTTGCAAGCAAACCAACAAGGAAGTTTCTTGGATCAAGTCCGGAGACCTCCTGAGAACATCAGACATACACATACCATGAAACTGAGGTGGATCACAGCATAAAGACTCTGTTGGAGACTCCTGTCTCATGCATGTAATAAGTAACTAAAGTTAAAAAAAAAAAAAAAAAAAAAAAAAAAAAAAACCCTGGGCTAGCCCCCTGGCCTAGTCATTAAAGGGAGCTCTAGCCCACATGACTAATTGCAAGTTCAAATTCTGGTCCCAGTGGCTTAAAACACATGCTGGCCATGTCTGTGTGAGTGTGTGTGTGCATGTGTGTGTGTCCAAAATCCTGACAGGATGGAAAAATGGAGGAGAAGAGATTGTGGTGTGAGCATAACCCATTGGGGGGGCTGACTTCTCTCTTGCCTTCTCTCTATCTCTGTTTTTCTGGCAAGCACCCTTCGTTAATTAAAAAAATTAAAAGAAAAAACAAAATCGTGCTTTCTGTTTGGACTTTCATGTCAGTGTTAGTGGTGGCTAAACATAGGGCCTTCAAAAAGTTAATAGAAAGTGTATATTACAAAACAACTATGTGAAAATATCAAAAGTTTTGCCTCAAAATAAACTCATACTTTAATTCCACTTCTTTCTGCATAAACATTTTTTGGAGGGAACCAGCAGTTGGCGTAATGGCTATGTCACTGGACTCACACGTAGTCAACTGCGGTTCGTGTCCCAGACCCGGTGACTTAAAACTCACGCCGGGCGCGTGTGTGTGCGTGCCCAAGATCCCGAGAGGAGAATGGAGGAGAAGGGATTGCGGCGTGACCATCTCCCCTGGGGGTGATTTCTCGCTTTCTGTCTCTCTGTCTCTCTCTGTCTGTCTGGCGAGCACACGCGCCCTATAGCCAAAAAAATTCTTTTGTTTTTGGAGAGGTTTTTCGCTATAGTGTGAGTGCAATTGACAGAAAGACAGAGAGAGACAGAGAGACAGAAAGTGAGACGTCACCCCTCAGGGGAGATGGCCATGCTTTAATCCCTTCTCCTCCATTCTCCTCTCGGGATCTTGGGCACACACGCACACACGCCCAGCATGAGTGTAAGCCGCCGGGTCCTGGACTTGAACCACAGTTGACTACATGGGAGTCCAGTGACATAGCCATTACTTCAATTGCTGGTCCCTTCTTGCATAAACTTTATAAAGTCCCCTTGCACCATTCTCTTCTCTTGCCCTGCTTAACTCAAGCACAGTACCTACAACACTACAGGTACTAAACGTGAAGTGTTCCAGGATGTGACTAGGCCAGATTCCTCATGCTGATCAAAAACTATGCACTTGGTCTGGAGGATGACTAGATGAGGAGTCAGTACCTGAATTCAGTTTATCACCTACTAGTGGACAGGCCAAAAGAAACAGTGACAGTGATAAAGATCTAAGAAATAAATGATTTCAGGGTCAACAGGAGGCATGGTGGTTAAGGCACTGTGTTCCCACATGGCTGACCATGGTTCGAGTCCCAGACCTGGTGGCTTGTTTTCTCATTCCCCACCTGCACCCCTCCTCATCTCTCTCTGATGAATGCATGTGTACTATAGCAAAATTTAAAAATAATAATAAATAAAATAAAATAAATAATAGTTCTCTTTTTTAAAAAAAGAAATTAATCCTTTCAAAGGCACGTAGCACTCTTTGTTAAGATGTTTCTTAAAAAGTGTGTATCCTTGTGGTCAGACTGTGGCACAGTGGTGAAGTGTGATGCTCTGCAGGCAAACCCACAATGGAAGTTTCCTTATTTGGAACTCAAGTCCAGAGATCTCTCTGAGTATGCCAGGCACACACTTGCTCATGATCTAGGCCTGGCTGAAGCTAGGGTGAGCTGTAGCATCAAAGTCCTGTTGGAGCACTATATCTCTCTGTCTCTGTTTCTCTGTCTCTCTTACTCATGGAATAAATAAATGAATACACTTTACATATGTATTTTCTCACTGGATCTTTAGTTTTGTAAATGTTCTGTGATGCCCACTTTTTGGATCAGAGAAGTACAATGGACTAAATTGTGCACCACCACCCCACACACACACCACTGACTTATTTATTTATTTATTTTTTGAGAAGTTTTTGCTATAGGGTGCGTGTGCTCGCCACAAAGACAGAGAGAGACAGAGAGATAGAAAGCGAGAAATCACCCCCCAGGGAGGATGGCCACGCCGCAATCCCTTCTCCTCCATTCTCCTCGTGGGGTCTTGGGCACTTACGCACATGCACCCGGCGTGAGTTTAAGCCACCGGGTCCTAGACTCTAAGTGCGGTCGACTACATGAGAGACCAGAGACATAGCCATTACGCTAACTGCTGGTCCCCACACCACTCATTATTTATATGTTGAAACCCTTCTAATGTGATGGTATTTGGAGATGGGGCCATTGGAAAATAATTAGAGTTAAATTAAGTCCTGAGGGAATGACCCTCATGATGGGATTAGTGGCTATTAGTGGCTATAGAAGAAGAAGAAAAGAGAGACCCCATGCATCAAAGAAAGGCCATATGAGGACATAGTGAAAAACTAGTTAACCGCAAGTCAGTATGAGAGCTCTCAACCAGAAAACAATCAATCCTCACAGGGATCTTGGACTTTCAGGCTCCAGACCTGTGTGAGCCAACCAGTTGGTGGTATTTTATTATAGCGGCCTGAAAAGACTAATCTAAGATCAGTACAAGAAGCGTCAGTCAGAATGGTTAAACATTTCCAAAGGCACATGACTATGTAGTTGTGTAAACTGAGATAAGAATCCACTGCTCTGACTCAAAACTCAGGTGGATCTCCACTACATCATGAGACAGGCTCTAAGCCCATGGTGTATCAAGCATAACTATGTAAATTGTGCATGGCTAAAAGCAGTTCTTTCAAGCCAGGGGTTATTTCCCAGACCGAACCACTGATGTTGAAGAGTGAATGAGAGAAGACTTAGGTTTGTCTCATCTTCTGCTACACACAAGCTGTGAGACCAGGCAATCTACCTCCCTCAGACTCAGTTTCCTTACATTAATAAAAAGAATTTGTGAGAATTAAGGTGACAGTAAACTCGAAAGATTTATGAGCTGTTAAGCACCTCACAAACAACAAACAGAAGGTACATTTTAATGAGAAATCTCCTCAGAGATGATACAGCCTACTTTCTTACTCTGCAAATAAGAAAAGTGATAATAACCAATGCTCTTTGAGAACTTACCCTGCCAGAGTTACCTGAGACTCAGTCCTAAGGGAGGACTTCTGAGGACCTCGTCCATTTGCACAATTAAAACAGAAGTCAGGGCCAATTTATTCATGAGGCACAGCAGGCACAGTATCTAGTGCTCAGAATACTTTCAGGGACTATTTGTAACTTTTTTTAACACCAGGAGAAAAAAAAAAAACACTTTTAGATACTGCAATTATTTAATATATAATATTAGCATGTCCATTTTTATCCCAATGCAGCTATAAATATAATTTTTAATACAGTTTATAGGGGAAGAGGTCCATGAAGGCAAAAGTGCCCAGGGCCCATGAAAGTTGTACTGTAGACCTGAGAGAAGCACAAGTAATGAAAAGCCTTTTAACTCCCAAGGGAAACCTTCCATTCATATTGGATTACATATTGCTCTGTAGTTCTGTGGTCATACTCGACCTCCCGGTGCTCTACTAAACATGCTGCAATCCTTCCAAAATCTTGAGTGTCTACTCTGTTCCCTCTGTCGACACCATCTTCTCCACTTGGCAAGGTCTCTAATGTCACCCACCTCTGTGCCTTTGTTGAGTTACATCAAAGCTCTTGGTTTTCTTAGTCTTTACCATTTTTGTCACCATCCTCTGCCTGTGTTTTAATCATTCACTCAGTAAGTCAGCTATATCACAGCTTTGTAGAGTGCCCCTGTGTGATCTTACAAGGCTTAGTAGTCTTGAGTTTAAATTCAGTTTATGTCACATAGTAGCTGTATGATATTTGCTTAGTCAGCTAGCATCTTTGCCTCAGTTTCCTCAACTGCAAAATAGGATCAATGATAGTATTTACCTAGCAAGATTCCTGTGGAAATTACCAGCACGTACATGTATACATGCACGTACGTGCTCCGGGAAACAGTAAGTACCATGGAAGTGACAGATAAGGTTGTTGTCATTTTTAGTAATATAATTCTATTTATCAACTTCTAGCCTCTAAAGTGTAGTTTGATGTATCAAGCTCTTTAAGGAGCTCACAATCTAATGGAAAATAAGCATGCAAACAAAGATAAACAAAAATATGTCTTTCTAAGGTTTTTGAGCATTCTCTCCCTCACTAGGAGGAGGTGGGAAAGCCTTTTAAATAATGGCAGCATGGATCTTTGAAGAGGGGAGGATTTTTTTTTTTTTTTTTTTTTTTTTTTTTTGAGAGAGGTTTTTGCTATAGGGCGTGTGTGCTCGCCAGAAAGACAGACAGAGAGATAGAAAAACCACACCCCAGGGATGGCCACACCACAATCCCTTCTCCTCTGTTCTCCTCTTGGGATCTTGGGCATGCACGCACATGTGCCCGGCATGAGTTTAAGCCACTGGGTCCGGGACGCAAACTGCGGTTGACTACGTGGGAGTCCAGCGACATAGCCATTACACTAACTGCTGGTCCCAAAGAGGGTAGGGGTTCTTAAACCTGATGAGAAGTCATATGTTTTAGAAAGGGTTTGCAGACTTAAATAGCCCCAAATGGCAAGTTATGTTTAGAGATTGGTGAGGAACTTAATAGGGCCAGATGTAGGCCCCTTTTAGGAGAGAAAAGGAGAGGTGATGGCAGAGAAACAGCTGAGTCATACTTGTGAATTTGGCCCTTTTGCTATTACTTTTTAAGAACTGGAGAGTAGTTTCCCTTACCCACAGGAGATGCATTCCACGCCCCTAATAGATATCTGGTGCCACACACAGTTCCAAACCCTATATAAACTATGTTTTTTTAATACACACACATTTTATGATAAAATTTAATTTATAAATTAAGCACAGCAAGAGATTAACAATAATAATATAGAACAATTATAACAATATACTTTAATAAAAGCCATGTGAGTATGCTCTATCTCTTTCTCAAAATATCTTACTTGTACTGTGCTCACCTGTTTTCAGAGTCCAGCGACATAGCCATTACACTAACTGCTGGTCCCAAAGAGGGTAGGGGTTCTTAAACCTGATGAGAAGTCATATGTTTTAGAAAGGGTTTGCAGACTTAAATAGCCCCAAATGGCAAGTTATGTTTAGAGATTGGTGAGGAACTTAATAGGGCCAGATGTAGGCCCCTTTTAGGAGAGAAAAGGAGAGGTGATGGCAGAGAAACAGCTGAGTCATACTTGTGAATTTGGCCCTTTTGCTATTACTTTTTAAGAACTGGAGAGTAGTTTCCCTTACCCACAGGAGATGCATTCCACGCCCCTAATAGATATCTGGTGCCACACAGAGTTCCAAACCCTATATAAACTATGTTTTTTTTAATACACACACATTTTATGATAAAATTTAATTTATAAATTAAGCACAGCAAGAGATTAACAATAATAATATAGAACAATTATAACAATATACTTTAATAAAAGCCATGTGAGTATGCTCTATCTCTTTCTCAAAATATCTTACTTGTACTGTGCTCACCTGTTTTCAGACTGCACTTGTCCATGGTTAACCAAAACTGCAGAAAGCAAAACCATGGACAAGGGGAAACAATAAGAAGATCGCAGTGGTGTAGGGTAGAGGGAGGGGTGATTGGAATGTGGTCTACCCTGTCTAATGGCTCTGTCTGTTTTGTCTAGTTTGGGCCAGAATCCTATTGAGTCAGTTTAGTGAAAATCCCCCATCATTGATATCTGACCACTTTGATATCTGGATCAAATTCCTTAACCCTCACCCTTGATATTTTGCCACCTGGACCCTTCTTCAAGCCAAACTCCTGTCAAAACGGTTAGCCAGAATCTCTTTTATCCCCGATGTTCTCTTTTAAGAGCTCCCACCCTGATTCTTAGCTGTAAATCACTACTTGTCCTGATATTCAGCATTGAGTCCAACTCTGTCCCACCCCCACACCACAGTATTAGGCCCAATTAAAGCAGTTCCATAACTATCACTCAATAGCTCCCTTTTGAATAAAGTCTTACTATCTTTACCCTGTGCCTGCATGATTTTTCTTTGATACTAGTCAGGTAACCATTGAGATCCATGAGCTCGGAGGGCTAGGGCTAGGTCAGAGGCATAGGCAATGTGGAGAGAAAGCGTATTTGGTTCTTAGCCTGAACAAGAGGATTGATGGTGACTAGGTAAGTGAACACTGAAAATGGGAACAGGAAGAATTTGTAGTGTCCAGAAGAAAGCGATAAAGCTTTGGGAAATTCATTTCTAACTGATGCCTTAGGAGTTCCTAAGGAGATCTGAGCCAGACATGTGAACATGAATATTCAAATCACATGCATTCTTTTATCCTTACAAGTTCATAAGCTCTACTTGAACCAGAGTAATGTCTTCATTTTATTCATCACTATGCATTGATCATTGAGTTGAGGTCCAAGCTTTCATAGTGTACATATATGCTATCCACAAATTATCCAATATAGAGACACTCCTAGAAGGCCTAGCTGTGTTCTGTATGGTCAGTCTGCTATCAAATTCTCAGGTTGGAAGAACTTGTCCTTAGGGTCTCTGGACTATCTCTGATAAGATCTCAATCCCTGAAATTGCCTGGTGCAGCAGAAAACAAGTTAGTACTTTTGTGTCAGACATAGTTGGATGAGAGATACAAATATCTTACCTGTAGGAATTCAAATGCAAAGTTATAGTAAAGTTGGGAGGATTAGATGTAATATATTTTATTTAATTTCTCATTTTCTGTTTTATCTATAAGAATGTAGCTTCAGGAGAATAGTACCTTTGTGTTCTACAACAATGGCATAGACATGTGTACCACTAGTGTCATGTGATTTAAATGTAAACTAGAGCATATTGGAGAAAAAGCAAACAGCAGAAGAGGTGATGGTCCCACAGAGAAGAGTGTAAAGGTCAAGTTTGGTGTAAAAAGGAGTCTGGCAGGAAGAGAACCACCACTCCCATGTTCTGCATATTCATAAGGTGAGTGACCTTGTAAAGTAAAAGCTTCCTGTTAGAGAATTGGCTTCCTTAGAAAGGTGGAGTTTCCTAGCCCTGTGTCTGTTTGCTTTTGTGCCTGTCCCAGGGAGCTAACTCTCCTTGGCAAACCACTGGAAGAAGAAAGAAGTAAGAGCCAGGGTAATCTCTGTGTGTTCTTGCTAGGATATTCCTAACTCCTACAACAAGATCAGCACTTAGTAAGTGGTCAGTAAGCACTCAATTCGAGTCCAGAACTAGAGGGTTGCTTTCTCACTTTCCTTCTCTCTTTCTGTTTCTCTCTCATGAGCATATGTGCCTTATAGCAAATTAATAATAATAAAAATAATAAAATTAAAGTAAATAATTCTCTGAAATAATTTCTGCCTATTCTATTTTAAAGGACTGTTGAAAACAATTAAAGATACAATGTGGGTGAAAAATATTAGAGGATTATGAAGTTGTCCATAGATGGTCTCTCTTTTGCATTATAAAAATGGTCAATAAAAAATAGTAACATTTAGGGTCTCTAAAGATCAAGTCATAGAATCCATTATGTATTAATTTAGAGTCTAATTTTTGCTAAAAGGCACTATATATGTATGAGCTACACTTCATAGACTGTTGTTATCAGCCAGACTAAATTTCTTATTGTCCACTTTGGCAGAAGTGGCTCATTACCATTGTCATCACTTTGTAAACAAAGTTTTGAGGTGTAAAACACCACAAGGACAGAACTGATATACCAAGGGATTCTTCGGTCCATGAATCTCACCAATTGGCTCCTTGTGCAGTTACATGAATGAGGAAAAGGACAAGGCTCTTGGATCCGCGACGTCTGAACTGACTCCTGCCAAGTGGCAGGGACAATTTTAGTGCTGCTGAGAATCTGACTGCTGTTTCCGCCTACTCCCGCCTTCCTCCTTCCTCCTGTCCTTGAGCACGCAGATGCTGCCTGCCTTCTGCTCTCTCCTGTACCAGTTTCTTGCATTTTCATGTCTCCTTGCACCCGTTTTCCTCACTCCAGATTCTCATTACTGTGAGAATCAGCTTTATCTCTCCCCACCCCCTGTACACATGGTTACATATTGCTTCCTTTTTCCAATAGCCCTATGCTGTGTGATTTTACCTTTGAGAACATGGTCCTACACAGCCTGAGGGGAGCAGGAGAGATACATTCTTTTCTTGAGCCCTCACAATGCCTGTGATTAAGATCTTTTGCACTGTGGCAAGCATCTTCACTTTGCCTTTCATCTTTCCTCTGGATAACTGTATCCTTGCATTAACTGGATGCTTGCCTCCAGTTCTTCACACTCCAGTCCACCCCATTCACTGTAGTACACTCAGATTGAACTTTCTGAATTTGAAATCTGATTATGTCACCTCTAGAATGCCCCCGCAAGTTCTCAGCTTCATATTCAAGGTGGTCTACCAGTTGACCCCTACCTACTGCTCCAAACTTAGTCACTCTGAGTTACACATATAGCAACTTCAAGTTGATCTTCCAAGGCATCCTCAGTGAATAAATGAGTGATGAGTGCTCAGTATGGGGGATAATGTGGTGTAAGAGAAAGGGTATGGATTTGGGGTTCCATCGCAGCCTCAGGTACTGCCATGTATTCACTGATATTGAGAAATTAACCCCTTTTAGCCTAATTTCCACTATATAATAGTAAATAGTAATATAAATGTTATGATCTTCTCCAGAGCTGGAGCTAGGGAGACGAGAGTGAAGGATCATAGATGTTTATAAAAGTTAAGGGGCACCAAGAGATTTAGTAATCAAGAAAATAATATATTAATACAATATTTTTTAAAGTTAAAAATTAATGCAAAAAAATTCCAGAGGAACAGATTTCAAAATTGAAAATAGTGTTTGACTCCTCTCCTACCTGACTAACTTTGCTCACTTAACACTGCCCTTCTCATGGATGATTGTGAGGATTAAATGCACTCCTCATTCACCACCTACATAGTGCCTGGTCATTCACTCTGACTTGACTTCTCTCTGACACAGCAATGCAGAAACCAACTTCAGTCTGTAAACTGTTATTGGTCTGCAGAGTACAGAACTTAAAGTTTTTATATATATATTTTTTAGTAATCAGAGTGATTTTATGTCTACTAATCTATTTACTAATTTGAGCTTTTATCTTGTAGGTCTTTTATAATTTCCTTTTCTCTTCTTTTTAAAAATACTTTTTCTAGTATTGTAAATTACAAAAGTTTTGGGTGAGCAATGTATTGGAAATAATTTTACAAAAATGCTCTTTCATCACAGATGGTTTAGGAAGTACTGCTCTCAAGTTCAAGGCAACCCAAATTCTCTGTGGTGTTCTAGGGTTGATTCATTTGTTCCCAACTGAGATGTAGGAGGAGATGAGCTAAGGAGTACTAACTCAAAAACCCCACATTTCATTGTAATCTATGTAAAGGGTGCCCCCTGGTGTTAGAAGCACATAGCCTGGTGGGGTCCTGCATCAGGCCCACTAGATCCCATCTTTGTGTTCCTCCTATCTTTAGGACTGAGTTTCATTTTTAATTTTTCTTCCTCCCTTGCTGTTGTATTCATCTAAACAATGTGTCTATCCATTCATTCAATGAATACTTATCAAGCCCCTACTACAGGCAGGGCATATTGACGGATACTGGGAGCAGAGACGACTGAATCCAACATGGTACCTACCCTTAAGGAGCTTATAATCTAGCATAAAGGCTAGTAAGAATGGTTAAGAAAACAAATATGTCAGTTAAAAACTGTGAAGTGCCATAAAAACTAAACAAAGTGCTCTGATAAAGACTAAGAGAATGAGGTTTATTTAAATAAGGAATTCACTGAGGTTCTTTCAGAGAACATGAGCACTGAAAGATGATAAAACCTTAACCATGCAAACAGCAAGGGAAAATCTCAATAGAAGAAATGAAATGTATTAAAGCCCTAGGAGGGAGAGAGTCTATTATGCTCCAGGACCTGAAAGGAAAGAAGTGTCTTAGATGAGAAGCCAGGCTGGGGAGGTACATGCCATGTCTTGCATCTATAGGCTTTGGTAAGCTATTTACACCTCACTTTAAATGCAGTGAGAAGGCTGTCCTTGATTCTAAGTTTTGTGCCCTATCGTTGAATTGTATATTATTTGGGATATAAGGTGTGATTAGCACAAGGTAACTTAACCAGTTAAGCTTTCTTTGGCTACATGGGACACTGTTTTGTTTTGTTTTGGAGAGGTTTTTGCTATAGGGCCCATGCACTAACCAGAAAAACAGACAGAGACAGAGAGGCAGAAAGCGAGAAATCACTCCCTAGGGGGGATGGCCATGCCATAGTCCCTTCTCCTCCCTTCTCCTCTTGGGATATTGGGCATGCATGCACATGCTTTTGGTGTGAGTTTAAGCCACCAGGTCCCAGACTCAAATCACGGTCAACTACATGGGAGTCCAGTGACATAGCCATTATGCCATCTCCTGGTCCCAACATGGGACATTGTTTTTATCTGTGGTACACACTTCTGCTTTTGCCCATACCGTCACTCATTCTTATACAGACTCTGAACTCCTGTCCCTGGAGATGCAGGTAGGTAGTCATAGTCTACTTGGACGGATCAGTCAAGGGAAGAACATAAGCCCCAGGATGATCTCATTAAATTACATCCCTGAGATTTATTCTAATGGGAACCAACAGGAAAGATTATGTTCCTTTTGTAATTGGACCCCAGGTGGCCTGTGATCACATTCTCTGCCCCCAGTAAAACCTGTGTGGGAACTAGGAGAGGATGAAGTTAAAAATAGGCATGCTATTTCAAAGGACAGATGGGTGGAAACTTTGATGATGTCTGGTTACAGACCCAGGTCCTGACCCTTTCCTGCCACCCTGGGTCTTTCATTCTGTGCATTACCTGGAAGGCTGCTAATAAATCCTTGTCATTTATTATTTTGCTCAAGCATGTTTGAGTTCAGGTTCTGTGACCTATAACTAAAAGTACATTAAAACTGCAGATTCCCAGGCTCCTCAGTACCTTCTGGACTCATCCATTTCCATGTTCCCACATTGACTAAGACTTCATCTTCCCTGATATATTTTAAATATAGTGAATTGACCCCATGGCCTGATAGTTAAGAGAGCTGGGTCCCACATGACTGATGGTGCACTTCAAATCCTGGCCCCAGTGGCTTGAAAGACACACCATGTGTGGGTGGAGAAATGGAGGAGAAAGGATTTGACATGACTATAATCCACGAGGGAGTGCTTTCTTTCTCACACCCTTTCTCTCTCTGACACATGCATGTACTCTCTGGCAAATACTTTTAAAAGAAGAAGCAGCAGCTAAATATAGTGAAAGTCCATGTTTCCCAAAGCAGATTTCTCACAAAAACTTTCTATTATTGAGAAACCAAATTTGATTGTATCTCAATTTTTTGAGATGCTCTTTATCAGAACATCTGTCAAGGAACTGAAAGGTAAATCAACATTCTCTGCAGATTCCATGAGATCCCAAAGATAGGATATATATATTATCTCTTCATAAATATATGCATGCAATTACACACACTTACATACACACACACACACACACACACACACACACACACACACACGGGTGCATTCTTAAGAACACACAGACCGATTCAGTTGTTGCTTTTTTGACCAAATGAAAGAAATCTAATTTTTCCTTAATGCTTTATAAATAAAAGGCTTTTTCTTGGGCTCTGGGTCACTTTAGAATTCTTTAAAACCATCTGGAACAAGATTTCCTTTCTTCTTAGCAATTTCTTTGTGCTATTTTTCTTTAAGCTCAACTGTAGTAAGAAAAAAAAAGTCTCTAGAAACCAAGCCAAAAATTGGTGTGAATCCTGACAGCAGGCTCCAAAATGCCAAGTAGGAGAAAAAGAAATGGAAACACTGACTTTTTCGAAAGCCATACAACAATTCCTACTTCCACAGATTTCCATGTGGTCCGATGTGTCTAAGCTTTCTGAGGCCGGCCTGGGCTAGCTGGAGCAGTTTGTCTCAGTGGCTGCATGTTGTCATGGGCCCGTCTATCTATCTACTTCTAGCATTCTAAATCTGGTGACCTTTAGGATTTGTTGCAAAATCCAGATGTTCAATCTGGCTTAGAAACCCCTGGAGGACTAACTATTGGTATATCACAGAGGTACAGGCAGATATTTTAAACTGCAAATGATAAGTTAATGACAAAGGTGGCTCGTGGAAGTCTTGGAAGGAATGATCTACTGCTGGAAATTGGATTTTTGTATGGCTTACTCCACTTTTAAATGGATTCTGTTAATTCCAGATTTTTATTATAATCTTCATAAAGGCAGTTTTATAACTACGAGGGTATGCTGGCATTTTAGAAAACCATTTATATAAAAATATCAACTACAACATACATTTAGTATACATTAGTTATTCAAATTTTGAAATGATTCTATTAATGAGTTCCTCTCATCAAATGATGTGCGTAAATACCCAGCTTCTCCAGTCCTTTTTTTTTTTTTTTTGGAGAGGTTTTCACTATAGGGTGCGTGCGCATGCCAGACAGACAGAGACAGAGACAGAAAGCGAGAAATCACCCCCCAGGGGGGATGGTCACGCCGCAATCCTTTCTCCTCCATTCTCCTCTTGGGATCTTGGGCACACATGCACACGCGCCCAGCGTGAGTTCTAAGCCACCAGGTCCGGGACGCGAACCGCAGTCGACTACGTGGGAGTCCAGCGACATAGCCAGTATGCTAACTGCTGGTTCCCTCTCCAGTCCTTTTAAAATGGTTTATTTGTGATGACTTATACATATTAAGAGAAAGAAATGTTTTGAGTAAAGTGAGGATGTATGTGCTATGAAATAAAAGTGTCGACTTGCAATCACATGCCTTTCCCCATAATGAGATATGACCACTGTTTTGTTTTTGTGTTTTTTTTTTGTTTTTTGTTTTTTGTTTTTTTTTGAGCTTAAGAGAAGTTTCTGCATTGCTGAAGATCCATGTGACTATAATTAAACTACTGCGTTGTCAGAAAAGTCATGGCATTGAAAGATAAAGAAAAATACATCATGACTTTTCTGCCAACCCAGTGAAGATTTTAACTGACAGTTTGTTGACCTGTGAACTGTTACTGAACCTGGTAAGCTAATACCTGAAAAAAGCTCCAAGATTCTCTTTACTATCTACCTGAGATGAGACAGAATGGAGAGGAGAAGAATAGCCTAGAGCCAGAAATCCAGGTTTGAGATTAGGCTCTAAAATTGACCAATCATATCACCTTTTGGTGAGTCATTCAATTCTCAGAACCTCAGGTTCCTTATTGGTAAAAAAGGAATAATACCTGCTCAAACTCTCTGTGTTGTGATTTTATTTTATTTTAATTATTTCTGGAGAGGCTTTTTTGCTATAGGGCGTGTGCACTCGCCAGAAAGACAGAGAGAGACAGAGTGACAGAAAGCAGGAAATTACTCCCCAGAGGGGGGATGGCCATGCCGCAATCCCTTCTTCTCCATTTTCCTCTCAGGATCTTGGGCATGCATGCACACACGCCAGGCAAGAGTTTAAGCCACTGGGTCCGGGACTTGAACTGTGGTCGACTAAATGGGAGTCCTGTGACATAGCCATTACGCTAACTACTGATCCCTATTTTTCTTTTTTAGAGAGAGATTTTGCTATAGGGTGTGCATGCTCATCAGAGAGACAGAAAGTGAGAAATCACCGTGCGGTGGTGGGGGGGGGATGTCCATGTAGCAATCCCTTATCTTGCATTCTCCTCTAGGGATTTTGGGTATGAATACACCCGTGCCTAGTGTGTTTTAAGCTGCAGGATCTGGGACTTGTACTGTGGTCGGCTATGTGGGAATCCAGTAACGTAACCATTATACCATCTGCTGGTCCTATCTATGTTGTGATTTTTAAATGAGAGATGTGAGATTATTTCCTAATTTATATTTATATAATTACACAGAAGTTAATTATTGTCCTCTATTTTGTCCATAAAATAATGGACTAGAATGCTCTATCCTTGCACCTTCAAAAGGTATACTAGTCCATGTTCCAAGAAGAAGCAAAATTCATCCCCAATTTTTTAATGCAGAGACTCTCATGAAGGGATAGATGTGTGGGTAGGGCTAAGGGAACAACCAGGAAAGCTTAGAAACCTAAAAAGTAGCTATATTAAGAAACCATACTACCTCTATAGTCAGAGAGACTAGGATTAGGGGTGAGAACATCTGGGTTACTGGAGCTCAGGAAGAGCTGGAGTTATGGAAATGGGGCACCCATGGGTACTGCCATCACAGAAGACCATAGCCTCTACAAAGACCAAACCCTGAGCAAAGGAAGAGCAGGAGAAACAACCTTTCCTCCTCCTGTTCTCTGACGTCTCCATTAGCCAAATCTTTTTGAAAACTAGCTGGTAAGGGAGTCTGATATTTGTGATACCAGAGTAGAGTAGAGCAGAGCAGAGCACACTTGAGTCACTACTTCATCTGGCCAGTTCTACTTATTATTTTGTTCTTCTCTTCTCAGAATGCCTTTTGTGACTGCCCAATCTGAAAAAGCTTTTACTAGTCCTTTGTTAAATATAATGTCATCTTCTTGTTGTATGTTCTTCATAATTCATACTACTATCTGAAGTCATCTCACCATTTATTTGCTTGGTTATATATTGTGTGCCTCCCCCTGCTGAAAGGTGCATTCCATAAGGCCAGGAACCTTGTTGGTCTCATTCACTTCTCTAACCATTGAACCTGAAACACAAGAAATGTTTGTTAAGTATTTGCTGAATCTATAATGATAGCAGGGTACTATGACCAAGGATGCTATCAAGTGACTACCTGAGCTGAAATCATATCAGCAGAAATGACTAGCCTTTGCTCCTGCCAGTGGGTGAATCACTAGTCAAATTTTCACATTCTAGACAACATAGACTTGCCCACTCATGCCAGGGGCTGAGGCACATTCATTAATGGTATCTCCTCAAAGACTCTTCATTTCCTCATTGTTCTTGGCATACTGCA
>NW_006159645.1:2790981-2815518 GCF_000334495.1 Tupaia belangeri chinensis
AGGAATATCTCTTCCATAATGAAGTAATGGAAAGAACCAAGGTCACTCATTTTCTATTTGCATATGGACATGGAGACTCTGGTAGTTCCTCTACACATTCCTTTTCATTTTGGTAAAATGAGAGCTTATGTTGCTGCATGGAAGCTCTTGCCCCTATTCCCCTGGAAAAGTGTCCCAACAACAGTCACAATAATATCAACCTTTACTCTT
The DNA here is from genome assembly GCF_000334495.1 of Tupaia belangeri chinensis. Taxonomy (NCBI): domain Eukaryota; kingdom Metazoa; phylum Chordata; class Mammalia; order Scandentia; family Tupaiidae; genus Tupaia; species Tupaia belangeri. Next base: position 2,791,192 of record NW_006159645.1, read on the forward strand.
GTATAAAGTGTTTTAGGGATTACAAGAACTTGTACAGTTATCATCTTTTTTACCCTGACACTATCCTGTAAGAGAAGTATAATTTTATCTTTCCTTAGATAAGGAAACTGAGGCTAAAAGAGATAAGCAAATTGCCCTGTAAGAAAGGTGAGCTTGGTATCAAAAAGAGTCCTCTTGAGAGCTGTTTCCTCTATCAGTATTACTTACTGGAAAGAACATGGAATATTTTAGGCAAAACCTGTCACTGTCAAGAAAAATTCATGGATGGGAGGCCTGGAAGAATCTTGTCTAACAAATTGGCATGTACTCATTTAGCATCTGTTAGTTGATGAGGCAGCTTGGTCAAGTTACAAAGACTTGGATTTTAGACAAAAGTTTAAGACTTAACCTTGGAAACACATTTGCTTTCTGATTTTAGGCTATTCACTTCTTTAGAGTCATAGTTTTCTCTTTGCTTGAATGGAATTATTTACATACATCTTCCAGAGTCATTTTGAGAGTTAAATATTATAATATCTGTGAAAGTATTTCTCACATATTAGGCACTCAATAAAAGTGAGGGTTTTTGGGGGTTTTTTTTGGAGAGATTTTTGCTATAGGGCATGTGCACTTGCCAAAGAGACACAGAGAGACAGAAAGTGAGAAATCACCCCCTCAGGGAGGATGGCCATGCCACAGTCCTTTTTCCTCCATTCTCTTCTTAGAATTTTGGGAATGTGTGTACATGAACCTGGAGTGAGTTTCAAGCTTCCAGGTCTGGGACTCAAGCCATGTGGGAGTCCAGACATAACCATTACAATATCTGTTGGCCTCTAGTTCTCTTTTTGTCCCCATTGTATTTTTTCATCTTGTAATTCACTTCACATCCTCTTTATGAAATTGGAGAGAGTATAAATCCATATTAAAGAAGATTTTTTGAATAGTTACCCACTCTGGACTGTGGGGAATGAGGACAATCCAGGCCTAACAGAATATAGCTGCCTTGGATTGGGGGCAGATATAGAAGGTGGCCAAATACTCTTGACCTCATGCTCACGCTAACTTCATTCTGCCTACCAACCTTAAAAAATCATGCTTTTATGCTATGAGGTTTGAAAGGGGAAAGGAGTTGGTACTTATAGGTAATTAATAAGATTCCAAATTCAACATTAACTTCTTGGAGGAATTAAAGACTAACATTTACTGCTCCTTCATTGTGTTTCAAGTAGTATGCTAAGTGCTTCCCATGGATCACCACAACCCTATGAAGAGGGTCCTACCAAAACTCCCATTTTAAAGATGAGGAAATGAAAGAAAGCTAACTTGTCCCAAGTTACACCATCAACAAAAAGCAAAAACCAGAGTTTGAGATCAGTCACAATAGTATTGAAATTCCTAAATCTTCCTGTGTCTTATTTGCCCACTCAGCCAACCCCAGTGGTTTACATACACATAACAAGATAAAGATGAGAAGGCATAGGAAAGGAAATGAGACTTGATATGTCCTTGACCTCCAGTGGTGCCCAGTCCAAGTACAGAGACAGAAGACAAGAGATGAAGCAGAGCGACCACACTGTACTCATAGAAAAGTTATCTTGAATAATTCTTGTAACTGTTCCTTCCAAATATAAAAGAAAGAAAATTCCAGGATCTTTAGCATGTATATTTCATTCCTCTATCTCCACTTTTTAGCACTCTCACTAAGGGGGGAAATAGATACAGGCCATGGGGACTCAGATGAAGCAGAGGACGGATGGCTCTCCTGCTATTCCTGCCCGATAGCAATAAACAGCTATCTTGTCCCCATGGGAAGTGGACCTCACTGCTGATGTGAGCATAAATGGCGGGGCTGCATCCTGTGATAAGGGGAAGTCCTTGGTACTCATGAGAGCAAGTGAACTTTGTAGTTAATCAAACAGCTGAGTGGAGGTTGTAGTTAATCAAATCAGATATTGTGGCATCAGCTCTATCTGAAGCAAAAGAAGGACAGAGCTCCCTAGTAGTATCATATGAAAGGAATGGCTCCTAGAAAGGAATGGTTTAGCTATGAACTAATGTTTATAAAAGAAAGAAAGGGGAGAATGCTAGTTGTGATTTTAACATAGGTCAAAGTCATTTCCGATGTACATGACAGTTACCCTTATGAGACAAAATCGGCAGTGCTGGAGATCTGGATTCACTCAGAGGAAGAAGACACCTCTGAATTTGAAATCAGCTGTATAGAAAAAGGAAAAGATCCTTATTTCCAGTCATATGATCAACAGAGACTCGGTTACACTTGGGGAATATGTGGAGTGTATTTAATCATTAGATGGTAAAGAGTGGGTTAGAGTGGCTTCAAGATTTGAAAATTCTAATACTAATTAAACTGACCCAGGCTTCTCAGTGAACACATCCATATATTGAGAGCACGATCTATAGCTCCAATGCCTGGCACAGAGAGATGTCTCAATAAATATTTGTTTAATGAATAAATGAATAATAATAATAATAATATACATGCTTATTTTTTAAATTAAGTACCTACAATGTACTAGGTATTGTGCTAAAGAGTTTTACATATCACTCAGTCCTCACAAAGTCTAAAGTGAATATTATTACTTTGTTATACAGGTGAGGAAATTGGAGGACAAGGGAGGTCACAGGAATCGTCAACTGTCACACAGCTGTCCTCAGAGGATCAAGAATTTTATTCTGCAACTAACAGGTGGCACTGAAGTTTAAAACACTGGATCCCATGTGGCCAGCTTCAAGGTTCAAGTCTTGAGTCCAGAGACTTGAGAATTACATCAGGTTTGTGTGTGTGTGCCTGAAATTCCAAGAGGAGAATGGAAGAAACAGAACTGTGGCATGGTCATGTTCCCTGGGGGAGGGGAGTGATTTTTCACTTCCCCTCTCTATCTGTATCCCTCTCTGGTGAGTGCATATGCTTTCTTCCAAAAACTAAAAACAAAAGAAAACAAAATTTTATCCTGAACAATCAGGCTGATAAATGCAAGATGATGAAGTTTTTCTAGAAATAACCCAGAGACAACTGTATATTTTTATACTAAGACTGATGAAAGAAGAGGATAACTGTGGATAAATATGATTGGACACAAAGGATGATCTAATGGTAATAAACTGGATATTTATTCAGATTCTTTCCTGCATTTCTGTATGATATTCCATTCCCCTATGCATGGGCAGGATACCTGTCATATGAAGACCTTCAGGAAGAAATAAAGGAGGTCAGAGAGTGACCTTCCCTGGTGTTATGACTTATTTGAGAAAGAAAAGTTCTGGTTGCTATGACTAGCCTTGGGCAAGATAAAGAGGAGAAAGTAGGTATGGGGGAGAAGGTCAGAGAGAACTTCTTGATTCCAAGCCTTTCCAATGTTGTTCAGTTCAAAGTACTCAGCATGTCAAAGCACTATACTTTGGGGGATTACATCTATGTCTCAAGAAACTGGAATTTTTTCTAGGTGCTTTGAGAGAAAAGTTCAAGAACACCAGAGGCGGGCCAGAATGGGCTCTGGAGGTCATTTGCTCTCATTTTTAATATGGGGTAACCAAGTTCAGTTATGGTTCTGATATTACTCCCTAGGGTGGTGATTGTCTCTATTGTTTGGAACTGAGGAGTTCCTGGAGTGCAGATCATTCAATGCTAAAACCAGGAATGACTTGGACTGAGTGGAAAAAATTGGTTACCTTATCCTCAATCAGTGGCCTGTAGGATGGAATGTCAAAGCCTATCTCCTCGTGTTGGTTTCCGCACACAGTATCTTTCATCTACTGCTCTCTGTGGAGGCTTTGTTTGTAGCTAACTGAGAAGCCAACACCCACCCATCATGGTACTAAGAGCCATTATTGTTTCTTAGGGCCTCTGTGCTTTGGCAATGCCTTCATACTTTAACATAAATGCTGTTAAAGGGAAAATAAACCAGCCAATTTAATAGAGTAGAGTTTTAATAGAATAAATCTTCACACAATTTAAATAGGGCAGTTATCCCTGGACTTTCGTACAACTACCACCAGCCTCATGGTCAACTTGGCATTTAAATTGGCAGAAGAGAGAAGTGTCTTACAGAAAAATAAGAGAGGGAGTGAAGTAGAAAAATCATTGGTTCCATTCTAAAGTTTGTCTGCATTAACATGGTTTAAAAGACGGGATGCCAAAAAAAAAAAAAAAAAAAGACGGGATGCCTGTGATTGATTGTCTGAAGCCTAGCTGCTGTTATTGGTTGTAACCTAGCAACTAGCTCAGAAAACCAGCCTAACATGTACAATTTTGGCTTATCCATAGGAATCAGAGTGTGAGAGTACGGTGACTGTTTTAGGCCCAAATAGTTGAACAATGTTCAGTATATGAAGTACTTAGGCTCCTTCGTATGCCATGTAGAGGGTTAAGGGAAAATAGGAGGTTTTCTTCAAATACTTGTGGTCGATCCAAGCAGTGGGCAGGGTCAATCAAGTTCATTAAATATCTGAAAATGTCTGATCAGAAATGAAGCTTCAGGGAAAGGATTCTGCTAAGCATTCGAATGAAACTTTTATCATTTAACCCTCAAAATACAATACAGTATACATTATTACTTATATTCCATTAGAAAAGTATATTAAGGCTCAGCATGATTTACTAACTTACCAGAGGTCATATATCTAAGATTTAGCAGAATAAGGTTTTAAAGTCAAGTCTTTATCATTCAAAGCCCCCTAAATATAGATGTTTCAGGGCAAAATTAGAGAATGTATTTAGAAAACTTCTTTGAGAAAGTTGTTTTGAGTAAAAGCCCCAGTCCCTATGAGATGTTCATAATTCGACAGGTTTGGGAAACACTGTTTACTCCACCCATGTTTGGGAGATTCACAATGCACATTGCCTCAGTAAAGATCCTAAGAGATCCTGCTGTATGGTTGGTGCTTAGTCAGCATTTTTCAAATGTATTTGACTTAGAGCCTACTATCTCCATTACTACTGATCTTTGTTGTTTGAAGGATTGTTCTTCATCTCCATAAAATATGTTTTAACATCCTATAGATTTTGGATTATCATTTGTGAATAGCTAGTTTATGCTGCTCTTATAAGATAAACTAGGTTGTGCCAGGGACAATTAATACTATCTTTGTGTGTCTGTGTATGTGTGTGTGTATGTGAAAGAGAGAGGGAGAAAGAGAGAAAGAGAAACATGGAGACAGACATGGAGAAACAGAGTGAGTATGTGAGCTGAGAGCTGGAGCATCGTCTCCATATCTAATGGAAAGAGGGAACAGATAAACCCAGATAAACAAATTCTGTCACTTCACTTGCATTCCCTACAAGTGAACTCAGTGATATGGCCCAGCTTTTCTTCTTACCCTTTTATCATATGAATATTGCAAATGTGAATTTAATGGGAAAAGATTTGGTCACAGATTGGCATGTCTGCTAGGAGTTAGAGAAAGAGGAGGAAAGGAAAGTAGAGATGGGAATCCATATCCTAGTGTGGTTGATGAGTCTGGGATGATGCAGTATATACCAGCCTCTCTGAGGAAGTCTGTCAGGGTAGTCAGGATCTGGCTTCCCTGAGCCATGGCATGGCCCTGACCTAGGAGCCAGGGGTCCAGAGGGGACTGAAAAAAAATTTTAGGATCTCCTTTGCTGGAATTCCAGATTTTGGATCTTTGGCCACAGAGACTGGCCCCAGTTTCATATCTCAGGTGACACTGGACTGGGTAATATTTAAGATTGTTTATACAAGGACCAGCAGTTGGTGTAATGACCATGTTGTGGGACTCCTATGTAGTTGACCACAGTTTGAGTCCTGGACTTAGTGGCTTAAACTCATGCCAGGCGCATGTGCATGCATGCCCAAGATTCCAAGAGGAGATTGGAGGAGAAGCGATTACGGTGTAGCCATCTCCCCTGGGAGGTGATTTCTCACTTTCTGTCTGTCTTTCTGATGAGCGCACTCTCTCTATAGCTAAAACCTCTCAAAAAAAAAAAAAAGATTGTTTATACAGATTAATGTCTGAATGTCTGACTTTGAGCATCTTTCTTTTTTTTTTTTTTTTTTCTCTAGAGGGCATGCACACTTGCCAGAGATGAAAAGTGAGAAAGCATACCTCATGGGAGATGAATCATACCACAGTCCATTTTATTCCAACTGTCCTTTCTGGATTTTGGACATACACATACATGCACACAGAATGTTTTTCAAGCCACTGAGTCCAGCCGCCTTAATTACCACACAACCAGCTAACCCAACTTTGACCATCTTTGTATAAGGGTTACTACAGATTGATCATTATGGAATTCTTATTCATAGTGCTGCTAGGCCAGTAACCCCTGTGCAGGCTGGCTTAGCTTCTCACTAAAATACTCAGAAAAACACAGCATAAAAGAAAACACAGCATTAGAAACTGAGCTTTATACACAACTTATTCTCAGGATTTGAGCTGCCTTGACACTAAATATAATGCAAGTGGAATTAGTTAGATATTAAACAATATCAGTTTTGGTCATGACCTGGTTTCACATCATAAAATAGTATCACTGACAAATTAGCAAATAGTTTTCTTCTTCCATATTATTTTCGTAGGCTTAAGAGCAAATACCTGTACTTACAAGATAAATAGTGTATTTATTCTCTAATCCTTCACTTCCTACTTCCTGAAAATTTTTAAATTATTTCTTCTGAGAGAGAAAGAGAGAGAGAGAACTACTTCCCCCTCCTACTCCCCATAACATGGTCTTTAGTCCATAATCCACCTCCAGCTTCAGTCAGCTGGGATCACAGGCACAGGTGTGCATGGTCAGCATGCTACAAGGAGGCCTTGGGACACAAATTCAGATTATTCCCATGTGAGTTCAGCATCAGGGAGCATTGCATGACTGCTACGCCACTGCATCTGGCTAGCTCTCACATGTTTAACTCTAAGGCAGGGACTATAAATCTCAGAGCTTAACTAGAATATGTACAGGGCAGGACTTCGGCAGAGTACCTTCTGGAAAGTTCCATCCTATAATGAAATCAGTGAAGCTTGAAGCTGAGGAAAGAAAACTCACAGAGCACAAGTTTGGAATGGTCAATTTTCATATACTGTTTGGATTCATAATTTTGGAGAACTAAGACAGGAAAGTAGTAAGAGATTGTATGTATTTAGAAGTTTGCTATGCCCTGGGTATTCTGTCTGCAAAATGTGTTCATTAACCTGCCTTTGCACTTTAGATTTGAAAAGGAACATTAATGAGGAGAAAAAGAGAAGGAAAGGTGTTATCTTTCACTCTATTTGAGGATAAATGAAGAGGATAACTAGATCTTATGTTCTTTTAAAAAGGATTATTATTATTATTTGACCAGAGAGAGAGAAAGAAAACGTGTGAAAGCGAAAAAGCAGGCTGCTAGGTCTGGGACTCAAATCACCCATGGTCAGTCATGTGGTAGTCCAGAGCCCCAGTGGCACTTGCCAACCCCCTCATGTTTAAGGAGCCAAAATAGTAAGAAAACAGCCTGGTTACAATGAGAGAAAATAACCTCCACATAGGACATCTAGCATATTATTGGGGGAAAAAAAATAGGAGAAGTAGAGCATTTCTACAAATCTCACTCCTGTCACTCCTGGTCCCAAAGAAAATTTTGGCAAGCTGTTTAGTATAATCACAAGAGAACAAAAAGGCACGATCCCAGTGAACCATGAGCAGACAGCCATAAAGAGAGAACAGATTGAGATTAAAAGGTTGGAGTGTGGGATTAAAATAGATTTAGATGAAATAATACAAAATTTCAAGGAACTTTAAAAGACAATAGCGGTATTAAAATTTACCTTAGAGAAGAGTAACACTGATGTGTAAAAATACTGATCAGTGCATGAAAGACAAATTTGTAAATTTTTCCAGAATGCAGAGGAAGTACACAGAGAGCTATAATGAGAAAAAAAGGTAAAACTAAAGACAAGCATATATGTCCAACTTGAGAATAATTATTTCTTAATAATTTGGGAAGTACAAAAAAACTACTTCTATTGAAACTACAATTAAAAACACTGCATACTCCATACAAAGTCAAAAAGTGGCACACACATCGAGACATTTGGATAAAGACAAACAACTAGGAGAAAGATAAAAATCAATTATGATCAGAATAAGAACAGGTTTTCTTCAAAGAAAAAAACACCAATTTAGCTCAACTTCTCATTTATAACCCTAAATGCCAGTAGATAATAAAAACAATGTCTTTTTCTTTCTCAGTGAAGCGTTTCAGATCAAAGAATTTTAGACTGTCAACTGTGAGAAGGTAAAATACATATATTTTCTGATAAACAGAGTCATAAAATTATAAATAATGCTTCTTGGTAAATTGACGATCCATTCCAATGGACCAAGAAGTGAAGCAAAGTAAGGTGCTCAAGAGTGAAGTCACACTACGAAAAAAGTGGCTTTTGAGTATGAGCTGACCTACTTAATCCTTTTTCAGAACCAATGCATAATGAATATATGTAATGTGATGCTATGAAATAAAGAGAAATATATATTTGGTCTTTGTCCTCAGTTTTTGACACAGAGCTTTTAGACCCCTTGGAATTTCCTGAGTGATAAGGACAATGGGAACCTCTTTGTCATTCATGATAAGCCCCTTTCAATCATACCTGAGTTTATGCTAATAAGGTGACTCTTAGCCAATTAGGACTGTTTGCCAGACCAATCATGTGATTAGCGGGTGAAACTTTCAGCCCTACTCCTTTAACTTGTAAAGAGAAGAGGCCTCCTGGTGATTGAGTTAATTACCAACAGCTAGTGCTTTAATCAGTTATGCCTATGTAATAGAACCTCCATTAAAACTCTAAACAATGTGATACAGAGAGCTTTCAGGTTGGTGAACACACCATGAAAGTTTCATATCCTGTACTATCCACTCCCAGACCTACCTATGCATATCTTCCATTAAGCTCTTCATGAGTTGTATCTTTTATGATAAACTGGTGAGAGTATAAACTTTTCCTGGGTTCTGTGAGCTATGGGTAATTATTGAGCCTGAAGAAAGGATTATGGAGACTCCAATTTAGCCTGTCAATCAGAAATAGAGAAATCCTGTACTTTGAATTTGTCCTAAGTAGAGGCAGTCTACACTTAGCTATTTAACCTGTGGGGTTTGAGGCTAACTTTGACTTCAGTGTCGAAACCTGAACTGAATCAGTTGGTGTACAGAGTTGGAAAACTGATTGTTGAGGTGGAAAAAAAAATAATTAGAAGTGCTGCAAGTAGAAAGAGATCATACAAGCTTTGTGTATACACATATATACAATTATGTAGGTATATAGAATAAGATTATGTAAGTGATATAGATAGTATAATAAGACTGGCCTCATAAGCACAGCACGGATCAAGCTAAATCCCACATGGCCAACCAGGGTTTCTTTTTTTTTTCTTTAAATTTATTTAGTTTTTACATTAATTCACTATACATCATTACAGTTTACAAAGGGCCAACTAGGGTTTCAATCCTGGTCCTGGAAGCTTGAAAAATGCTCTCATGTCCAGGATTCTGACAGGAGAAAAAATTAGAAGAAAAAGAAGTGTGGTATGACCAGGCCGCATCAAGAATTCTCTCTCTCTCTCTTTTCCCCCTCTGTGCTTGTGTGCATGTATATGCCATCTGGCAAAATTACATACACACACACACGTACACACACACATATATATATACACACACATATACATATATACACACATATATACACACACATACACATATACACACACACACATATAATTAATATAGCAAATTTTTTAAAAAGAGGTTTTTGCCGTAGGGCACATGCTTTTGCTGGAGAGAGAGAGAGTGAGCAGGAAAGTGAGAAAACACCACCCCCCTGGGGTGGGGGTTGGCCATGCTGCAATCCCTTCTCGTCCATTTTCCTGGGATTTGGGGCACACATGCACACATGCCCAATGTGATTTTCAAGCCACCAGGTCCAGGACTCAAATCACAGTCGGCCATGTGAGAGTCCAGAGACAAAACCACTATGCAATCTGCTGACTCCAGTACAAGCAATTTTTAAAATGCCTATCAAATTTACATCCTTTCAATCTATGAATCTACCTTAAGTTCCAGTGCCCATAAAACATGTATAGAAGTATATTATATACTAAATTACCAACAGTATCAAAAATCTCAAAGATCCTCAGTCTTGATCTCTGGCCTAATCCAATAATATTAGAATTTAATAACAACAGATTAATCTATTTAAACAGATGAAAAGTACAATTTTCAAAGAGACCAGGTAAAGCTTTTAGATTTTGGTTCTCAATTTAGGGGCTAAATATTGGAATATAATCTGGTTTTGTTTATCTTAGAGCTGGGTAGATGTTGAAGGGGATGCTCAAAAGATCAGTTATGAACTTTGGAGATGATTACCTATTTTTTTCCTAATGGCCTTTATTTTCAGATGTCTCACCCTTCACATCAGATTGATTTTATAAGAAAGATGTAAATTATTTTACAAAGCTGAGAGAAATTTGAGTCCAAATAACCTAAAAGTTTTCATTTGCCAAATTGAGCATGTGCTCACTTACTTGCCACTGATCTTATAAACATTCCTTTCCTTCCTCCAAAAGGGTTAGCCTTCACTAATACGGGGAATAGGTGTCACTAAGCCCTTTTCATCACCCTCCTGGCTTGTTTTAACAGTTATTTGTAATATTTATTGTTCTTTGCTTAAGTTGAAAAACCAGTCCCTTGAGGTCTGTGGACTCTTCCCAGAAGTTTAGGCTCTGACTCCTGGCTCTTACCCAAGTTCTGCCTGGCAGAGCTGCCTGCTATGTGGATCACAGGCCTGTGAGCCCTGAAGGTGTTACCAGCGACCCCTTGTTGCTCTCAGGCCTAGGGATTTAGGGGAGGCTTTGTTTCTTCCCATGGTCCAGGTCCCCGCAAGCTTAGTATTCTGGTCTTGGTACATTGCATGGTGGCTGCTTCCAGATAGTAATTGCTCAGAACTTTTCAAAATAGTAGGTGTGTCATGCTTAAACTGCTAATGAATATAATACTGATACATCCCTAGCACTTAAAGCTTTGGAATTAATGCTTTGTTGAATCATAGGATCTAGTGGTAAAAAAATAATACTTTAAGTTCGACCTGAATTGAAGTGTATGCCCTATCTCTGGGCCCCCTTGCCAGGCTCAGTGTTTACTTGCTTGTCTTAGTCCATTATTGTGTGGCTATACTAGAATACCTGAAACTAGGTGATTCATGAAGAAAAGAGGCTCGCAATTCTGGGGGCTGGAAAGCCCAAATGTGTCGGGCCATTATAAGGTTGGCCCCTGATCCTTTGTCACAACAGGGCATACAGGAGTGAAAAGGGAAGTGGGTTTATGCAAAGAAAGAGAGAGAGAGGCCTGTGGTCAGCTGTGTTACCTTTATAACAATCTGCTCTTGGAGAAATGAACTCATTCCTGAAAGAACAAGAACTTACTCTCCTTCATGATGGCATTATTTTATTCATGAAGGTGGTGTCATGCCCACTACGGTTCAGATCCCTATACTGCCTCATTGGGCATCAAATTAAAGCATGAAGTTTTTGTGGGGAGAGTGTACGACTATACTGAGAGTGTAGCAGCAATTTTGCAACTCTTAAAGCGGAAGCAAAAGCCACTCTGACTGACTGATAGTTCATGTTTTGAATTTGCTTATCTCCTAACACAGGCTGACAAATACAGTGAATATTTAGTAAATATATATTAAAAATATTGAAGTCCAAGAGGAGGATCTGTGATGACAATGCACACTAGATTTTTTTTTTTAAGAGGTTTTTGCTATAGGGCACGTGTGCTCACCAGAAAGACAGAGAGAGAGAGAGACAGAAAGCGAGAAATTACCCCCCAGGGGGGACGGCCATGCCCAAATCCGTCCTCCTCCATTTTCCTCTTGGGATCTTGGGCACGCATGCACATGTGCCCAGTGTGAGTTTAAGCCAGCGGGTCCAGGATTTGAACCCTGGTCTACTACATAGGAGTCCAGTGACGTAGCCATTACACCAACTGCTGGTCCCAGCATACTAGATTTTAACGCACCTTCATTTTAAACATTCTGCCTCTTTACATACAAAGGTATTGTTTTGTCTTGATTATTAATTGAAGAAATATGAAAGGTCTTCAAAAAGTTCACAGAAAATATGTATTATGAAAAACCTGTCCATGGATTTCAAATTATTTTGTGATAAAATTAACTCGTACTTTAATTCCATTTTTCCAAAAACTTTGTAAAGTCTCCATGTATGGCTCTTATCAGCTGGTTCTGGTCTTGGTACATTGCATGGTGGCTGCTTCCAGATAGTAATTGCTCAGAACTTTTCAAAATAGTAGGTGTGTCATGCTTAAACTGCTAATGAATATAATACTGATACATCCCTAGCACTTAAAGCTTTGGAATTAATGCTTTGTTGAATCATAGGATCTAGTGGTAAAAAAATAATACTTTAAGTTCGACCTGAATTGAAGTGTATGCCCTATCTCTGGGCCCCCTTGCCAGGCTCAGTGTTTACTTGCTTGTCTTAGTCCATTATTGTGTGGCTATACTAGAATACCTGAAACTAGGTGATTCATGAAGAAAAGAGGCTCGCAATTCTGGGGGCTGGAAAGCCCAAATGTGTCGGGCCATTATAAGGTTGGCCCCTGATCCTTTGTCACAACAGGGCATACAGGAGTGAAAAGGGAAGTGGGTTTATGCAAAGAAAGAGAGAGAGAGGCCTGTGGTCAGCTGTGTTACCTTTATAACAATCTGCTCTTGGAGAAATGAACTCATTCCTGAAAGAACAAGAACTTACTCTCCTTCATGATGGCATTATTTTATTCATGAAGGTGGTGTCATGCCCACTATGGTTCAGATCCCTATACTGCCTCATTGGGCATCAAATTAAAGCATGAAGTTTTTGTGGGGAGAGTGTACGACTATACTGAGAGTGTAGCAGCAATTTTGCAACTCTTAAAGCGGAAGCAAAAGCCACTCTGACTGACTGATAGTTCATGTTTTGAATTTGCTTATCTCCTAACACAGGCTGACAAATACAGTGAATATTTAGTAAATATATATTAAAAATATTGAAGTCCAAGAGGAGGATCTGTGATGACAATGCACACTAGATTTTTTTTTTTAAGAGGTTTTTGCTATAGGGCACGTGTGCTCACCAGAAAGACAGAGAGAGAGAGAGACAGAAAGCGAGAAATTACCCCCCAGGGGGGACGGCCATGCCCAAATCCGTCCTCCTCCATTTTCCTCTTGGGATCTTGGGCACGCATGCACATGTGCCCAGTGTGAGTTTAAGCCAGCGGGTCCAGGATTTGAACCCTGGTCTACTACATAGGAGTCCAGTGACGTAGCCATTACACCAACTGCTGGTCCCAGCATACTAGATTTTAACGCACCTTCATTTTAAACATTCTGCCTCTTTACATACAAAGGTATTGTTTTGTCTTGATTATTAATTGAAGAAATATGAAAGGTCTTCAAAAAGTTCACAGAAAATATGTATTATGAAAAACCTGTCCATGGATTTCAAATTATTTTGTGATAAAATTAACTCGTACTTTAATTCCATTTTTCCAAAAACTTTGTAAAGTCTCCATGTATGGCTCTTATCAGCTGGGCTTCAGGTAGTTAAACCTAGTGCAGATCTGTATGAGACAGCACATGTCAAACATGTACACAATGACATCATGGGAAGTCTATAAGCTTTAGAATCAGAAAGACGTAGGCTTATGCCGCAACTTCCTTATGCGTTATTTATATGGCCTTTTGTTTGATTGTCGTACAATTAAGTTTGTGGTGGGGGATACTTGTTGTTTCCTTAGAAGAAATGTAAGGAATGGAGAGGAGAGACAGTACAGGGTTATACTTCCTGGAGTCAGAAAGCCTTTGCTTTTCCCAATACCGCACACATTGGCTTCATAGTCAACCCTGTGTCTTCAGCTCTACTTCCATAAGACAGGCAAATTTGTCAATGCTTGTCTTCCTAAAACAACTGGGAGGGAGAAACGAAGTTAGTAATGTCTTAATTACTTGGGAAAATAAATATTTACTACCGCTTCTGCTCTTTCTGCAGATTGAGAAGGGTATTTGCCGAGTGGTCTGTGATTAAGTTGTAAAGACATATTTTGCTCAACATCATTAATCTGCTGTGAAGGTTTTGGACTCATCCCCCTTTGGTAGGAGCAGGGAAAGTGAGAAGGAAAGACTGTTGCATGTGGGGTAAGCTTTTACAAGTAAAATTCTATGATGAAAGCCCTGGGGTTGCCTCTTTATTGAATTGGACTAACTTTTTTTCCCACTCTGGTGGAAATATAATACAATTTATAATCAGGTAGAGCTGTTTCCTACCTTACTGTAATGGAATAACAGCATCATAACTAAATTCCACCTGTGCCATTCTTTAACCACAGTGTCTGGCTAGTAGCCTAAAATGCTTGGCTGCAGAAGAGGGAAATTAGACTGTGAGTAACTTGTGTGATTAACTTACCTCTAGGCTTGGGGTAAATGAAACTACCTTTGCTGGGGGTAAAGGGATAGAGGTTGTAATAGTTATTGTGCTTGCTTTTAGCTCTGCAGAAGAAATTAGCAAGTGAACTTAGGCCCTCCTCTAATTAGGAATTCATTACTAACTGAAAAATCAGTACCAGATTCAATGATGCAGGCAAATCATATTCAAGATTTAGATATCCTAAGATGTTCCTGGTCTATGGCACACTATAGATCTTCTTTCCACAGTAAAATCCTTCTTATGCATAAGACCAGCAGATGGTATAATGGTTACATCACTGGACTTCTGTGTAGTTGACTGCAGTTGGAATCCGGGACCTAGTGGGTTAAAACTCATGCTGGGAACGTGTGCATGTGTGCCCTAAATCCTGAGAGAATGGAGAAGACTGATTGCAGTATGGCCATCCCCTCTGGGGCTATGAGTTCTTGCTTTCTGTCTCAGTGTCTCTCTCTGTTTCTACAACAAGCACACCACCCTATAACAAAAAATCTCTAAAAAACCCCAAATTCTTCTTAAGCAGGTACTAAGCTATCAATACAATGTACTTGTATTTAATTACAAAGCAAGTGTATATCTATTCGTTATATTACAACTAAACCCCCCCTGAGTTAGGTAGGGATGACATTATTGTCCCCATTTGTCAGATAAGAACACTGATTTTAAAAAAATTCAAAAGCTAAATAGCAGGTCAATGTCATAGGGCTACTAAGTGGCTGGTCTACTGTTCTTAAATCCAGAACAGCTAAATGTAACACGGAAGTTTAACGACTGTCCACCACATGCCAGACTTCTAGTCTCCTACTCAGTGCTCTTCTAAACATATCCTAACAAAATGTTTTTCTCTGTCTCAGCATCAGTGGCACTCTGAATGCCCATCAGGCTGTCAGGCCACAGCCATGGCCCTGCATTTCCTCAAGACTAACAGCTCTTGGTTGTGTCTGCGCAACCAAGTAGGAATTGTTGACAAATTTACAAAGTTTTTTATAATTGAAACCATTACGTTCTGAGGATTTGTGATTACCTTCCCTGTCTCAAGTGATTCAGTGCCTCTCAAGTGTGCACACTGTAAATACTCAATAGTTGGGCCAACAGATGACATGGAGGTTTAAAGTGGCTAGATCTCCTATAGCTGACCCTGCAGTTCAACTCCTGGATCTGGTGAGTTGAAAATCACTCCAGGTGCGTGGGCATGCATGCCTAAGGTCTCAAAAGAAGAATGGAGGGGAATTCTCCACTGAATGGAGGCATTGCAGTGTGACCATCACTCCATGGGGTGATTTTTTTTCACTTTCTCTCTCTTTTTTCTCTCTCTCTGATCTTTCTGCTGCAAACCCATGTACCCCACACCAAACTGAAAAGAAAATATTCAGTTCTTTGTGTCACTTACAGAACAAGTTCCAAGTAGAATATTTTGTATGAAAAGATACAAATATTAAAAGCCCAGTTTAGAGTCTCAAATGTGAAAAAGCTTTAGAATATGTTCATGAGAACACATATTATTAAAATGAAAGTATTTTTTAATCATCATCATTATAATTAAATTATACTAGCAGCAGGTACCATTTACTGGTGGCATACAATGCTCTAGGTGCTTTTTATATAGTTAATTCATTTAATCTTCATAGAAACACTACACGAGATAGAAAACTAACATAGACCTTTATCCCCTTTACAAGCCCAACTGTGGAACTGCTCCAGATGCTAAAGGAAGACAAAGACAGCCCACATCAACTTACATAAAACATGAAACATTTCTGAACAACAAAAGGACTAACACAGAGATGAGAAATTTGGTAAAGGAAGGAAACTGTCATGTGTCCTTTTGTTCTCCCACATTATCGTGGGTGGGCTATCATCTGTCCTATCACCTGTGAATGTCAAAATCAGCAGCCAGGGGGGCCAGCAGTTAGCATAATGACTATGTCACTGGGCTCCCACTTAGTCAACTATGGTTCGAGTCCCGGACCGGTGGCTTAAACTCACGCCGGACGCGTGTGTGTGCATGCCCAAGATCCCGAGAGGAGAATGGAGGAGAAGGGATTGCAGCGTGGCCATCCCCCTGGGGGGTGATTTCTCGCTTTCTCTCTCTCTGTCTCTTTCTCTGTCTGTCTGGTGAGCACACGTGCCCTATAGCAAAAACCTCTCCAAGAAAAATAATAAAATTAAATAAAATTAAAATCAGCAGCCAGGCTAGTACAGCTAGGAAACACCTAGGAAGGGCAGGGTTGGAGCTCGGTCATAGTCAGAACCAGTAACAGCATAAACACAACTAGACCAATAAGTAGTGAGCTTTTCCTTGTTCTTTTTCTTTCTTTTTGTTTTTATTTTTTTGTTTTGATTTTTTTTTTTTAATAATTTATCCATTGGGCATGTGTGCTCTCCAGAGAGAGGCTAAGAAATCACTCCTGCCCCCGCCAGGGAAGATGGGCACTCCATAATCTCTTCTCTTCCATTTTTCTCCTGATTTGGGGCATACACATAGACTCGCCTGGTGTGATTTTCAAGCTTCCAGGTCTGGAACTTGAACCACAGTTGTCCACAGAGTCTAGAACCTTAAACACCACATAACCTACTGGCTCCAAGTTTTTCCTTCTTAATCAGCATTCTCCTTCATCTTAAGGTACAAATGAATGAGAGTGTTGTAAAAGAATAGGACAGGTGACCAGGTACAAAATACACTTCCAGAGACTTTCCTTTCTAAGGGATATTCCTTTCTCTCCTCTCCTATAAAGAAAGAAAGGATTCAGGCTTTGGTCTGAAACCACAAGTTATTAGTAGCTATGATGCCTACTCGATCAAAGGAAAAAAGAATTCAGAGTAGTGAAATATCAAAGGAATAAATCTTATTAAGAGAATTATATCAACTTGAACAGCCTAGACTGCACAAAGCAATATTAATGGACCAGAAGAAAATTAAAAACCACCCCATGTCTGGCAAAACACCACTTGAAACAACCAAAGTTACTATCACCAGTAGTGGGTCAAATTAACTTCACATAACCCCTGATATGATGTACTGAGATATCACCAGTAGTGGGTCAAATTAACTTCACATCACCTTTGATATGATGTACTGAGAAGAATGCAGAACACAGAATCACTTTGGAGGCATTTCTGCAAAGAAGCATAACCTGAATCTAAGCAGGAGGAAACATTGGACAAATACAAATTGAGGGACATTCTGCAAGACAATGTTGTATAATACTGCCCCATTAGGAATGTTCCAGATAAAAAGAAAATAAAGAAAAAAAAGAGGCCTGATAACTGAATCCAAGGTTTTATCTTGTAAGAAGGGCATTTTGGAGACAATTGGTAAATTCCAGATATGATCTATAGATTAGATAATAGTATTCTCTGAATGTTAATTTCTGATTTTGGTCACTATACAATAATACATGAGATTATTCTTGTTTTTAGAAAATCAACACTGTTGTATATAGCAATGAGTAGTTATCATATGTACAACTTATTTTAAGATTATTTAGATCCATATAGTTATATAACTAAATCTATCTCTAAATAAAAACATAAGGATAAAGAGATAAAGATACACAGAGAGAGTTAGAAACAGCAAATATGGTGAATGTTAAAATTAGGAACTGAGGTAAAGGACATGTATACATTCCTTGTACTATTTTTTTAAGTTTTCCCTAAGAATAAAATTATGTGAAAAAAAAGTTTAAAACTATGAGCCCCATATACATTGCCTGTCCCTTTACTTGTTTTACACTGACTTTCTTTCTTTCTTTTTCTTTTTTCTTTTTTTCTTAGAGAGAGATTTTTATAATAAGATGCATGTGCTTGCCAGAGAGACATAGAGAGAAAGAGAGATAGCAAGTGAGAAATCACCCCACACCGTAATCTCTTCTCTTCCACTCTCCTCTCGATATTTTGGGCATGCTCACACACACTCCTGGCATGAGTTTCAATCTTCCAGGTCCAGGACTCGAACCATGGTCGACTACATGGGAGTGCAGTGACATAACCATTACACCATCTGCTGATCCTGCTTTACATTGATTTTCTGCACTTACGTGACATGTATTTATTTATTTGTTTGTTGTCTTTATTCAGTATGATATAAATTCAATGAGACCTGTTTTGTCCAGCTGTATTCTCAGCATGGAGACTAGAATGTGACACAGAATACATTGAATATTCTCAAAATGATAAGGGAGGATTTTTCTAACTAAAACTAGAAGTCATAAAGAAGAACCAATAGGAGACCCTGGATATTAAATATATGTTATATTATGGTGAAAGTTAACATGAAAGAAAAGAGGAAGTTCTAAAACATCCTAAGCAGGAAAATTTTGACTACAAAGAAATAATAGATTAACATCAAATTTCTCACTAGCAACAGTGAACATTAAGAATATAATTGGGGACCAGCAGCTGGCATAGTGGCTATGTCTCTGGACTCCCATGTAGTCAACCATGGTTCAAGTCCCAGACCTGGTGGCTTAAACTCAAGCTGGGTGCATGTGCATGCGTGCCCAAGATCCTAAGAGGAGAATGGAGGAGAAGAGATTGCAGTGTGGCCATCCCCCTGGGGGGGTGATTTCTCGCTTTCTGTCTCTGTCTTTTTGGTGAGCACGCACAGCCTATGACAAAAACTTCTCAAAAAAAAAAAAAAAGAAAAAAAAGATAAAGAAAAAAGAATATAATGGAATGGAGGGCCATCAAGTGGTGAAGTAGTTGGACTTCACATGGCTGACTGTGGTTCGAGTCCTGGACCTGGTGGCTTGCTTTCTCACTTTTTTTCTCTCTCTGTTTCTTTATGATGAGCAGGTGTACCCTATAGTTGAAACTTTGAAAATAAATAAATAAATAAATAAATAAACAAATGAAATAGATAAATAATTTGTTTTAAAAAGAATATGATAGAATGCAATTTTAAAAGAGTCCAAAAAGGGAGCAAGCAGGTGTGAGGGTAAAGTGTTGGCCCTCTATATGGTCGACTGCAGTTCAAGTTTCAGATCTGGTGGCTTGAAACTCATGCAGGGCACTTGTGTGTGCACGCTCAAAACCCAAGAGGAGAATGGAGGAGAAGGGATTGCTGGATGGCCATCACCCCTAGAGGGTGATTTCTGACTTTCTCTATCTCCATGGTGAGTGCATTCACCTATAGCAAAACTCTCTCTCTCAAAAAAAAAAAAAAAAAAGAAGATCACCAAAAGAAGAATATTGAATCTACAATTTTATATCCAGCTAAATTGTCACTTAAATGTAATCACTAAGTAGTTATACTCAGTTCAGCCAGTGGTGTGATGGTTAAGGCAGATTTATCCATATGGTTGACTGTGTAGTTCAAGTTGATCTGGTGGCTTGAAAAACACTCTAGGCACCTGTGTACACATGCCCAGTAATCCCAAAAGAAGGGAGAAATGGAGAAGGAATTGAGGCATGACCATCCTCCATAGGAAGCGATTTATCATTTTCCTTCTCTATATCTCTCTCTGGTGAGTGCACATGCTCTCTAAAAAATTAAACAGAAAAAGAAGAAGAAAAACTTCTCAGGAGCATAAAATATGATATAAGTAATAGTTACAGCGAGAACTCATAAAAATTCATGTTATGAATAATAGTAAATGGAACATTCACAAAAATTGCCACCAGTTAGTTGCAGACAATCAATATCATACAAACTATGTTCTCTAGTCAAATTTAATAAAATATAGAGACAATAACAAGACAATTTAAAACTCCTATATTTGAAAACTATAAAATCCAACAAAAATTCAGAATAGCCAAAATTATCTTGCACAAGAACAAGGTTGAAGTAGTCATACTTCCTGATTTCAAAATTAGAACAATGCAATAAAAGCATAAGAATAGACATAAAGTCTTCTTACATATGACAACAAAATCACAAGTGACAAAAGGGAAAATTAGTTTAAATAGACACATAATGTTATCTTTTTAAAAAATTATTTATGTAATTTATAATTATAATTATTATTTTAAAGTTTTTCTATAGGACATGTACACTGACCAGAGAGAGATAGAGAAAGAGAGAAAGTGAGGGAGCAAGCCACCAGGCCTGGGACTTGAATTGTGATTGGCCATGTGGGAGTCCAGTGTCTTAACCACCATGTCACCTGCTGACCCCATTATGTCTTCTATATAATTATATTAATTGCTACAAATGATACCATCAAAAAAGCGAAAGTAAGAGGCCAGCAGATGGCATAATGGTTAAGGTGCTAGACCCAGAGGCTTCAAAATCATGCTGAGTACGTGTACATGCATGTCCAAAATCCCGACAAAAGAATGGAGGACAGGGTACTATGGTGTAGCCATTCCCCCTAGAGGGTGATTTCTCATTTTCCTTTTCTCTATTTTTCTATGTCTCTTTTGGGCAAGCACATATACCCTATAGCAAAAATTCTGAAAGAAAAAAAAAAGCAAAAAAGGCAAGGACAATCTACATACAGAATCAGAAAAAATATTTGTGAATTATTTGTATTCACAATACATAAAGAATTTTTTCAATTCAATGAAAAGAAAAATAACCCAATTTAAAAGGAGGAAATAATTGAATAGATATTTCTCCAAAGATGTACAAATAGACACTAAGATTGTGAGAAGATGCCCAACCCTGGTAGTCAGTAGAGGAATGCAAATAAAAACCATAGTGAGGCCCAGCCACCATGGTGCAGTGCTAATGTGAGTACCCTGCAAAGCTGGAAGCCACATGGCCAACAGTGGCTTGAAATCCCTGGGTTGACTTGAAAACATACCAAGCAGGCACATGAGTGCTCAAGATTATGGAGGACTCAGGATTCTGGAGAACTGGGAAAGTGGATCATGGCATGCTGAGACATCTGCGAGGGTGCATCTCTCTCTCTTCCATGTGTGCACACACTATTATAAAAGCAAAAGAAAGTTAACCAACACAACTCAGTGAAATATGTCTTCAGGCCCATTGGAAAGGATTTAATAAAAAACATATATATATATACACATATATATATAGCTTTTAGCTTATGATTTTAGGCTTCTTAATCAGTAAGCAAGATAACTCAAATGACTTGCTATATGAGTCAAGAAGCTATAGCAAGAAAGCTATAGCAAGAAAGTAAAGCCTTAAAAATGAGGAAGGAGAAAATAATAGAGAATAAAGCAGAAAGAGAGAATAGAGAATAAAAGAGCAATACATAAGATGAAACCAAAATGGGAGTCTTTACAAAGACTTATAAACTAGGAATTTGGTAAGACTAAGCAACAATCAAAAAGTGGTTACTTGCACAATGTTTCAGAAAACTAAGAAACAGCTATGAACGAAGTGAAAAGTTTATAAAAGTTTGAAAGAATATCATGAGGGAGGCCCCAGCTGGTGTGGTGGTTAAGGCTCTGGACTCACACACATGGCTGACTGTGATTCAAGTACTAGACCTGGCAGCTTGAAAATCACATGGGGAGCATGTGTGTGAGTGCCCAAAATCCCAGGAGGAGAATGGAGGAGAGGGGACTGTGGTGTGGCCATCCCCCAGGGTGTGATTTTTTATTTTTTTCTCACTATCTCTCTCTGTCTCTCTCCAGGCAGTACATGCACCCTATGTCAAAAATAATAAATCAATCAATAGGCCAGTACATGGAGTGGAGGTTAAGGCAACTAAATAACCCATGGCCAACTTTGCAGTTCAAATATTGGACCCTGCAGTCTGAAAATTATGCCACCACGGGTACTAGTGTACCTAAAATTCTGAGACAGGATTGCAGAGTGGCCATCCCTCCTGGGGGATGATTTCTCATTTTCTCTCTCTCTCTCTGCTTCTGTCTCTGTCTGTGTCCTATAGCAAACACTAACATCATAAAATAAAAAATATATATTTATCATGAAAAATTATATCCAGCAGTCTGGAAAACAGCCCAAATGCATAAATTTCTTGAAACATACTCAATATCAAAATAGGCACAAGAATACATAGAAAACATAATATACCACATTACTGAAGAAACAAAGACCTGCACTTTCATCCTGTTTTCATTAAAAGAAAACCCTAGGTCTAGAATACCTGAAAGGAGAGCTCTATCCACTAAGGAAAAAAATGGGAGGGGAAGGGTAAGAGATAGAAGTAGTGGGAGGAAGAGGGAGAGGAAAAGAGAAGATAAATAACTTATTTTAAGAGATGAGTGCATTTGCAACTTCAAAGCTAGGAGAAATAGAAATTTTGCAGATCTTTCATTTAAGACATAGATGAAAAAATTAAATTAGGTATTTATTAATGAAATAGTGTATTTAAAACTAATATATCATAATCAATGAGAATTTATCTTAGGAAGTATTGCACAAAAAGGAAAATGTAATTTAGAAAAATTATTAGAGGAGCCAGCTGGTGATGTGGTAGTTAAGGTACTGAACTTCCACATGACTGACCTTAGTTCAAGTCCCAGATCTGATGGCTTGCTTTCTCTCTCTCTCTCTCTCTCTCTCTCTGATGAGCACCAGTGCTCTATGGCTTATTAAAAAATAACAATAATAAGTAAGTAAGTAATTTTTTAAAAAAGAAATAAAAATGACTAGAAAATTAGGACTAAAAGATAATCTCCTTAACTTAATACAATCTACATATTAAAGAACCACAGAAACATAACATGCAACAGAGAAATATAGACTTGGTCATTTTAGCATTGAAGATGAGATACGGATAAACTCATACATACATACAAGAGGAGAAGGAAGCAAAAATAATTGGTATAAAGCTAAAAGTAGAGAGCCAATTTAGATATTACTGTGGCTTATATGATCTCCTCAGCTAAAAGCTCAATGGTTTCGAACTATGGTATTATTTATAAGAGTTCAGCAAAATTGCAAGACATCAATTTGGGTATACTGTGATTCAATATCATACCTTTGGTAATTTGGTTAAGTGGTGTCTTTCCAGGTAGGGAAGAGTCATCTTTGATTTTTTTTTAATTTAAAATCAATGTAGTAATCAGGATTACCCAGAGAGACAAAACCAGCAGTATGCATATATAATTATGCCCTGCATAACAACATTTTCATCAAGATAGACTACACCAGGATCATATGGTAGCACAGCAGGAAAACACAGTGCTCAGTAAGGTTGACCCACATGGGATGGTTCTGAGTTTACATCCAATCCAGTGTCAGCTCTAAATATGCCAGCAGACTTGTGCCCATGATTGGGGCTGGCTGAAGCTAAGAGTGGATCCAAAATCTAAAGATTCTTTCTCCCTCTTTCTCTGTTGTTCTCTTATGGAAGAGATAAATAAATTAAAAAAGAAGATAGATCACATATATGACAGTGGTCCCATAAGATTACAATGGAGCTGAGAAATTCCTGTCACCTAGTGATGTTGTAGCCATCTGAATGTCACAGCACAATACATTTACTCACATGTTTGTGGTGATGCTGTGGGAACAAACCTACAGCACTCCCAATCTTATAAAAGTATGACACAAGCACTTATGTACAATACATGACACTTAATAATTATGATAAAGGACTACTGGTTTGTATTTTTACTATGCTATTGTATTTTATATATTATAGTATTTTATTATTATTTTAGAATGTACTTCTTCCAAACAAAAACAAAGTTTAGTGTAGAACAATATACTGTGTTATACCAGTATCAGCCTTATACAGCTCGTGTGTACTGCATCTCTTGATTGCATCATTTTCTCTTGTAACTGATTTGTTCTTGTGTTGGTTTGTTCATTATGGCCTCAAAGCATACAAAATACCCTGTTGATATTACCAGTAAGAGGCTGTGCTGAGTGGAAACACAAGTGATGAAGGGCTTAGAAGGTAGTTCATATTTATGCATTTTTGCTATACCTGTTCTATTTTAAATATGTTTAGATATATAAATATTAATGTGTT
>NW_006159645.1:2815549-2826194 GCF_000334495.1 Tupaia belangeri chinensis
CCCTGAAGTGTAGGGAATGTGCAGAGAAGTAGGCAAATAAAGCAAACTCAACAGAGAATTTGAGAGAGAGAACAAGAGAGCACGGGAGGTAAGGTGTACTAAGAAATGGCATCACAAGCAGCAGGAAGGGGAAGTAGATAACTGATTAACTAGCAGATGGTATTCAGAAAACTGTCTCACCATATAAATAAAAAATAAATTTGAGTCGACACTTAATACCACATAGAAGAGTGAACTCTAGGTGTATAAAAGACCTACATGTAAAATTATGAAGTGTGGAGGCCCACAGGTAGAGTGATGCTTACGTGCAAGACTCCCACATGGCTGACCATGGTTCGAATCCCGGACCTAGCAAATTGCTTTCTCAGTTTTTTCTCTCTCTCTTTGTCTCTCTCTAGTGACTGCATGTGCCCTGTAGCAAATTGTATTTTTACTATGCTATTGTATTTTATATATTATAGTATTTTATTATTATTTTAGAATGTACTTCTTCCAAACAAAAACAAAGTTTAGTGTAGAACAATATACTGTGTTATACCAGTATCAGCCTTATACAGCTCGTGTGTACTGCATCTCTTGATTGCATCATTTTCTCTTGTAACTGATTTGTTCTTGTGTTGGTTTGTTCATTATGGCCTCAAAGCATACAAAATACCCTGTTGATATTACCAGTAAGAGGCTGTGCTGAGTGGAAACACAAGTGATGAAGGGCTTAGAAGGTAGTTCATATTTATGCATTTTTGCTATACCTGTTCTATTTTAAATATGTTTAGATATATAAATATTAATGTGTTACAATTCCCTGAAGTGTCGGGAATGTGCAGAGAAGTAGGCAAATAAAGCAAACTCAACAGAGAATTTGAGAGAGAGAACAAGAGAGCACGGGAGGTAAGGTGTACTAAGAAATGGCATCACAAGCAGCAGGAAGGGGAAGTAGATAACTGATTAACTAGCAGATGGTATTCAGAAAACTGTCTCACCATATAAATAAAAAATAAATTTGAGTCGACACTTAATACCACATAGAAGAGTGAACTCTAGGTGTATAAAAGACCTACATGTAAAATTATGAAGTGTGGAGGCCCACAGGTAGAGTGATGCTTACGTGCAAGACTCCCACATGGCTGACCATGGTTCGAATCCTGGACCTAGCAAATTGCTTTCTCAGTTTTTTCTCTCTCTCTTTGTCTCTCTCTAGTGACTGCATGTGCCCTGTAGCAAATTTAAAAAATAATAATAATAAATAAATTTAAAAACAAATTCTTCAAAAAAATAGAACTATGAAGTGAGTGGGTGAAAACAACACAGTTTTAAAAATCATTGGGTGAAAAAAAATAATTGGGTGGATAACTACATTTTAAATAAGAACCCCAAAGCACAAAGCATAAGGCAAAAATTGATTTTGACAACATCAAAATTAAAGACCTCTGTTTAATGAACCACTCTATAGATTATATTAACATATGGGTGGCAGATTAGGAGAACATATTTGCAACCTCGAAAACCAACAAGGGATTAATCTAGAAAATACAAGGGACTCTTATGAATCAACCAGAAACCAAAATACAAAAAAGAGACAAAAGTTGACTGTGTGATTTAAAGAAAGAGGGGCATGAAAGAATAATCAGTATATAAAGGATTCTCAAATTTATTAGATAAGACATAATAAAATAAAAATTAAAAATGATGTAGACATAACATTTTATACCCATCTTAATGAAAATTAGAGTTAGCAAGTGGTGGGGGAATGTGATCTCTCCTTCACTGCTGGTGGTCATGTAGATAATACAACATCCTTCCGGAGAGTGCTGTGGCAGACTGGTGAAATTAAGTGTGCATACCTCTCTCTAGAGTAGGCAGTGGCCTGATCTGTGAAGCGTAGGAGGAAAAATGATACCATAAACAGAAAACAAACAGAAAAGCAACCAGACCATTCAACATAATCCAGGACTCTCAGCTATAGTATAACCCTCACTCTTTGAGGGTAGCGCTTTTATCAATGTGTTATAATTGCCTACATTACTCGGTATACAGTAATATGCTGTGCAGTTCTTCTGTACTGTGGGGATTTCCAAACTTTGGAGGTTTCCCCTTGAAGTTAAAAGAGATTCCAGGGAGCTATCGTTATTCACAATATCATCAATCCTTGATCTTAATGATATCATTAGCACAAAAATAAGGTAAAAATGTAAATTGAGTTATAGCTAAGTCATCATCCTCACCAATCTCCAGCCTTTGAGACTTTGTCTAGTTGACCTTGATCTTTAAATTTGTCCATAGATGGTCATGAAAGACCAGTCACAAAAGTCCTGTTCATGGGGCCAGCAGATAGCATAGTGATTACCGTGCTGCACTCCCACATGGCCGATCCCCAGATCTGGTGGCTTGAAAATTACTCCAGGAGCATGTGTGTGTGTGTGTTCAAAATCTTAGAAGGAAAGTAAAGCTGAAGGAATTGTGCTGTGGTGATCCCCACAGAGGTGATTTCTCACTTTTACTCTCACTGTTTTTCTGTCTCTCTCCAGCAAATACACATGCTGTAAGGCAAAAACTTTTGAAAACAAACAAACAAAAAATACTCATAATTTCACTGTGGGTGACTAGATAGCATTGGAGCCCAGCTGTGATTTCATCCATAGTGGAATAGATAATCAGAATAAACTCATTGAACTGTGCCTTAAATGATGAGTAGGAACCATACAGGTAAAGCAACAGTCAAAGAGGAAGCAGTCTCATCTACATGGTTGCAATGTGTGGGAAAAAAAGACATTGAGATACTTGACACGACTACAATAGTGAGTCACATGTCAGGTCATTACTTGTGTGAGGATAGATAGGGATAAGAAGTCAGGAAGCAAGAAGAGCCACAAGGTGGCTGATATAACTCATTAAAGAAATATTTTAACTTGCACAGTTAAAATGAAGAGGAGATGAAGAGTGACTTTAAGATGGATTTAGGAAGAGGAATTTTTACATTGAGAATGAGGAAAAAGGGATAAGCTTCATGTTTAAGACCTGCAATCTGATCTCACTAATTGAGATCAGAAATACAGAAGAAATAATTTCTGGGGTTAACAAGTACAAAGCTATGAATACAGATAATGAAGTCCTTGACTCTGCTGATCCAGAATCTTCAAATAAGATGGGTAAGAAAAACACATTAACAAATATTTACCACAAGGACCATAAGTGATATTATAGTAATATGTGCAAGGTACAATAATGGCATCAGAGAGGGGAGATCAATTCTGGTTTTGGAGGTGCATAAAGTAGTAGTTAAGAGTACAGAATCTGGAGCTAACTACCAGGGTTTGAATCCTGATTCTTTTCCTGAGAGCTTTTGTTCTTTGTGTGCCTTTTCATGTCTCAGGTTCTCATCTGCAAAATGGGAATAGTAGTGTGCTACTAGGATTACTATGCTAGGAATGTAGACACTGCTCAAGTAAATTGGTAAGATTTCAAAGACAGATTGATAAAGGACATAATCCCTGAGCCAAGTGATGGCAAGTGATTAGGAATTATTCAAGTAGACCAATCAGGAACATTTCAAACAAAAGGAGAAAACCATATTCAAAATCATAGAAGCATAACAACAGAATCTAGGGAGATTTGACCAGCCAAGTGTGGCTAGCGGGTACTAGATATGTCTATATGAGGGATGGATGGGACTGGAAAGGTGCTCCGTGTAGAACACTGTTTTTTTTTTTTTAATTATTTTATTTAACTTTATTTAATTATTAGTTTATTCTTAATTTGATTAGAGAGGGACAGAGAGAGATAAAGTAAGAAAGCAAGCTGCCAGGCCCGGGACTTGAACTGTGGTCAGCCATGTGGGAGTCCAGTGCCCTTAATCTCCATGCCACCTACTGGCACCTAGAACACTGGTTTTATTAAACCAGACTCTGCTACTTTTTGTCATCATCGTTTCCACTGCCTACTACCACTTTTTTCTGGTAATTCTTTTCCTTTTTCTGTCCTATTTTCATCTTCCAGATGGTTATTCATGTATCTGCATATCTGATTAAGATTGTATTCTCTATACTTATGCTTACATACTCTAATTAAAGTCAATAGCAAGTTATTCCTTGTTTGTTTGTTTATTTGTTTGTTTGGTTTTTTTTAGAGTTATTCCTTGTTTAACATCTCCTGTCTTGACCTGGGTTCTGTAACAGCAGATCTCATCTCTACTACCAAATTGGACACCCATATTACTTAGGCTATGAACTCTGAAAATTTATTGGTCTTCAAATATGACATTTCATTGTATTCTTAGAGATGGCCTTGGTTTACTCTTGATCAAGACTTAGATTCTTTTTTTTTTTTCTAGAGAGGTTTTTGCTATAGGGCACGTGTGCTCGCCAGACAGACAGAGACATAGAGACAGAAAGTGAGAAATCACCCCCCAGAGGGGATGGTCACACTGCAATCCCTTCTCCTCCATTCTCCTCTCAGGATCTTGGGCATGCATGCACATGTGCCCGGCGTGAGTTTTAAGCCACCGGGTCCGGGACGCGAACCACAGTCAACTATGTGGGAGTCCAGCGACATAGCCATTAAGCTAACTGCTGGTTCCCAAGACTTAGATTCTTATATTATCCATTCAAGCTACCTTGAGTAAACATCTCTTCTAGACAGATCTGTCCCAGTATGCTCATCTTGGTACTAACTAGGTGGATGGCATATCCTCACATTTGATTCTGACTCAACAAATGGGCACTAGATGCAGTTAGGGTCCAGTCATACCCTTTACTGAATGTGGAATAGAAGTACTATGTAGCCTGTCCTGTTTCAGGAGGGAAAGTTGGAATTATGCCTGTATCTGCCTGTGATGAAACTTTGACAGGTAGCTAGAAGGCTAGGATGCTGAGTGTGGTGTTAGGCCAAACATAATATTAAACTGTTTAATGGCATGTAGTCCCTTTTTGTTATATAAACAATAAAAAAGGCATTATTGGGACCAGCAGATGGTGTAATGGTTATGTCACTGAATTTCTATGTAGTCGACCACAGTTCAAGTCCTGGACCTGGTGACTTAAACCTCACGTGTGTGTGTGTGTGTGTGTGTGTGTGTGTGTGTGTGACCAAGATCCAAAAAAGAGAATGGAGAAGGGATTGCAGTGTAGCCATCTCCTTGGGAGGTGATTTCTCACTTCTGTCTTCTGTCTCTCTCTGTCTCTTTGGTGATCTCACGCGCCCTATAGCAAAAATATCTATCTTAAAAAAAAAAGCCATGATTTATGGAGGAAACAGATTCAAGTGGAGGAAAAGACAGAACCTAGAAAAAATGGGTAAGAACAGGGGAGGTCAAAGTTAAGGTGGGAAGGAAACGAGTCAGATTTTTACCTAACCAGACTTCAGAGAAGATTGCGTTAGGTTGTCTAAATATTACTTGAGTCTATAAAAACTGATCAGTAGTTTATGGAGACCATCTCAACAGTATAAATTATTGTAACTCTATTGCAAGGAAACATGTTCAAGGTACTGTAATCTTGTAGAGTGGATACTGAGGCTTGAAAATAGAAGTATGAATTGTACTTCAGGTTGTTTGACTTTGGACAAAGCAAGTCCTTAGCTTCTTCTCTTCTTCTGCTGCTTCTCATTTTCTTCTCCTCTTCTTTTAACTGACAGTGGGACATAATAAGAGGGAGAAAAAGAGAGGAAGAAAGCACTTCCCAATGAGGTGTGGTCACATTGCTATCCCTCTTCTCTACCTCTCCATCCTGATGGGAATCTGGGCACATGTGTACATGTATCCACATATTTTTCAAGCCACCAGGATTTGAAGTGCAGTTGACCATGTGGGACCTGGCTCCCCTAACCACTAGGCCACAGGAAGCTGGTTCAAGCCTTAGCTTCTTACATACTGAATTGTAGGGGACAAAATGAACAAAACAGAACAACTTTCCTGCCTTAGGTATCCAACAGATCTTTAAAATAAAAGATGAAAAAGCACTTAATGAAGCTGTAAAGTCAAAACTAATGGAGCAAATTATAGTTATTAATGCGATTTCACTGGGGAAGGAAGTGTTAATAATAGTCTATACTTGCTCTTGCCCATCTGTGGGAACAGGAAATATCAAGGACAGAGATTTGACCTAGGGATAAAATTACCAATTCATTCCACCTTCCTTTCAGGGTTCTTATGACAATTAACTTGCCAAGTTTCAACCACAAGACCATATGTTTGCTAGGTCACGTGGGGAAATGTGGTTTATTCTGATTATTTGTTTGTATTAACATTGTTAACGCAGTGCTTCATTTATTACAGTGGCCCAAATTCAATCTGTCAGGAGGCTTCACAGCACGTGAAAGGTGAAAAAAATACTCTAAACTGCAAATGATTTTTAAAATAGGAGAGCCCGAAGTTCACCTCCTCCACAAGAGACCTTGTTAACAGTCACCTTGGCCTTTACACAGAATGATATTCTTGCTGATCACAGTCCTGAACCATTCTAAATTCTTGAAGATCCTTCTAAATTGTCAAAGGAATTTTCGAGTGCACTAATGACAGCTTAATATTTAATGTACTGTAATTATCCTAAGTATTTGGAAATTGGTAGTCAGTGCTCTCACTTAAACTAGATCATTTGAGCAACTAGACCACCCATTTCTGAGCACACAACTAAATATGCGTTCAATTTAAGTATACATTAAACTACTTCCTTCAATGCTTCTCTCTCACACAGCTCCAAATAATATGCTAAGTTCACACACCAAGGTGTAGAATCATGTTATAGTATTCAGTGCACAGCTATTGCTTTCTGAGTCATAAGTCAGTCTATCATATACTTCCTAATTGCCTCAGTCTTACCATTCCCATTTGTCTTCCTATACTGTGTTTCAGCCATGCACACTTCTGCACAGTGCCCCAAATATGTCATCTTGTTCAATAGTTTTGCACCTTCATATATAGTGCTCGTCAATACCCTTCCAATGGTCTCAACCCAGTTTAACCTTTACTAATCAAGAATGCTTTTTCTTATGCTTCAAAGCTCATGGAAGGTATTATCTCTTCAGTGAACCCTTTCTAAATTCCCTGTGGATAAGTTATTCCCTTTCCCTCTGTGGCCTCAATGCTCCTCCATGGATAGTCCTATTTGCTTTCTTATTTGTACCCTTACCTCATCCCACCAAAAAGCTGCGAGCTCCTTGGGGATGAGGAGAGCAATTATTCACCTTCACATCTTCTTTTCCCAGCCTGGGGTCTGACACAAATTTGAGCTCAAAATATATTCTTGGGCTTATGAATGCTTCAGTCTGATTCAATGTCTGAAGGAGCTGCACTTTCCCAGTCCAGTTTTGAGTGTTTCCTGATCCTGGGACAAATGGGCGTGGATTATGAAAATGTTATGTAAGATTAGTCAAATGCTACAATTTTTTTTTTTTTCAGGAACTGTCCAGACATAAGACTTTCAGATAGTTCAGGAGTGGAGCTTTTTGTGACAGATAGACAAAGGCTGGTGGAGGGGGCTTTGATTATCAATTTCTTCAGGGGATGAACTTGGCTTGTCTTGGAGCTTTTTGTGACGGATAGACAAAGGCTGGTGGAGGGGGCTTTGATTATCAATTTCTTCAGGGGATGAACTTGGCTTGTCTCCAGAGTTCTACTTGGTGGGAGGTAAGACTGTTTATCAAGAACTTTTTCATTGTGTGTGTATGTCCTAACAACCTCAATGCTCTCCCTGATCACTGAAAGAAGAGACACTAATGTTTCTTTCTCCCTCTTCCAACTGGTAAGAATTCCTGGACTATACCCGAGTTTAGCAGGCTGCTACTGAATACAGGTGAAATTGATCAGATTGGAGTTGTTAGAAACAGACAATGATGTTAAATACCCTGGTGATGAAGGGGTTGAAGAGTTCACTGGGAAAGAAACATAAAAGAAGAAGGAAAATTAAGTCATGGCCATTTCCTGGATGGGAGCAGAGGAAAAAAGAATAAAAATGAATCTGTAGCTGTGGGAGTTAATTTACAATTGGAAGGTGTAGCCATGATTGCTAGCTGATCCAGGGAAGGTGAGAGAAAGAGAAAGTGCAAGAGGTAAGAACTGCTAATAGGCACGGTATTGCTCTATTTCTAGTTTCCAGTTGGTGATATTTTTGTATGTCATTCAAAACAATTTTCAGAATGCCACAGTCAGAATGGTATTTTAATACCTCATCTTTAACACATATAAGTTGCTAATTAATGACATGTGCTAAATACTGATGAAATAGAATAATCCAGTCAGACCATAGAATGTATTTGCATAGATATTTACATATAGATATTTATATGTATGCGTGTATGTGAGTACAGAGATATCTATTTAATTTTTATTTTATCTCTCTGTATAATAAAGGCAATTGGATTTTTAGCAGATACATATTTTAATTTTGCCAGAGGGCAGGTGGTTTCACTGGAGGGAGAGAGAGAGGCAAAGTGAGAAAGCCTCCATTAGTTAAATAGCCATGCTGAAATCTCTTCTCTATTTCTCCCCTCCTTTCACAATTTAGGGAATGCACACACACAGGCTTACCCTGTGGCTTAAGCTGCCTGGTCCAAGACTTTAACTGCATGGTCAGCCATGATCCAGCTGTCTTAACTACTATGCCATGGGCTAGCCCTAGCAGATACTTTTCATTTGTCAGTCATGGCTCCCTCTTGCTTTACCTTATTTGGACCTGGACTTTTTTTTTTTTTTTTTAAATTATTCTTTTTCTTTTTGAGAGTTTTTGCTATAAGATGCGTGCGCTCGCCAGAAAGACAAAGAGAAACAGAGAGACAGAAAGCGAGAAATCACCCCCCAAGGGATGGCCATACCATCCCTTCCCCATTCTCTTCTCTTCTCCTCTTGGGATCTTAGGCACTCAAGTACATGCTCCCGGTGTGATTTTAAGCCACTGGCTCTGGGTCTCAAACTTTGTTTGACTACATAGGAGTCCAGTGACAGCCATTACACCAACTGCTGGACCTGCCTGTTTAAATCACCATCATTGAACAATAGTTAAGAGAAAGAGAAATATTAATTTAGTAATTATTTATTTGTATTTGATTATATGTAGCTAATCAAACCACTCCCCTTAACTCTTTTTATTTTTCTTTTTATTGGAGAGGTTTTTCACTATAGGGCGCGTGCACTCGCCAGACAGAGAGAGACATAGAGACAGAAAGCGAGAAATCACTCCCCAGGGGGGATGGTCACTCCGCAATCCCTTCTCCTCCATTCTCCTCTTGGGATCTTGAGTATGCACGCACATGTGCCCGACGTGAGTTTTAAGCCACCAGGTCTGGGATGTGAACCGCAGTCGACTACGTGGGAGTCCAGCGACATAGCCATTACGCTAACTGCTGGTTCCCTCCCCTTAACTCTTTAGAGCTAAGAGATCAAACAAGAGATCAAGAAGTCAGAGAGGGTCCAGCAAGTGGTGAGGAGGTTAGGGTGACAGACCCCACATAATGGAAAACACGCTGAGCCATGTGAGTGTGTGCTCAAAATCCTGAGAGGATAATGAAGGAGAAGGGATTGTGATGTGGCCATCCTTCCTGGGAGGGGTTATCTCTTACTTTCCCTCTCTCTGTGTCTCTCTCCAGTGAGCACACATGCCCTATAGCATCCCCCATCTGCCAAAATAGTGAGAATTTATAGAGAATATTTGTATACACACACACACACACACACACACACACACACACACATATATATATATATATATATAGAGAGAGAGAGAGAGAGAGAGAGAGAGTTTCACCATGTCATGATTCTTGTGCCTCAGACTCCTAAGCAACTAGGCCCACAAGTACATGTTCCATATTCAGCTCTTTCAGATGGGAACGGTGTTACACTGGCAGCAAGTTAGCAATTCTCCTATATTAACCTCCTGAGTAATTAGGTATGCACCACCACACTGGACTTGGGGGAAAATTTTATTTTTAAAGAAATGTTGTAGAAATGGTTTTTGCTCCCCTTTTTTTTTTTTTTAATGAAGATAGAAGTGTAACAGAGGAAACACTCTTTTTCTACAGCAGCAGTAAAAAGAAAACAAGAAATAAACTGTGGTATGTCCATGCTGCAGACTATGTGGCCACTAAAAAATAAATCAAAGGACTGACAGGTGGCATGGTGGTTAAGGGCACTGGACTCCCACATGACCAACTGTGGCTTGAGTACCAGACCTGGTGGCTTGCTTTCTTACTATCTATCACTCTGTCCCTCTCTGGTCAAATTAAAATAAATAAATAAATAAAGTTAAATAAAATAATTCTTTAAATAAATACATAAAATGGATGTGCTTCAACATAGCCTGATGTCTAGAGAGTACTTTTCAGTGAAAAAACCTGGAGGAATGATTGTCAATTATTTATTATGAAAACTTTATGAAGCCAGGAAGGTGGGGATATAAATTTCTCACTTTATTTCATACACGTTGTATTATTTTAAATGCTTGCAATGAATCAAACTAATGTATTTCTTATGTAGAGAAAGAATGTTGGAAGGAGGGAAGGTAAATGAGAGAATGAGAACAAGGAAGTGAAGGAACCAGGAAACGAGCATATTCGCAAAATGTGATCAAAATGTGGAGCTTTATTTATTTATTTATTTTTGGAGAGTTTTTTTTTTTGTTTTTTTTTTTTTTTTTTTTTTTTTTTTTTGTACGAGGTGTGT
>NW_006159645.1:2826311-2830940 GCF_000334495.1 Tupaia belangeri chinensis
CGCCCTGTGTGAGTTTTAAGCCATCGGGTCCGGGATGTGAACCGTAGTCGACTACGTGGGAGTCCAGCGACATAGTCATTACGCTAACTGCTGGTCCCAAAATGTGAAGTTTTTGAGGTGGTAATGAAATTCTATTTTATGTTATGAGTTGATAAAGGTATGATGTTAAGGAAAAAAATCTGCTATGCATTTTGAATCATTCTTAATAAATTTCTTTTGCTAACCATAGGTTCTTAATTAAACATTGAACTTTAAGCAAATTAAATATAGTACTAAAGGGAAGAGGAATGCATTTGGGAACCATGGGCAGTACTCAACAACTTGGACAGGTGGTTCCAGGGAATTTTAGAGATGTACAAGGTTGAGTAAGAAGAGGGAGGGGCCAAAATTAAAATAAAACCTTAAAAACATCACAATTTCTTTTCTTTTCTTTTTATGAGAGCAGGAGGGAGAAAGAAAGAGATAGTAGCTCTTGACAAGGTCTTGTAACATTGTCACCCCCCTGCCTCAGCCCCCAGTACCTAGGACAGGTGTGCCATCATGTCAAGTCTGTTTAGATTTGGCCAGAAACCATGCCTGTGTCTTCCAGGTGGCCTTGGTCACCACACACTGTTCCCCTCTTGCTTCAGCCACCATGGATAGGACAATGTGCATAATATTTTATCTTCTGGTTGTCTTAATGAACAATAGGTGTGTGTGTACATGCATGTGTATTATCGGGTCTAGGCACTAAATACTGACATTTTCGGATAAGAGAATTTAATGTAATTTTAGACTGTTCATTTGCAAGTCCACCTAAATAATGATTGTATTTGATTTTTTCCTACTTATTTATTTTAATTAAGTCTATGAAATTCAATTATGACTCTTACTGTATAATTTAATACACCCTGGATAGTCCTTAAATATCATGCAGAGAAATTTCAAGGAGGTGAGGTGAATATAAGAATAGTAGAAAATGTGGCTGAGTTAGTTATGGCATTGCTCAAAAAAAAAATAAATAAATAAAAGCAGCTTGTTCTGAGACAGATTATAGATGGTGAAGACCAGAATTAAATTGAAACTCTATCTGTATCACCGAACTCTGTACACTTAAGCAAATCTCTGAATACAACTGTATTACATGCTCAGATAATTATAATTAGAGCCTTGTGTCCATTCTCACATTCTTTAATTGCCAGAAAGTACGTGTACTCACCAAAGAAAGAAACAGAAAAACAGAGACAGAAGACAGGCAGAAAGTACTCCCCCAGCGGAGAATGGTCATGTTGTAATTCCTTCTCTATCTCTCCATGGTGTTAGGATTTGGAGCACCCATGCACAGTGCTAACAAGGTGTGTTTTTCAAGTCTCAGGGGCTGAGACTTGAACTGTGGACAGCCACGTGGGATCTGGTTCCCTTAGCCATTAAATTATAGGGCTGGTTTCACTTGCAATTTTTAAAGGAGGGGGTCTTAATAAAACTGATCAAGTAGTGACTTTCTCTGTGACAAGACATGACAGGTACAAAAGTGTCTTACTCAGAGATTGCTGTGATACCAGAGTTCAGCAAACTCTATTTAGATAGCAAACTACCTAGAAGTGTCCACTCTGCAGGATAATGGGAGAAAGATGGATGTGCAGTAGACAGAAACATGGCTTCGCATCAGGAATATCAGTATGCTACTTTACACGGCAAGAAGTGGTTTTATAGGGGTAATAAAATTGAGGACTTTGAGATGAGATATTCCTGGATTCTACTACTGGATCCAATGTAGTCAAAATTGTCCTTCTAAGAGGAAGAAGAAAGGGTCACAGAGAAGGAGATGCCATGATGGAAGCAGAGCATCAGAGTCAGAGAGAGATTTGAAAAGCTTCCCTGCTGGATTTGAAGATGAAGGGGGTCTCAAACTAAGGAATGTTGACAGTCTCTAGATCTGGAAGAGGCAAGGGAACGAATTTCCACTAAAGCCTCCAGGTAGGAACACAGCCTTGCTGAAAACTTAATTTTAACCCAGTGAGACCCGTTTTGGACTTTGGATCTCTGAAACTATAAGATTATAAATTTGTGTAATCTTACCTATCAAATATGTGGTACTTAGTAACAGCAGCAACAAGAAATTAACACGAACTATTGTAGATCTCCTAGTGAACTGGATGAGAGAGGGGGAGAATGTTGATGAGGAAGAGATGGCAGAATCACTGATGCTGAAAGGGACTTTGAGTTTATCTTTGAGTTGTGTATACCATGAATTATGCTTTTCCATCATGCTTCCTTATTTCAGGTTCAAGGAAAAGCAGCACAATTAGAATGATGCAGTTGTAGCAATATTCTCACTTTACCACACAGGGTATTTTCCATATATTGTAGAAAAAGTTAAAAAAAAATTTACCAAGGTCTTATGGAATAATTACCCTTATATTTAATCTTTCCATATTTTAACCATTCTCATTTTTTCAAAACTTAGTAAATGTGCAAGGACAAATTTAACTGCAAATAATAAATTATTTAAAACCTACAGAAAAGACTTGTTGAGCCAATTCCCACAGAGCAGACATTTCCTGAATTTCAATCTTTCAGCATCTTCCAGAAGATGCAAAAGAAGTTTGGCAAATTATATCATCCCCTGATTTTCCTGCTTTGTGAAATTTTCCCTAATTCATTGAGACAGGCAGAGAATCTTGAGTCTTAGATCTGGAAGGAACTCCAGAGATTGACAGTAGTCCCAATTTCTCATTTTACATATAAAAAACTGAGGAGGGCTGGCTCCATGGCCTGGTAATTAAAGCATTCAGATACCTCATGACCAACCTCACAGTTCGAATACCAGATCTGGTGGCTTGTGAAACACACCAGGGCCATGTGAATGCGTGCCAAAAATCCAGACAGGAGAAGTGGACAACAGGTTGTGTCTTGACCATCCCCTAGTCGGTGTGTTTTTTCTTTTCCCACTCTCTCTCTCTCTCCGGTGAGTGCAAGTGCCCTCTAGGGGAAAAAAAAAAAAAGAAGAAAGATAGAAAGAAATGGAGGCAGTGACTTGTCCAAAATTGTGCACTACACTATATTCTGCATATGCCTTTAACTGCACACTGTTGCATTCTACCTGTGTCCCAGCTAAACAATGCACCAGGCTCTGTGCTACTCATAGGGATGCAGAAATGAGAGATTATTTTTGTCCACAAAAATATTATAACCTAGGAAGGAAGATAGACAAATAACATCAATGCATAAAATAGTTTCTAAAGAATAATAGCAGAGGCACACACAGGGTGTTGACTGGGCTTGGGAGGGTTACAGTTGGGCAGACCTTAGTCATCATGAATGCTCATTGATTTTAAAAATTAAAATTTTATTAATTTATTTTTATTTTACAAAACCAATTGTGTGTTTTGTCAATTATTTTGACAATACAGCCAAATAAAATGAAAATAAAATTTTTCATGATCATCCAGAGATAACCACTGTGAATGTTGTGTTTATATCCTTAGATAGTGCTATTATATTTATACATAGGTCTACCCACAACTATATATATCTTTATCTGTAGATATCTTTTTATTTTCAGTATCTCTGTATCGGATTGTATCAGCTTTGACCATTAAGAGATCTTCCCATTGGTTACTGTGTCTCTTTCACATATCATAGTACACTGTGTGTGTGAAAGAGAGAGATATTAGCACTTTCTTACTTTCTGGCTCTATGAAATCCTAAAAGTTCATCTTTTGTATTTGTATCCTAGACCTAGAATCAGAATTATATTAAAAACCAAGATGTGGATACTAGGTGTGCTTGTTACTAGTATTAGCTTCTAGGCCCTCTCAGCAGACAGAGAGGAAATACACCTATGCCTGCCAACCCATGTATATATACATATCTATACATTTTCTATATGTAACTACTTATATCTATATTAAAGAAAACATGAGCTAATACTGAGATCTGCAACTCTAATTCATTACCACATAGATCATTTTAGATTCTTCTGCTTTGTAAATTACAGTCCAGTTGTGAGAAATCTGCTTTCACATTGCAAGGGACATCTTCTGTCTTTTATTCTTAACCTGGTTAAACATTTAACCATTTTAGTTTTTTAATGATAAATTTTAAGTTTATCCATCTATCTTCTCCATGAGTGAGAAAGGGAGGCACTCCCAAGGTCCCAGTTCCACAACCCACCCCTGCCTTTTCAAGCCCCAGATCATGGGCAAGAGTATGCTCTACATACTCAGGGAAGTCTCCAGACTTGAACTGCAAATCTTTTGATATGGGATTGTTTTGCAGAGTATTGCATTTTACTGCTGTGTGACTGTCCAGCTCCCATATTCATTTATTGATCTTATCAAAGAACCAGCTTTTGGTTTTACTGATTTTTTTTCTGTTCTTTTTCTGTTTTCAATTGCATGAATTTCCGCTCTCATTTTTATTATTTATTTTTTTTCTGCTTGCTTTAAGATTATGTTGCTCTTTTTTCTCTTCTTTCTTTTTTTCCATGTATATTTATTTATTACATTTGAGATTATTTATTTTTTTAATTTAAATTTATTTTTTTTACATTCATTCACTGTATTTCATTACAGCATACAAAATGAGATTTCCCATCCAGAATACACTGTATATTGGCTCAATCAAGCACATCAACATATGTGTTAT
>NW_006159645.1:2831063-2850482 GCF_000334495.1 Tupaia belangeri chinensis
ATATATATATATATATATATATCACAAGTCTGACTTTAGGCATAAACTCAGTGAGTAGAATAAACATACTATAAAGTAGCACTTAGCTGGGGCTATATAGCTTACCGCAGTCATCAAATATGCATTTTTTTAAATGTCAAGGAAAACAGTTTTCATGTTTTTTTTTCTCCTGAAACTTTTTTTTTAAATTTACATTCATCCCCTAAGCATCGTCACAGCACACAAAATGTGGTTTCCCATCTAGAATATACTGCATAGTGGCTTAATTATGTATGTTATCATAAATAATTTTTTATTTACCCCTATGTCTGACTCTCTGCCCTTTCCCACCCTCTTCTCACACTATCTCTGGTGTCTACAGTTGTTTTCC
Organism: Tupaia belangeri chinensis; assembly: GCF_000334495.1. Taxonomy (NCBI): domain Eukaryota; kingdom Metazoa; phylum Chordata; class Mammalia; order Scandentia; family Tupaiidae; genus Tupaia; species Tupaia belangeri. Next base: position 2,831,434 of record NW_006159645.1, read on the forward strand.
ATTCCTTTTCTTCCATATTTTATTGATCACACAATTTCTTAAAAAATCTAACTACTTGAAATAGCAAGTTTAGCTGGTAATTTCAAGAAAAGCAGTTTTGAATTGGTAAGGAAATTTGCTTAAAACTTAAAGCCTAGAAATAGGTTAGTATTCTGTTCAAATAGTAAGTACATGAAACTATGGACAGATCAAGATAGGACAAAAACTTAAAACTGGACAACAAAGCCTAGAAGAAAAATAGCAATATTTTAGTCAAAAGTCACAGAATGCTGTTTCACTGGTTGTCTCATGTACTTAATCTATCTTCTATTTTGGTTCCATCTTCCCGATTGAATTCTGGGATATAATATTCAACTCCAGACTAGTCGCTATGATTAAGTTGGCCATTTTCTTAGTTTTTGAACTCTTATTTCTGTGTGCCTGCATTTAATTTTCCTGATATAGCACTCCCTTGAGAACTTCTTCGATATCTCGTCTGGTACTGGTAAATTCTTTCAGGTTTTGCTTATCTGAGAATGTTCTTGTCTTTTCTTCCCATATGAAGGATAATCTTGCTGGGTACAGTATTCTTGGTTGAAATTGGTTTTCCCTTAACATTTTGAATATATTTTCCCATTCGTCCCCTGTTCACATTGTTTCTGATGAGAGGTCTGCTGTTAGTCTGATGGGATATCCTTTGCTGGTAACTTGCTGTTTCTCTCTTGCCAATCTTAGCATCTTGTCTTTGTGGTTTTGGTCAGTCTGACTATAATGTGTCTTAGAGAATATCTTAGGTTGATTCTATTTGGGATCCTTTGTATTTCTTGGGACTGGATATTTGAGTGCCTCTCTAGGTTTGGAAAGTTTTCCTGCAGGATTCACCTGCTGGCCCCCCATCCTTTTTTTTCCAAAAAAATTATAAATATTTTTCTGTTTATTACAACAGAGTGCATGCACACAAGACAGATACAACGAGCACCCCTCACAGAGTCTGATCATGTTGCAATGTTCTTCCTCCATTCCTCTAGCCCCACTGGTTCCTAGACTTTCATAGGTGTACCCAGCATGTTTCACACTGATTGGGCTGAGAAATCTAACTGTGGGGAACCAGCAGTTAGTGTAATGGCTATGTCGTTGGATTCCCACGTAGTCGACCGTGGTTCGTGTCCTGGACCCGGTGGCTTGGAACTCATGCCAGGCACATGTGCATGTGTGCCCAAGATCCCGAGAGGAGAATGGAGGAGAAGGGACTGCGGCGTGACCATCCCCCCTGGGGGGTGATTTCTCGCTTTCTGTCTCTATGTCTCTCTCTGTCTGTCTGGCGAGCGCACACGCCCTATAGCAAAAACCTCTCAAAAAAAAAAAAACCCAAAAACAAACAAACAAACAAAAACAAACAACTGTGGTCACTGTGTGGGATCTAGCTTCTACTGAGCAATACATTTCTATTGTGCCATGGAGCCTGCTCCATCATTTTGCCTTTTTTCCTCCTTCTTAGGGCACATGTGCTCAGTGGAGAAATACAGAGAGAAATTTCATTCTCTTCCATTCTCCTCTTGAGATTTCGAGCATACACACATATGTGTCTGGCATGATTCTCAAGACATCAGGTCCAGGACTGAAACCATGGTCAGCCATGTAGGAATCCAGCTTCTTAACCACCATGCCAACTTTTGGCATCCCTGTCCCTTTACTTTGAACCTATCTGAGTTTTTATATTTAAAGTGGATTTTTTGTAGACAACATGGAATCAAGGCTTTAAAAATGTCTGTTTTGATAATCTTTTAATCATTATACTTAGGCTATTCACATTTAAACTGATATTATGGATTAACATCTGCTGTGTTTGCAACTGTCAACAATTTCCTATTGCATTTGTTCTTTGTTTCTTTTCCCCCCTCCTTTTCTATTTCCTTTGGTTTTATTGAACATTTTATTTGATTCTATTCTAAATCCTCTCTTAGTGTGTCAATTATATTTATTTTCAAAAGTTTTTAGTGGTTGCCCTAGAGTTTACCATACACAATTAACATATATATAATAGTGTATGTGCTTAAATTCATAAGAGAGGCAGAAAGAGAGAGAGAGAAGCAGAGAGAAAGAGAGAAGCACCCTAGACAGGGTCTGTTCATACTGTAATTTCCTTTCCCTAGCACTCTGGCTCATCAGGATCTTGGGCACACAGATGAGCACCCAGTGTGTTTCGGCCAGGTGGGGCATCTGAGCCCAGGGTCAGCCATGTGGCTATCAGCACTGCAGTCCAGTATGCTAGAGAGCATGCCACCTAGTTTGGACTGTATAATACATGTTTTTAACTAACATAAATCCACTTTAAATAGCCCTATACCATTTCACATGTTGTACGGGTACTTTCAATGGAGCATTTCCGATTTCTCCCTCTCATCCCTTGTGATATACTGTCATTCATTTCTCTATCCATATACTATATAAATACCCTATCATTGTTATCATTATTACTCAGTTATCCTTTAGGTTAAGAATAAGAAAATAAAAGATTTTATTTACCTTTATTTATTCCTTCTCCAGTACTTCTCTCTTTTGCAGATCCATGTTTCTTACCTATTTAATTTCCTTTTACCTGAAGAAATTCTTTTAACATTTCTTGCTGGTGAATTTGCTCAATGTTTGTTTTTGTAAGAATGTCATTATTTCTCCTTTACTTTTGAAGAATACTTTCACACAGTATAGAATTCTAATTTCATGGATTCTTTTTTTTTTTTCTTTTAAATTCAGCACTTGAAATATTTCACTGTCCTCTGTTCTTGCTTACTTGTCTTCTGGTGACCATTTGGCTGTCATTCTTATCCTTGTTTCTTTATAGGTAAGTTTCTCTCCTTCTTGACTTCTTTCAAAATGTTCTCTCTCTTTTTGATTTTATACAATTTGCATACAACATGTCTATGTGTAGCTTTCTGTTATTTATCTTACTTGGTGCTTTCTAAACTTACTAAATATGTGGTTTGGTGTCTGTCATTAATTTTTTGTTTTGTTTTGTTTTGTTTTGTTTTGTTTTGAGAGAGGTTTTTGCTATAGGGCGCGTGCGCTCGCCAGACCGACAGAGAGAGACAGAGAGACAGAAAGCAGGAAATCATCCCCCAGGGGAAAATGGCGACGCTGCAATCCCTTCTCCTCCATTCTCCTCTCGGGATCTTGGGCACGCACGCACACGTGCCTGGCATGAGTTTAAGCTACCAGGTCCAGGCCTCAAACTGCAGTCGACTACGTGGGAGTCCAGCAACATAGCCATTACGCTAACTGCTGGTCCCCTGTCATTAATTTTTGAATGTTCTGAGCTACTATTATTTCTATGTATTTTGTTCTGTTCTCTCTTTCTTTCATCTTTTGGTGTGAAAATTATATATTATGCTTTTTAAAAATTTGTTACACAGTTAGTGTTTGACATTTTATTCTTTCTGTTCTTTGCTTTTCAGTTTGGGAAATTTCCACTGACTTCAAGTTCACCAGTTCTTTCCTTTATTGTGTGAGTGAGATAGCCTTTTCTCAAACAACTCAAATAACTACTCAAATAACTGCCTCACTACCAGTCTCTTTCCTGAGAATTATCAAGTTGTTTTCACATTGGTCAAATGTCCCTTCTCCTAGAGTTTCCATCAACTGTGCCTGGCTCCACCTAGCTGTTGATCTTCTTCTTCCATAGATCCACCAATAAGGTATATGAAGACAATAAACATGTCTTTCTGATTACTCACTCTTAGGCTAGAGACCATTTCTGTCTGTTCTCTATTATAGATCCTTCACCATGATTACACTAATACCCAAGGATGAAGATTTACATTCACTGAAATTGAGGACTCATATACTATCCAAATGGTAATTTTGTCCAACTGTCTGGAGTGTCCTAGAAAACTTTACCAAAAACATTCATTTATTGAAGATGCAGGGATGAATAGAAACATACATAGCTGCTCTTCATGGAGCTTATGGCTTAGCTGGACAAGAACTGTTACTTAAAACCTTAAATGACTTTATGGAAGATAGGAAGAAATTAGCCACACTTGTGTCTCAGTAGAGTTTTACTTTTACCTGCCTTCTGTAGTGAAATAAAGTTCATATTACTCAAAGTTGGGACAGATGCATGTTGTTTTCACCCAGTGCCAGTTATTCTTGGATATTTCCCATTTGCTTATGATCTGATTTGAAGATCTTCTAAATTTTCCAGGCATGTACCCATAATACTTGGCTATTAAGCAGAAATTCTAGGGTTAGCAAATCATGTAGAATATAGTCTCAAATTCTGAATAAGATGAAAAACATACACATATATACATTAGGTATTTGGTAATTCATAATATAACAATTTTGTATTCATTGACTTCTGGGTATATCTAGAACTAGTTTGAGTTTATGTGAACTATACTTATCACTTTTCTCAAGATATAGTATAGTGGGACCAGCAGTTAGCATAATGACTATGTCACTGGACTCCCACGTAGTCAACCACAGTTCGAGTCCTGGACCCGGTGGCTTAAACTCACGCTGGGCGTGTGTGCATGCGTGCCCAAGATCCCGAGAGGAGAATGGAGGAGAAGGGACAGCGGCATGGCCATCCTCCCTGGGGGGTGATTTCTCGCTTTCTGTCTCTCTGTCTCTCTCTGTCTGCCTGGTGAGCGCATGTGCCCTATAGCAAAAACCTCTCAAAAAAAAAAAAAGATATAGTATAGTGGAAAAATAAGAGATATATATATATATGTGTGTGTGTGTGTGTGTGTGTGTGTGTGTATTCAAATCCTACTGTTTATATGGGATGGAGGAATATATTTAACTTTAGATCTCCAGTCTCCTCATCTGTGCAATGTATATATAATTTCTCATTTCACAGGAGTAATACAAGCTTTAAATGAGATAATATCTATAAAGCACTTGGCACAGTGACTTGTATTTAGAAGATACCTAAAATTAGATTCTTTCTAACTTCACCTTAACACAAATTTCTTCATCAACACAAGACGAATGGTGGAGGTGGAACAGGTTGCTGAACTGCAGAGGAAAGCATCCTAGTTTTGTAATCAATCAAGAATTCAGGGATTTTGATTCTGGTACACAGAGTTAAGATGTATGGATTTGACTAAGAGGCAGACAACAAGAAAAATTAATAAGAAGGCTTCTTTGATTCTGGTTTTCCAGTTTAATTCAGTTGACTCTTTGAACTGTTGGCAGAAAAAGTGTCATGTGAAGCGCTCCATTGATAACAGACGTAAAATAACTACTTACTAAATTGAGTGTGCTTTGACACTCAGAGAGGTTCAATATCAATCCATGAGGTATGTTAAGGGATTTTAGCTATTTCATAGTCTATCTTCAAGGTGTGGAAAAATGACATGCAAAGTATCCTATTGATGACATATCAGAGTCCTGGGGCTTTTTTATCTTACCAATTATGTGCGGTTTGTTGACATAAATGTTAGCTGTAAGTTTTTTGTAAAGATTCTTGAACTCCTACAGAGCCTTCAGATTAAAATCACTTAAATGACTAACTAGGCAATATTGAGATATTCTAAGTCAGGAAATCCATGGACAGGAATATGACAAGAAACAGTATAAGAAATTTATGTCAATAATAAACAACTGGTGGGGCTGGTGAATCTCTCTACTGGTTAAGGGGCTGGACTCCCACTTGACTGATTGCAGTTCGAGTCCTGAACCCAGCAGCTTGAAAATCATGCTGAGTGCATGTGTGTGCATGTCCAAAATCCCAAGAGAAGAGTAGAGGAGAAGGGGTTGCAGTGTGGCAATTCCCTCTGGGGATGATCTCTCGCTTTCCTTCTCTCTGTGTCTCTCTGGCAAGCATATGTGCCTTATGGAAAAAAAACTAAAAAGAATAAATAATAATAAACAACTCTAAAGAATCCTGATACTGGGGCCAGCAGGTAGTATGGTGGTTAAGGACGCTGGACTCCCACATGACTGACCACGGTTTGAGGTCCAGATCTGGAGGCTTGCTTTCTCTCTCTCTCTCTCGCTCTGTCTCTCCCTGGTCAAATTAAAATAAATAAAGTTAAATAAAATAATTCTTAAAAAAAAAAGAATCCTGATGCTGTTGAGTATCCACAACGACGTGAAGGCAAGAAGAATTCCTTCCTTGTTTTCTATGAACTGTTCCCAGATATTTGGTACTTTCCTCTACAGCTGCAGAGAAAGGCAAGAACAATGCCCACTGCCTGCCTTCCTTAATTACTGTTCTATGTTAAGTCTATTCAGCCCAGTGTATCAGACATTTATTTAGTAATTATTTAGCTCCTATGAGCAAAGCAAATAGCAATACTGACCAGGTGTCTGGAGTGTCCTAGGAAACTTCCCCTAAAAGATTAATCTATGTTCTGAAAGCATTTTATTCCTCAGTTCCAGCAATGAACAATTCATAATATATGCAGCCATTTTGAGTCATGGCTAGCGATTCCATTTCAGGATTGAAAATTTGAGAGCTGCTTCATTTTTACTTTTCTATATGGCCAGATTTAACACACCCATAGTTAAAAAGCAATTTCATTTCCTTATCGACTTTCATTTATTCTGTAGATTGAGTAATGTAAGTCATAAGAATGTACATTTTCCCCTATGGGGATCAGTAAAATAAGGTAGTAAAGGAAGTTTTTCTTGTTGTTGCTGGTTGTAATGCTACCCATAAACTTTTTTTATATGTCTTGAATTGGCCTACTTCCAAAAAACTTTATTCACCTATTCTCTGTTATCGTAGCTTACCTTATTATAGAATTATATTTTTTATGACTCTATTTTCATCTTACAAAAAGAGTACCTTAATTTAGGAAGAAAGTTTTATTTTTATGTCCATACTACCTAGATGATAGCCAAGAGATATTGTTCAATAAATACTTGCTGGATGAAATAAAAACAAATCAGGGTCAGGTTCAGATCTGAAACCCAGCCCAGATTTTAACACTGAATGCTCGACCTGTGTGTCTAAACTCCTTGCCTGATTATTATTGTTATGATCATCATTACACATACAATCACAATACGAATAATGATGATTGCATCAAGTTTGACATGCACATTCTCATGGACTGTGACATTGAACGCTATAATAATTCTGTGAAGGGAGCATCTGTAAAAGAAGTTATTGTACTATTGAGAATACTGAGATGCAGAAATGAGTCCTGTCCAATGTCTTGTGTAAGTGTTGAAGCCAGAGCTGAAACTAAACACTTATGACTCTAAATCCTAAGTTCTTTATGCCTTTCCTTTGTCTACAGTTTTTTGATCTCAGCCCTCTTGACATTTGAGGCTGAACATTCTGGAGGGCTGGGGAGAGAGCATTGTCATGTGCATCAAAACATGCTTAGCAGCAATGACAGCCAAAAATGTCTCTCGACATTGCCAAATATCCCCTTGGGGGCAAAAATCAGTTCTAATGGCGACTCAATGGCCGAATAGCAGGCAGAATGTGGTAAGTGCTCTAAGACAGGCATAAGCAAAATAAAGAGAAAAGATGGGTTGGGGGGGCTTTATAATGGAGGTGGCATTTGATTCGGATCTTCACTGTGGAAAAACTGAATTGATCTGGCAGGATTTATTGTGATGAGAATGAAAAGCAAATATTTGTTGAGTACTCATGATGTGTCATATTTAACTCTAAAGAGAAAGTAATGGAATGTGCATTGTGAATTGTCTTTCTAAAGTGAAATACCCTCTTAAAGTCCATCTAGTGGAACTTAGAGCTATTGGGGGACATTGAATCTCATGATATGCATTTAACAGGTACATTTATTATAATATCTACTAAAGATTACCTAGGAAAGAATTGTCTCCCATTTATTTTTGTAGCTTACTAACCTATAAATAAGTCCCAATCATCATTTAACTATACTGTACATGGTGATTGCATTTTCTAATAAGTTTCTAGCTCATTGGAAATGTTCAAAAAATATTGAGCTTGAGTCTCCTTGCCTAAATGTGGAAGGAAGGAAAGCCTACCTTTAGCTCTCTTCTCCATTTGAATCTTCAGTCTACTGGAAACTCTCAACAAACATGAAAAATCTCTGGCTTAGTTTGATGGACACAGAAGAAATAAATCTCTATTTCTTCCTATTTAGAATCTTTGGAAAACTAAGAAAGATTCAGATATATCTGAAATAATATGTTCTTCTTCCTTAAAATAATCATTTAGAAGGCACAGAGGAGCTATAGTACACTCTTTACTCTTTTTTTTGAGCTCTGAGCATATCATTGAGAGTAAGAGTTTGGAAGTCAGGCCTAGCTTGAGAGTCAGGTATGAGCCTCAGTTTTTTAACATCTGTGATCCTCAGTTTCTTCATCCATAAAATGAGATAATAATAACTTCTCCTAAATTTCTTTGGAGAGTGAAGTAAGAAGATGTTTTAAAACTTTTAGTGTGATATTTGTCTCAAGCCAGTAATAAACAGTGGCTATCATTATAATCATCTCATCAGCTTACTATTTTTTTTTAACAGAGGTTTTTGCTATAGGACATGTGCATTCACCAGAAAGACAGAGAGAGACAGAGAGACAGAAAGTGAGAAATCACCCCCTGGGGGGATGGCCACACCACAATCCTTTCTCCTTCATTCTCCTCTCGGAATCTTGGCGACACATGCACATGCACCCAGTGTGAATTTAAGCCACCGGGTCTGGGACTTGAATCACGGTCGACTATCAGCTTACTAATTTAAAAACAAAGCATAAACCTTTCCAGGTCCTTCCATAAATTTAAGCCTCTTTCTCTCTCATCCCTGCTCAATAAATGAGCCCAAGTTGGAAACCAGAGCACAAACTTTGACCAGTGCTTCCACCTACACAGCAGATCAGTAAATAAGAACTGCTGATGCCTCCTTCCCCCCACCCCATCACTACATAGTTCTACAATAACTAATTTCTCTTTATCTATACTCTTGGGGCCATTGTTACAGCCATCATTATACTAAATAAGACCTGCTGATGCCTCCTTCCCCCCACCCCATCACTACATAGTTCTACAATAACTAATTTCTCTTTATCTATACTCTTGGGGCCATTGTTACAGCCATCATTATACCTAACCTGGTCCTCAGCCTTTTGTCTTTAGTATTATTGCTTCTATTGTACTATTGAGAATACTGAGATGCAGAAATGAGTCCTGTCCAATGTCTTGTGTAAGTGTTGAAGCCAGAGCTGAAACTAAACACTTATGACTCTAAATCCTAAGTTCTTTATGCCTTTCCTTTGTCTACAGTTTTTTGATCTCAGCCCTCTTGACATTTGAGGCTGAACATTCTGGAGGGCTGGGGAGAGAGCATTGTCATGTGCATCAAAACATGCTTAGCAGCAATGACAGCCAAAAATGTCTCTCGACATTGCCAAATATCCCCTTGGGGGCAAAAATCAGTTCTAATGGCGACTCAATGGCCGAATAGCAGGCAGAATGTGGTAAGTGCTCTAAGACAGGCATAAGCAAAATAAAGAGAAAAGATGGGTTGGGGGGGCTTTATAATGGAGGTGGCATTTGATTCGGATCTTCACTGTGGAAAAACTGAATTGATCTGGCAGGATTTATTGTGATGAGAATGAAAAGCAAATATTTGTTGAGTACTCATGATGTGTCATATTTAACTCTAAAGAGAAAGTAATGGAATGTGCATTGTGAATTGTCTTTCTAAAGTGAAATACCCTCTTAAAGTCCATCTAGTGGAACTTAGAGCTATTGGGGGACATTGAATCTCATGATATGCATTTAACAGGTACATTTATTATAATATCTACTAAAGATTACCTAGGAAAGAATTGTCTCCCATTTATTTTTGTAGCTTACTAACCTATAAATAAGTCCCAATCATCATTTAACTATACTGTACATGGTGATTGCATTTTCTAATAAGTTTCTAGCTCATTGGAAATGTTCAAAAAATATTGAGCTTGAGTCTCCTTGCCTAAATGTGGAAGGAAGGAAAGCCTACCTTTAGCTCTCTTCTCCATTTGAATCTTCAGTCTACTGGAAACTCTCAACAAACATGAAAAATCTCTGGCTTAGTTTGATGGACACAGAAGAAATAAATCTCTATTTCTTCCTATTTAGAATCTTTGGAAAACTAAGAAAGATTCAGATATATCTGAAATAATATGTTCTTCTTCCTTAAAATAATCATTTAGAAGGCACAGAGGAGCTATAGTACACTCTTTACTCTTTTTTTTGAGCTCTGAGCATATCATTGAGAGTAAGAGTTTGGAAGTCAGGCCTAGCTTGAGAGTCAGGTATGAGCCTCAGTTTTTTAACATCTGTGATCCTCAGTTTCTTCATCCATAAAATGAGATAATAATAACTTCTCCTAAATTTCTTTGGAGAGTGAAGTAAGAAGATGTTTTAAAACTTTTAGTGTGATATTTGTCTCAAGCCAGTAATAAACAGTGGCTATCATTATAATCATCTCATCAGCTTACTATTTTTTTTTTAACAGAGGTTTTTGCTATAGGACATGTGCATTCACCAGAAAGACAGAGAGAGACAGAGAGACAGAAAGTGAGAAATCACCCCCTGGGGGGATGGCCACACCACAATCCTTTCTCCTTCATTCTCCTCTCGGAATCTTGGCGACACATGCACATGCACCCAGTGTGAATTTAAGCCACCGGGTCTGGGACTTGAATCACGGTCGACTATCAGCTTACTAATTTAAAAACAAAGCATAAACCTTTCCAGGTCCTTCCATAAATTTAAGCCTCTTTCTCTCTCATCCCTGCTCAATAAATGAGCCCAAGTTGGAAACCAGAGCACAAACTTTGACCAGTGCTTCCACCTACACAGCAGATCAGTAAATAAGAACTGCTGATGCCTCCTTCCCCCCACCCCATCACTACATAGTTCTACAATAACTAATTTCTCTTTATCTATACTCTTGGGGCCATTGTTACAGCCATCATTATACCTAACCTGGTCCTCAGCCTTTTGTCTTTAGTATTATTGCTTCCACTCATTCCATTTCTCCACATTGAAGTAAACAGAATTTTTCAGAATAAAGATCTGGTGGGACCAGCAGTTAGCGTAATGGCTATGCTGCTGGACTCCCATGTAGTCGACTACAGTGGCTTAAAACTCATGCCGGGCATGTGTGCGTGCGTGACCAAGATCCCCAGAAAAGAATGGAGGAGAAGGGATTGCGGCGTGGTCATCCCCCCTGGGGGGGTGATTTCTCACTCTCTGTCTCTCTGTCTCTGTCTGTCTGTGAACCCCGCCACCCTATAGCAAAAACCCCCCCACGAAAAAAAAAAAAAAAAAAAGATCTGATCAAATTGCTTCCCACTGCCCCCAGAGTAAAACTCAAACTCTTTACTAGCACATAGTTCTTTAAGCTCTGTTTACTCCTTTCTCTTCCAGTTACATCATCTGACATTGATTCCATGTATTGGGTTGTCAGAAAAGTCATGACACATTTTTGCATTAAAAAAAATAGGAAAAGGGACAGAAGATGGCATAGCAGTTATGTTGCTGGACTCTCACATAGCCAACTGTGGTTTGAGTCCTGGACCTGGTGGCTTGAAACTCACTCTGAGGATGCTTAAGATCCCAGGATGAGAATGGAGGAGAAAGGATTGTAGAGTGGCTATCCTCTCTTGGAGGGGGAGGGGATGATTTTTTACTTTCCCTCTCACCATCTCTGTCTCTTTCTCTCCTAAGGAAAAAAAAAAGGCAAAAAGAAAAAGGAAGACATAGGAAAAATACACCATGACTTTTTTTGACAACCTGAAATTATGCAGTAGCCATGCTGAGATTCTTCCAAGTTTTTAAGTGAATCTCTTTCTTTTCCCCAACCTTTGCACAAGCTATAGATCACCCTCTTCTCCACTCTACACTTAGGATAGAAGCTTATATTTACCTACTCATACCTGTACGAAGGCTACCCCACCTGATAATTAAAAATAACATAATTAATTGAGAAGATATTAAACTGAGCCTTTTCTCATAGTCTGGTTTCCTTGGACAGTTTGTAGAAGCATTGGAGATTCCTGAGGTCTGTCATGTAGTGTATATTCATTGTCTGATACTGCCAAATCTCAGCTTTCTTGAGTCTACTTTCCTCATTTCTACCATCTTATTATAAGACTACAGTATAGAGTCAAAGAGATTAAAGTTATGAGAATGCTTTACTTATTGAAAATGCATGGTTTTACTTTTCCATTTTTACTTTGTTCCCTCTCCCTCAACCTCCCCTTACTATTTTATTTCCCTTTTTCCTCACATCCTTGGCTAATTTCTATTGTTTTTTAGGACTAATCATATTAGACTCATAATTCTCTGGACGCTTTTACAAACACTCAAAGCTAGGCTGAGTGTCAGACCTATTACATTAATGGAAGCCTCTTTTTTATTTTAATTTTTTCATCATCATCATTATTATTTTAATTTGAACAGGCAGAGACAGAGAGAAAGAGAAGGAAAGTGAGAAACCAAGCCATCCTGGGACTTGAACTGTTGTCAACTACGTGGGAGTCCAGTGCCTCAACTACCATGCCCCACTGCTTCGTTTTTCAAAAAAGAAAATGAAATAAAACAAAGTCTTAGCAACTCTATTGATTTTGAATTTACTTCTTTGTCTTTTCCCTTAGTGAACTACTTCAATTTACTTTAAGTATCTTTTTGTCACTAAGGATGATACTGTGTTCTTCTGTATGCTGATGGGCAGGCATGTAAAAGAAATGTTCTGTTTGGAAGAATTTTCTAAGAATAACAGTGTTCTACCTATGAATTACCCATTGTTTCATAGACCTGGGCATACATGGTACCAAAGTACATTCATTTTCAAGAAGGAAGCTTTTTTTTTCCCAAGAAAAAAAAATGCATGCACTCACCAAAGAGACAGACAGAGAGACAGAAAGTCAGAAATCAACCTCTCCTCCCAGGTGGGATGGCCATGCCACAATCCCTTCTCCTCCATTCTCCTTCAGGATCTTGGGCATGCATGCTCATGCATTCAGTGTGAGTTTCAAGTTACCAGATCTGGGACCCAAACCACAGTCAACTATGTGGGAGTCCAGCCCCTTAACCACTACACCAAACTGCTTGTCCCAAAGGAAACTTTTGATTAAAATGCAGTAATCTACGCATCTATGATTCTGAGTTGACTATGCCTCTGAAGAGAAAATTAATCTTCTCAAGGTCATTCTATTAATAGTAGGATCTAGGTTTAGATAAAGTCCTTTTCTTCTAATTTATTTTTTAATTTATGACTTTAATAGAAATTAGTAGATTTCATAATGGCAACTAGAGTACAAAAATACATTACAACTCTGTTCCTATTAGGTGCCAATTGTTTTCTTATTTTTTATTAAAATATATTTTTATTTACATTTTATCAATGTACATCTGTATGGCATACAGAATGGTTATTCAGAGCATTAATGGAGTGTCAAGACAAAGATATTGCCATGTACACTATCATCACAAGATAACTTTTTATTTTTGTGTCTTAATTTTTAATGCAGACTCCAATACTGTGTACTATACTCTCCCTCCAAATAAACTACATAAATAAACATATGTATAACAAATAGATAATTAAACCATGAATAGATGAGTTTGTGTGTGTGTGTGTGTGTGTGTGTGTGCAATTGCATGTCCATTTTATTTAAAAAGTCAAATCTATTAACCTATTCTGGATTGAAAACAGCTAAAATAGCAGCTACTTCCATTTGCAGTTTTGGACATAATATTTCAGTTAAAATGTGCTTCTTAAATTAGCCTTCTTACAAAGCTTCCACATTCTCCTGGTGGGTGTAAGACAAAGTTGTTGTCTTCTCAGGGTTAAGTGGATGGTGGATGTCACAGGAGGGAATGGGAGGGTATTGTGTTATCACAGTCCCCATGACACTCCTGTGAGGCAGGCTTGTGGTAAAGATGGGGGAGAAGTTTTAAGAGACAAGGGAGCTCTCACAGTGTGGGCTGAGAGCCCGTTTATAGCACTAAAAGGCAGGTTTTCAAGTTCTGCTCACTAATATCAGGAGCTCTGCAGAGAAACCTAGGTGTAGTCAGAGAAAGGGGGAAGAGTTGACTTAATTCCCCTGCTCTTCAATCTTGGACTTTCATTTTATCTTTTTAGGAGTTGGAATTCCTTTTTGTTTGAAGTTAAATATAGTTAAAAATGTATAGTCTTCTCCATAATTTCAAACTCTGATAATGCTGCTTTATCAACAGGAAGAGAATTGGAAGGCACAACTCAGGAATAGAATTATTTTAGATCATGCTTTAGCATTATGTCATACCTAAGAATGTGTCTATGACATTTAACTCAAACAATGAGGTTGACAGTGCACTTCTTTACCATTGTAATGTGAAATTGACTCATCTTTTATCTAAATTACTTCCTAGATACTGAAATTCCATGGAAGATAAAACAGACTCAGTCATCATAGTTTGGTCCCTTCTCTAGCAGCTGAGATGTGTATATGGTTATGTTTTGTTCCCTCTGAAGTTTCCAATGAGAGTTCCTGTGAATTGAATCTCACCGCCCTGAATATCAAGTTCTTCTGTCCTCATTTCCAGTGATGGTTTGCAATTCAAATCATTGGATTGGTAACACACAGTACTATAACCATGGTAACCAAATGAAGACGAGTTTGCTTCACTTCCTCAGTGAAGTGCATTCTAGTCCTGCATTCAGGCCCACTGCCACTGCCAACAAGTCAAAGGGCATTAAAGGACCAGTAAGAGGTTTCATAGAAATAAAAATACAGCTTGGAGCCATTGTATTCCTTCCCTAGGAGTCTTCAATGAGTCTAGGACTTGTTACTAATAACTCCTACGGTTCTTCATATTTCCTTTCCAGCAGAGAAAAGAGGTAAAGAGATTCACTTTGTATTTTTACCCTTAATTTGACCATGACTTTTGGCAAGCAGACAGTTCTGGCTTTCTATGACTAATTTTTAAATAGGAGCAGATAGAAACCTGGGTCACAGTTCCGTGTTTACAAGGACTTCGTAGTCTTAACAGCTGTGACATTCAAGGAGACAGAAAAGCACCCAAGACTGCCACAAACAATTTCGAGAACTACAGCAAGGTACAAGGGCCATCTCTCTGCTGAGGCACCTTTATTCGGGTACAGTAATTCTTTTAATTTGTTTTTAATCTAGCCTGTGAGGGTGGGGTATTAGCTCTCCTCATTTTCTCTCAGTTGGAATGAAAGGGCAGCTAGAGCATGTTCTAAAACTTCTTTACCTGCAGCTGTGTGACTAGATGATTCCTAGGAAGAAAAACTATTAGCAATAAGGCAAACTGATCTAATTGTCATGAATATGGGCCTGGATGATTTCAGTACCCATGACTACCTAGGTGGCTGCCATAAACAGAGAAAGGTCTAAAACACAGGGGATGGAAATGCTCTAGGCTCAAAATTTTTAGGTTATACTCCCTATGTTCTGAATACTATTTCAAGCAAGCAATGTTTCTGAGGAGTGGTGTAAAATTGTATTTTCCCTTTTTTATGTAGCTAGGCTTTGTATCTTGAGACTCCTGTGTTTTTTTCTTTCTTTTTTTTTTTTTGGAGAGGTTTTTCTATAGGGTGTGTGTGCTCGCCAGAAAAACAGAGAGAGACAGAGAGACAGAAAGTGAGAAATCAACCTCCCTGGGGAATGGACACGCCGCAATCCCTTCTCTTCCATTCTCCTCTCGGGATCTTGGGCATGCACGCATGCACACGTGCCTGGCGAATCTGGGACTCGAGCCGTGGTCAACTACCTGAAAGTCCAGTGACATAACCATTAACGCTATCTGCTGGTCCCAGGACTCCTGTGTCTTTTATACTGGTCATGTTTTCTTTACTACCTGAGAGCTATCTAATTCATTAAGATAAAGCTAGAGAGTTAAACTTTTTCTGTTGTTTTTAATTAAGCAATGAATTCACTAAATAAGACCGAACTTGATGTACTAGAGCCGTGTGGGAGTTTCTGGTACAAGTGGAGCCCACTTTAGAAATTAATTTTAGATAAATAGAATTTTTTTGGTTATTATTATTTGAAATAAATGCTTCCCAATAATTTTTGAGCTGGCTTTATGCTAAATAATTATTACTATTACTATTTTTTTAAAAGTTTTTGTCATAGGGCACATATGCTCACTGGGAAAAAAGAGAGAGGGAAGGAAAGTGAGAAATCACTCCCCCGGGGGATAGCCATGTTGCAAACCTTCTCCTCCATTCTCCTCCTATGCACCCACATATGTGCCTAGTGTGATTTTCAAGTCATCGGGTCTGGAACTCAAACCATGAGCCACTACATGAGAGTCCAGCACTTTAATCACCATGCCACCTGATGGCCCCAATAATTATTATTTTTTTAATCTGAAATTTAAATATAATTGACTGTTCTGATTATTATTTTTTTAATCTGAAATTTAAATATTTTTGAGTGTTCTATATTTTTATTTGCTAAACTAGATAATTCAATTCAGGAGTGAAAATTGAAGAAGATTGTAAGAAAATTCATCCATTTCTCACTATAAACTTTTCACTGCAATTTTCCATAGAAAATTTGCCTAATGATCATTTTCTTATTACATCATACTGGGAAATGACAATACTGTATTCAAGCCTTAAAGGAAAAAAAGAAACCATCAAAATAATCATAAGAAGTCTAGAGTTCAACATATGAGAGGCTTTTCTATTCACCTTCCAAACGAGATACTGAAAATGATTTTGGTTATGATTATAGGTAGACTCTAAACCTGTTTTTAGTGAAGACAATAGAGTGTTGCCTGACTAGCTTTGTTTGGAGGTCTCTACTGGTATGCCCAAGTGAGTGCCCAATGTGCTGGGAGATATTAATCATTTTGTGTTTTGGTACTGCACCACAAGCAGGACTAGAAAGACTCCAGAACGAGAGAGAGAGAGAATGAATGACAGAGGACCTGTGGGACTGTGCCTTTATTAAGGTCCATGGATTAGTGTAAGAAAAACACATGCCAAGTGGAGGACTTATTCACATGACTTTGTTACTGACCACTGGGATTTTTTTTTTTTTCTAAGTTTTTATTTGTGATGGAGAGAAAGAGAGAAGCACCTTTCACAGGATCTGGTGACACCATTATCCCCTTCACCACCTTTTAGCTTGTTAGGATCTTGGATATACATGCTTGGTGTGTTTTATGTCGACTAGACTGGGAATGCAGCCTACAGTTGGCTGTGTGGTTTCCAGCACTGCAGATCAGCATGCTCCCAACCGTGCTACTGAAGCTAGGCCTCTGTTAGGTTTTATCTTGGTCAGTGGATGTGCAATGTCTTGGGTATGGAATCAGTGGAATGAAGAACACTGAGATAGCTATATCTCAAAAATCACAAAGAAGGGAAGTTTTAACTTGGCTAAAGTAACAATGTACAATGACATTTCAAACAACTTCTGTCAGAACTAAAGATGAATGCTGGGCCAACTGCTATATTAAACAAATTTATGCTAGGAAGAAATAACAATATCCTGATCCACCAAGAGAGGTTACCTATTGTCATTCTGGGCTAATTTCTTTCCATTTTAAAAGAATATTACATTGAACCAGCAGGTGGAATGGTGGTTAATGTGCTAGACTCCCACATGGCCAACTGTGGTTTGAGTCCTGGACTTGGTGGCTTGCTTTCTTACTTTCCCTCTCTGTTTCTCTCTCACTCACTGTCTATGGTGAATGCCATAGCCCTATAGCACATTTTATAATATTAATAATTAATTAATTAATATATTTTTAAAAGATAATATATACTTTTAAACTTTTAAAATTTTGTTATATGCTTGAGTGGGTGTCAAAAAGTTTATTTAAAAAGAATTAAAATATAAGTTTATTTAGTATAAAAGTATTTGAAATCCTTGCATATTTTTTTAAATACAGATTTTCCATTAGCTTTTTGAAGATCCCCCCCCATATGTTTATTGGATTTAAACATTTCCTGATGACATTTAAGTTTGTGGTAACAGGGCCAGCAGAGGATGTAACGGTTATGTTGCTGGAATCCCTCATGACTGACCATAGTTCGAGTCTGGTGGCTTGAGAATCACACCAGGTGTGGGTGTGTGCAGGCCAAGATCCCAGGAGAATGAAGAAGAATGGATTGTGGTGTGGCCATCTCCCCTGCGGGATAGTTTATCATTTCCCTCTCACTATCTCTGTCTCTCTCTTTCCAGCAAGTGCACAAGTCCTAAGGGGAATAAATAATTAAACGGATAAATAAATAAAAGTTTGTAGTAACAACAGTTTTAAATATTCAAATATTTAAAATTGAATAATTCTGTATCATTTGTTAGAAATAGCTTTCCCTTCTGTTTATAGTGTTGTCTATGAATAAGGACAGTTTAATTTCTCTCTTTCTAATTTTATTTCTCTTCTTGCTTTATTGAACTAAGACATTCCAAACAAGGCTGAATAGATCTAGTATGAACAGATATCTTTGCCTTGTTTGCAATTAAGGGGAAAGTGCTCAGTCTCACAATATCAGGTAGGCTACTAACTTCAAGTTTTTCACAGATGCCCTTTCAGTTTCAGGAAGTTTATTTCTACTCCTAGCTTTTAAGAGTTTTTAATCATGAATGGGTGTGATTTTTGTCAAATAACTTTTCTGTATCTGTTAAGTGATCATCTGGTTTTCCTCCTTTATTCTGCTATTTTGTGAATTATGTTAATTTATGTTTTTAAGTGCTAAGGCTTTATTGGAAGATGCAAATGCAGGGCAGCAAGGGTGAGGGAAAGAACAGTACAGTGCAGGAGGATGCGGACCAAATACGAGCTAGGGTATGCTTAGCAAGCTGGCCCAGCATGCCAGCTGCTGCAGGAGGTGCGCTAATTGTCCAGTCATTCTGAACATCTCTGGGATATTTTCATAATAAGCCAATCTCACATTCCTGGGATAAACCTCATTTGATACCGAAGCATTATCCATTTTTTATATTGCTAGATTTATTTGCTAATGTATTGTTAAAGAGTTTTGTAACTATCTTTATTCGTATATTTTTAATTGCCAGAGGGCATGTGTGCTCACCAGAAAGAGACTGGGGTGAGTGGAGAAAGCATCCACACACATATAATGGGATGTGATCACACCACAATCTCTTTC
>NW_006159645.1:2850511-2851220 GCF_000334495.1 Tupaia belangeri chinensis
TCTTTCCCTCTTTTTCTCCATTCTATCAGCTTTTTGGTCATGCATGCAAACACATCCGTAATGTTTTTTAAGCTGCCAGGGCTGGGATTTGAACTACAGGTGTCTATGTAGAATCTGGCTCACTTGGCTGCTGAGTTACAGGACCTGTCCTATATCTTTTTTAATTTAGAATGTTGGCATATAATTTATTTTCTTGAAATACCGTTATCAGGCTTTGGTATCAGAGTAATGCTAGCCTGTATATGGGACTGAGCAGAGGGCCTTTTTCCTCCATGTTTGCAAGGAGTTTGTGTAGTATTGGCGTTACTTCCTTAAATATACCTTATAGTCTTTTATTAAATGCTAACTATTACATATAGAACCAAAAAAGAGCACAAACTGAAGTAAGTAATGTTTATGCTTCTGAAAGCAGAAAGGAAGCATCCCTTCTTCCAAAAAACCATCTTTACAGAGCATTGAGTCAATCTAGTGCATCATTTTGATGGACCTGGGATTTGTTATTAGTTTAGCTAGTTAAATTAGTTAGTGAATTAAAATTCACACTGACTTTGAATAAGTGCAGAATGGAATCAGAACCTTTTCTCCAGCAGGCATGGTACTTGAGTGTTTATAGGGCTTACCTCCTAGTTTTTACTTTTTTTTTTTTTTTTAGAGAACAATTTGTTGTAGTGAACCGGAAACCAGAAATACAAGATTCCACCAAAACTGA
>NW_006159646.1:0-463 GCF_000334495.1 Tupaia belangeri chinensis
TATAGTCATGTGGTAAAAAGACACCTTTTATGGCCTGGAGTTTTTCCATAAAGGCCACACAGATGTCCTTTTCTACCATCTTTTCCTTTATATCCCGAAGGAACTGCTCCCCTTGCATATCATCAGATACATATAGTACCACTCACATCCAGCCAAAATGCAGCAACAACCAGATGATTCCATGAGCCAGAGAGCTGTCCTTGGTGGTCATCTGATAGACTGATGGAAATTGGTCTTTTTCACTTAGGATGGGATTGAAAGGGTCATATGTGACCTGAATAAGAAAGAAAGAACCTGATTCTAATCTTACTGGGACTGGGTTGTTTCACTTAAACAGAGAGTAGATAATACCTGATAAAACCATAGAATGGAATATTGAGATACATGTGATTATATGTTATATAAAACAGTAATAAACCATTTTTAAAAGGGAAAAATATTGTGTGAAGAGAATGCATGCTAT
>NW_006159647.1:0-1574 GCF_000334495.1 Tupaia belangeri chinensis
GGTCAGTAAGTGGAAGCAGTAAAGCTGCACAACGCAGCCCTGGAAGGAGATTACCTTACCCCCCTGAGTCAGCAGGCTTACCAGAATCTTGGGCACCATCACTGGGGACAAACAGGCATCCAGGAAGGTCAGGTGGCCCAGAAGTGGTACATGGGGGAGTGCAGAGGAGGAGCAGAGCCCGCAGTAAGGAGAACAATGAGATTCCCAGTCAATGTGATGCTGTTGATGAGGAGGAAGACAAGGAAGAACAGGCTAGGATGCTCAGCTATGTACATCAGACCCTCCAGAAAGAAGTGCTTCACCACAGTGTGGTTGGGTTACCCTGGCTCCATGACCATCTTCTCATACACAGAACGATTACTTACCTCCTTTGCAACTGTCGATGGAAAAATAACCAATTGTAAAAATTAATAATTAATACTCAATGTGGTTTATTTCCAGGCCAAATATGAGTGAACTAGACCCAGAAAAGAGACATACATGCTTTTCTTGGGGTGGTTGGGTTACCCTGGCTCCATGACCATCTTCTCATACACAGAACGATTACTTACCTCCTTTGCAACTGTCGATGGAAAAATAACCAATTGTAAAAATTAATAATTAATACTCAATGTGGTTTATTTCCAGGCCAAATATGAGTGAACTAGACCCAGAAAAGAGACATACATGCTTTTCTTGGGGTGATCATGTACAGGGGTTCCTTTTATTTGTTTTTGAGATTGACAGACAAAATTTAGTGAAGAGATTTTCCATTGGTCTGGCCCCAAAAGGCTGGACATGTGGAAGCAGGGGCTTGTAGGTTATAGGTGGGTTCCACAATTCTTAGGTTGGTGATTGGAAGGGAAGATCTGTGTCTTGGGAAGAGATTAGAGAAAGGCTTAATCTACATCTCAAAAAAAGGGAAATTCTGTGTCTTGGGAAGAGATAAGCAAAAGAGTATACTGTAATCGGTTGAAATACACATCTCAAAGATACGATGCCAGGGATAGGATGTAGGGAGAATCATGTTAATAGAAAATAAATGGGTTGTTAATGTTTGTGGGGATGACTTCCCCAGTCCCTTTTGAAAAGATTTTGGAAAATAGGAAAAGTAGTCAGACTTTTTGTCCTCACAACTAAACTGACATCAACAGACTGGCAAGTAGCTGTTTCCCTCTACTGAAATACCATTAACTGTTTGGCCACACCATCTTGGTCTTGAACTGTATGCAAGAGAAATACAAGCAGGTTCAACTCAGAGTTTTGGCCCATTGTGGTGTTTTCTTGCTGCTTGCACCTTCATAAATGATATTTCCATGTGACCTACAGTCTTTTTAGGACACATACAAGACTCCAAGGATTATTTGCAGAAATGCACTCCCTAAAAAATGGCACTGTAAACCTTGATCATAAATCCTGCTTTCAGTGAGCATGTATTTTTGGCACGTATTCCAGAATGACCATGCATCTACCCTCCTTATTTACTCTGTGTGCAGATGTGGACAGGCAAATTCTTATTGGTTAGTCCTCAGAGAGTTGCTTTCCATCTTCAGGGGAGCCTTGCCCAGGGTTTGGGTGCTGTTATATCAGCCCGG
>NW_006159647.1:1589-5779 GCF_000334495.1 Tupaia belangeri chinensis
CCCACAGGGAATGCTTGGAATTTCAGCTACCCACAACTCTCAAGTGTATATGACAATGAAGCCTTGGAGAGTAGTCTGAATAATTATCAGAACATTTTTAAAAATACAATAATAGCATGTTTTTATTTAACCCAATATGTCAAAATATTTTACTTTTGGAACCAGCAGTGAGCGTAATGGCTATGTCGCTGGACTCCCACGCTGTGGACCGCAGTTCGCATCCCAGACCCAGTGGCTTAAAACTTATGCCGGGCGCATGTGTGTGCATGCCCAAGATCCCGAGAGGAGAATGGAGGAGAAGGGATTGCAGCGTGACCATCCCCCCTGGGGGGTGATTTCTCACTTTCTGTCTCTATATCTCTCTCTGTCTGTCCGGTGAGTACATATGCCCTATAGCAAAAACCTCTCAAAAATTTTTACTTTTAATAATCATTGATACAAAAATGTTAAATGGAATATTCTACATTTTTGTACAAAGTCTTCAGAATTGAGTATGCATTTTATATATACCTCATATAATTATTAATATATCCTTAAATTCCACAGTTGCAAGTGGTTATGAAACAGGTGAGTCATTAAATGAGGAGTGGCTGTACTAATTTATATTTCTACAAACAGCATAAAAACGTTCTACTTTCTCCACACTTTCACTAGCATTTGTTAATTATTTTTTTTTTAGTCTTTTTGATAGTAACTATTCTAACAGGGGTGAAATGATAGATCATTGTAGTTTTAATTTCCATTTCCCTGACATTTAGTGAGTTTGAACATTTTTTCATGTCTATTGGTAATTTTATCGCTTTTTTTGATAAATGTCTATTCAGATCATTGGCCCCCATTTCAATTAGTTTTCTCTCTTTCTTTTTTTTTTTGCTATTGAGCTGTTGGAGTTCTTTTTATATTCTTGCTATTAATCCCTTATCAAGTGTATAGTTCACAGATATTTTATCCAGTTTTGTCAATTGTTTCTTTACTCTGTTTTCTTTGTTGTGTAGAAGCATTTTAGTTTGATATAATCCCATTTGTCTAATTTTGCCTTTGTTTCTTGTGCTCTTGAGGTCTTATTAAAAACTTTTTGCTTACATCAGTATGCTAAAGTTTCTCTTTTCTTCCAGTAGCTTCATAGTTTGGGGGCTTAAATATAAGTTTTTAATACATTTTGAGTTAATTTTCATATATGATGAAAAGAGGGGTCTAGATGTTTTTTTTTTTTGCTTATAAATACCTAATTTTTCCAGCATTGTTTATTAAATAAATTACCATTTTATTTATTTATTTTCAAAATTTTAGAGGGCACATGCATTAGAGGGAGAGAAAGAAAGAGAGAAAATGAGAAAGCATCCACATGAGGGATGATCACACCACAATTCCTTCCTCTCCATATCTTCTTTTGAAATTTTGGGCACATACACATGTACCTAGAATGTTTTTCAAGCTGCTGGGTTTAGGACTTGATTCATGCAGCCAGCCATGTGGGATCCAGCTGGCCTGAGGCTATCCTTACTTTTTAAAAAATTATTTAATTTTACTTATTATTATTATAGTACTGTTATCATTAATTTGCTATAGGACACTTGAACCCACCAGAGAGAGAGAGAGAGAGAAAGCAAGAAAGTAAGCCACCAGGTCCACAACTTGAAATACAGTTAGCCATGTGAGAGTCCAGTGCCTTAACCACTATACCACCTGCTGGCCTTGATATTCTTTCTTTTTCTTTCTTTCTTTCTTTCTTTCTTTCTTTCTTTCTTTCTTTCTTTCTTTCTTTCTTTCTTCTTTCTTTTCCTTTCTTTTTCTTTTTTTTCTTTCTTTCTCTCTTTCTCTTTCTCTCTCTCTCTCTCTTCCTCTTTCTTTCTTTCTTTCTTTCTTTCTTTCTTTCTTTCTTTCTTCTTTCTTTCTTTCTTTTTTCTTTTTCTTTCTTTCTTTTTTTCTTTCTTTCTTTCTTTCTTTCTTTCTTTCTTCTTTCTTCTTTCTCTTTCTTTCTTTTTTTGACACCTCTGTTGAAAATCAGTTGACTGTATACACATGAATTATTTCTAGGTTCTGTTTTCTGCTACTCGGTCTAAGTATCTGGTTTTTTGTTTGTTTGTTTGTTTGTTTTTGTTTTTCAGTACCATGTTATTTTGGTTACATGTTTCATATTTTGAAGTCAGATAATGTGATGCCTCCAGCTTTGTTCTTTTTGCTCAGGATTGCTGTAGCTGTTCAGAGTGTTTTGCAGTTCCATAAAAATTTTATGATTGCTTTTCCTATTTTCGTGGAGAATGCCATTGATATTTTGAAAGATATTGCATTAAATATGTAGATTGCTTTCATTAGTGTAGACATTTTAACAATATCAATTCTCTCAATTCATGAATATGCAGTGTCTTTCATTTTTTAATGTCTTATTTCTTTAATGTTTTATAGTTTTCACTGTAGAGATCATTCAATTCTTGGTTGAATTTATTACTATTTTTTTTTTGCTTTTTTTTTTTTTGCTAGAGTTAATGTGATTGCTTTTTAAATTTCTTTTTCAGCTAGTTCGCTATTGGTGTATAAAAGGCTACTGATTTTTATATTTTTTTTATTTTTATTTTCGAGAGATTTTCATGCTCATCAGAGAAACAGAAAGACAAAAAGCAAGAAGTCACCCCCTAGTGGGGACGACCATGCTGTGATCCTTTCTCCTCTATTCTCCTCTTGGGATTTTGGGCATGCATGCACATGTGCTGGCATGTGTTTCAAATCACCAGATCCAGGACTTGAACTGTGGTTGGCCATGTGGAGTCCAGTGATGTAACCATTATGCCATCTGCTGGTCCCTATTTCATATCCTGCAACTTTACTAAATTTGTTTATCAGTACTAAATGTTTTTAGGTTTTTCTATATGTATATTGTGTTGCCTGCAGGGATAATTTGACTTCCTTCTTTCCGATTCCATTCCCGGGCTGGGTGTGTCCCGCACTCGGCGCCGACACGGGCCAGTGGCGTGAACCAGCCGAGGTCGCCGTCCTTCCTTTCTCTGGCCGGGCGGGCAAATGGGAGGTGGCACTGGGTCCCATGCACATTCGTGCGCTCATGACTGGCATGTGGCCGCCGGGCCTGCACGTGGCCGCCGGGTCTGCACGTGGCTGCTGGGCCTACACGTGGCCACCGGGCCTGCACCTGTGTGTGGCCACTGGGCCTCAGTGTGGTTGCCAGGCCAGCGTGTGGCCCCCAGACCTGTGCATCGCTGCCGGGCCTGAGTGTGGCCACTGGGCCTGCGCGTGGCCCCCGGGCCTGCGCATGGCCACCGGGCCTGTGTCTACATGTGGCCGCTGGGCCTGCATGTGGCCGCCGGGCCTGCGCGTGGCCCCCGGGCCTGCGCTTGGCCACCAGGCCTGCACATGGCCACTGGGCCTGCGCGTGGCCCCCGGGCCTACACATGGACCCCGGGCCTGTGCGTAGCCCCCAGGCCTGAGTGTGGCCACTGGGCATGCACGTGGCCACTGGGCCTGTGCATGGCCCCCGGGCCTGTGCGTAGCTGCCAGGCCTGTGCCTGCGTGTGGCCGCCGGTCTCAGGCGGCAAACTGAAGCCAAAAACAAAGATTAAGAACTTGCAACTATAAGCAACAAAAAGAAACTTTAGCTGTCTTAAACCAATTGAGAAATATATTGTATAGGAGGATTTTCTCTACCTATGGACAGTGAGAAGATGATGGTTACCAGCCCTGCATTACCTCAGGGAAAAACAAGAACTACTCTACCATTCTTAAGGAAGCCAGATACCCGAAGATAACTCACACTGCAGATCCCCACAACACCATTCCTCAAATCACCAGATCCAGGACTTGAACTGTGGTTGGCCATGTGGAAGTGATGTAACCATTATGCCATCTGCTGGTCCCTATTTCATATCCTGCAACTTTACTAAATTTGTTTATCAGTACTAAATGTTTTCAGGTTTTTCTATATGTATATTATGTTGCCTGCAGGGATAATTTGACTTCCTTCTTTCCGAAAGAAAATCCATTACTGCAAGGGAAGCTATGCTCTTAACTTTATCTTCTAGACTCCTGAAATATTCAGACAAGAAGCCATTTTAAAGCTGAGATGTGTCCTGGCATGTCTGGGGAAGCTATGCTCTAAACTTCATCTTCTAGACTCTGAAATATTCAGACAAGTGGAAGAGAGGTTTCATCACAGAATGACTAGAAATGACCGCAGAGGA
>NW_006159647.1:20266-22801 GCF_000334495.1 Tupaia belangeri chinensis
TAAAATAATGGGGGGAGATCCTCTTGGATATGACCAGCCTCATGTCTCAACTCCCTTTAATTTTTCAGCTTCCACGGAATCACTCCCCCTTTGCTTTTCAGCCTATAGTGTTAAGCCTCTTCTATTTTGCGTTACTCTTTCTCCTATAATTCAAGTTGCAGATTCTCCTTTAATCACAGGACAGCCACTTCCCTCGTTATGATAACTACAATCGTGATGCTTGGACCCTAACTTTTCTTTCTCTTACAGAATATAATAATTCAATTTTAACCACTGCACCTTCTATTCACCCACCTAAGTTGCTTTCAGCTTACCCAGCCTCAGCAGAACACTCCTGGGATGACATTTCCTCATGGTCCGGTTTTCCAAACTGTACCCCCTATGTTTTTCCTAAGACACAGTTTGTTATTTCCTAAATAATTATACCTTCTCTTTGTTTGATTGGTCCATCTCTAGCCCTGGTTATGATTATCTTCTCTATTTCAAGGCTCACCCTCATAAATTGGCGTGGGACGACTCAGTCGTACCTCCAAAGCTTCTGATTCACAGATGGTTTTCAATTGGATGGATCACCCCTATATATATGTCTTCTAATTTTAAAACTTTTCAAAGCCATATTTGCCGTTTATTCGCAGCCCTCGGTCCTGTAACCTTCCATAGACCTCAAAATACTCAGACATTTTACCTGCGTTCCTGCGTAAAAGCTCCCTATGCAATTCTTCGCCATAATAATTCATCTCAACTTTCTTTTAAAGTGGAAAATAATCTTACCCACAAGTTTTCTACCACCCACTCGTTCTTCCTAGGCCAAAAAACCAGCCACTAGATTCCAAAACCTATGACCTTCTAGATCTCACTTTTGCCCTCTTAAACACATTTGATCCCACCCTCGCACAAAGCTACTGGCTCTACCTCCCTTATCAAACCCCCATCCCCTATACACTCTCCTCAAACCTATCTCTCCATCCCCCCCTTCCAATTGTTCCATTTCCCCACCCTTTTTATTTCAGCCTCTCTTCCCCATCAATACTTCCTATATAACCTCTAATTCAACCAACATTACTTCCATTTCCCTGTTTCGTGTCCTTCTCCAACTACACCACTCATTTTGAGAACCACTCCCTCTCCTGCCCCCCAAATAACACTGTTTTTGTTTGTGGCAATAATATGGCTTATACAGCTCTTCCCCATTCTTGGACCGGCTCTTGCTCTCTTGCTACTCTTCTCCCAGAAATTGAGGTTATTAATGGAAATGAACCCCATCCCATACCTTGATTTTATTGCAGAGAGACCCAAGCGAGCTGTCCAACTTATCCCCATCTTTGCCACCTTGGGATTCACTGTAGCTGTCACTGCAGGCACCACAGGCCTGGGTTATTCCCTTCAACTTAAACAGGTCACAGAAGGATTGATCTCTGATGTCTAGCAGCTTGCATTCACTATCTCCCTCATCCAGGATCAACTAGATTCCCTCACAGAAGTGGTTCTACAAAATCGCAGGGGTTTGGACCTCTTACTTGCAGAGCAGGGAGGTCTTTGTCTTGCCCTGCAGGAACGGTGCTGCTTTTATGCCAACAAGTCTGGCATTGTCTGCGATAAGATCCATGACCTCCAAGAAGCCCTAAGGAATCACAGATGACAACTGGCTGACAACCCCCTTCTAACTGTCTGGAATGGACTCTTGCCCTTTTTGCTCCCTATAATTGGACCAATTCTCTTGCTACTAATTGTCTGCTCCCTGGGACCGGTCATTTTCCAAAGACTGAAAACATTTATCAGCCAACAAATTACCTCCCTCCTTTCTTGGCCTATTCAGGTCCATTACGCTAGACTGGAGGTGCACGATATTGATCAACATCATAATCTAACCTGAGGCACTGAGCTGGTTAGCCAATGATGGGTAAGAGAGTCTAGCCAACCTTTTGTCACTTCGTCCACCTAAGACAGGACACCCATCTTGCTGTGGGTGGTTCCCAAGATGGCTAACCAAGGACATTTGGCTAATAAGACTACAACCCAAGACAGGCACAGCTCCCTCTGGTTCCCAGCCTATAAAACAGAGAAGGGGGAACTTCTACCAAGTTTTGCATTGTGGGGACATAAGGTGGAGCTGTGCAGTGTGGGGTGAGGGTCCAAAACACACCTGTGCAGGAAAAAGGCAGCAATAGGGAGTCTGAGATGCATGATTTCTTTCTGCTCTTTCTCACTGCATCTTTCTCCTGCACAAAGGGAGCTTAAAGTGGAGGGTCCTGGGAGTTGGGGAGGGTCAAAGCACATGTGCAAGCACAAAGGGCAACACAAGAACTCTGAGACACATGGTCCTTACACATTAACTCTCTCTGTTTCTCTTTCTCACTGCCACTGCTCCAGCATCATGGGGGCTCATGGCGGAGATGTGCTGAGGGGAAGGGTGCAAAGTACACCTGCACAGCAAAAGGGAGTATCAAGAAATCTGAGATAGGTGGTCCTTCTGCACACACCCTCCGTCTCTTGCTGCCATAGGTTCCTGCATCCTAGGGGCTTATGGCAGAGACA
>NW_006159647.1:23156-24980 GCF_000334495.1 Tupaia belangeri chinensis
TCTCTCACTGCCTTTGACTCCTTCACCTTGTGGGCCTATGGCAGGGTGCTGCCAGGGAGAGTAGGGAGAGGAGGATCCAAAGTGCAACTTCACAGGCAAATGCAGCAGCAAGATTTCTGAGTCCTGTGTGTGTGCTCACGCTCTCTCTCTCTCTCTCAGTGCAGCTGGTTCCTGCACTGGGAGCTGGAGAGGTTAAAGCAGAGGAACTCAGCCTGGAAAGAGTTTAGAGAACACTTGGGTGGGCAAAAGGCAGCAGCAAGAAATCAGAGATGGATACATAAGGCTCTTTTGTGCCTCTTCCCCCCCCTCCCTTGCTGTCACTGACACCTGCACCATAGGGGTGTATGGCATGGGAATATATGGGGGGGGAGGGAATCCAAAGCTCACCTGCACAGGGAAGAGGCAGGAGCTACAAGTTGGAGATGTGCCGTCCTTTGGCACTCACTCTGTCTCCCTGACTCTTGCATCATAGAGGCTAATAGTAGAGAGCCTGGGTGGTGGGGAGGTTCCAAAACACATCTGGGCTTTCAAAAGGCAGAGAAAAGAAGTCTGAGACAAATTCTGTTCTTTCTGCTTCTCTCATAGCCCCTGGCTTCTGCACCTTGGAGATTTTTGGCAGAGGAGTCAGGCTGTGGAGAGTCCCAAGTACATCTGCATGGGCAAAAGACAGCGTCAAGAAGTCTGAGACATGCGGTCCTGCTGCGATTACTCTTACCTCTGTTTTGCTGCTGCTGGCTCCTCAATGTGAAGATTTATGGCAGAGGGGTCAAGTGTAGGGCAAAGGTCCAAAGCATACGTGCACAGGCAAAATGCAGCAGCAAGAAATCTGAGACATGCTGTTCCTATCTCTCTCTTTAATTGCCCCTGGCTCCTACACCTTGGAGGCTTAAAATAGAGTGGCAGAGAAGGGAAGGTCCCAGTACAAATCTGTGTGAACAAAAGGCAACAGGAAGAAGTCAGACATGTGGTCCTTCTGAGCTCATTCATTCTTACTATCTCTGGCTTCTGCACAGTAAGTGTTTAAGGTGGAGGAGCATGGGGGAGGGGTGCAGATCCAAAGCACACCAGTGTAACAGGCAGCAGCAAGAAGTCTGAGATGAACTGCCCTTCTGTTCTCACTCTCTCTGTCTCTTGCTGCCATTGGTTTCTGGACTATGAGAATTTAAGGCAAACAGGTTGAAGGGTCCGAAGGGTCTAAAGCACACCAGTGCAAAAGACAGCAGCTGAAAGTCTGGGAAGTGTGGTCTTTGTGTTCTCTTGAAAAGGAAAAATCTTCCAGGGCTGGCTCAGCCCCTTGCAAAAAGCTCAGCTCCTTGCAAAAAGCTCAGCCACTTGCAAAAAGCTCAGCCCCCTTGCAAACACCGCCCCCCCCATGCCTGCTACACCCGGAAACCCAGATCAGACTCTTCTGCAAAGTTGACCTGACCTAGATGCAACCTCTGCAAAAACATTTTTTAACCTACTTGAGCAAGCAACAACTCTTGCTTAAACTAGCAAAAACAGGGTCGCCGCAAACACACCCTAAAGGTCCCTTATCTTACTTCCTCATTCTTTCCTCCCCTCACCCCACTGACTTTTGTCTATATAACCTGTATGCCCCTATCATTGGGGCTTCACTCACTATCGCGTCTTGCATGACCGAGAGTGGAGTCCTAGCGCACTAGAAATAAAACCTCTTGTACTTTACATCAAGATCTGACTTTTGTGGTTGATTGGGGTCGCCGTTGTAGTCCCTGGACAGGAACCTTACATTTGGGGACTCGTCTGGGATCTCATGGCCACCCCACTCCTACAGCGTCGGCCTTGGGGGTAAGCCCTTATCTG
>NW_006159647.1:28669-31527 GCF_000334495.1 Tupaia belangeri chinensis
TGAAAAGGAAAAATCTTCCAGGGCTGGCTCAGCCCCTTGCAAAAAGCTCAGCTCCTTGCAAAAAGCTCAGCCACTTGCAAAAAGCTCAGCCCCCTTGCAAACACCGCCCCCCCCATGCCTGCTACACCCGGAAACCCAGATCAGACTCTTCTGCAAAGTTGACCTGACCTAGATGCAACCTCTGCAAAAACATTTTTTAACCTACTTGAGCAAGCAACAACTCTTGCTTAAACTAGCAAAAACAGGGTCGCCGCAAACACACCCTAAAGGTCCCTTATCTTACTTCCTCATTCTTTCCTCCCCTCACCCCACTGACTTTTGTCTATATAACCTGTATGCCCCTATCATTGGGGCTTCACTCACTATCGCGTCTTGCATGACCGAGAGTGGAGTCCTAGCGCACTAGAAATAAAACCTCTTGTACTTTACATCAAGATCTGACTTTTGTGGTTGATTGGGGTCGCCGTTGTAGTCCCTGGACAGGAACCTTACATTTGGGGACTCGTCTGGGATCTCATGGCCACCCCACTCCTACAGCGTCGGCCTTGGGGGTAAGCCCTTATCTGACCCCACTTCTACAACGTTGACCTTGGAGGTAAGCCCTTATCCGTTTACTGCTCTCTTGTCTGTCTTCATGTAAAAGTCTGTATCAGGTCTGGCAGCTGTTCGAACTATTGTGAAATAGCCAAACTGTGGTCGGTAGACATGCCTGGAGGACCACAGGCTGCAGCCCTGGGGGACGCCCCAGGGGCAGAGGAGGATCAGAGAAGCCTGATTATCTCCTACAGTAAGGGCGCAAATAGAGTATATATATATAGATAGATAGATAGATGATAGATAGATAGATAGATAGATAGATAGATAGATAGATAGATAGATAGATAGATACCCGAGGCACCCATGACCTGCGCCCATCTGACTCTGTCCTAAGGTTGTGGAAGACCAAGGTTGGGAAGTTGCTTTTTGTTTCTCTTGCCCTGTTTCTCGTTCTTTAGTCTGTACTTTTAACCTATCCACTGATGATGGGACAGACTGTAGTGACTCCTCTAAATCTGACTCTTGAACATTGGACTGAAGTAAAGGGAAGAGGTCGTGACCTGTCTATAGAAATTAGGAAAGGTCTCTGGTGGATGTTCTGTGCATCCGAGTGGCCCACTTTCGGTGCCGGATGGCCACCCAAGAGCACATTCGATCTCAAAACTGTTCTTGCTGTTAAAGATATTGTTTTTCAGAAGGGACCAGGAAGTCATCCAGATCAACAGCCGTACATCATCGTCTGGCAAGATCTGATACAAAATCCTCCCACTTGGGTCTGGCCCTGGATCCCCAGATATCACCCTGACTACCCACCCTCCCCTCAGGTTTTGGTAGCCCAGTCCCCCGACTCTGATCCTCCTGGAGGGGCAAACCAATCAGGCTATTCCAAGTGAATCTACCCAGAGACCCAAGATCTCCTCCTCCTAGACCTAGCCCCCATGCCCTCCTTACTCCCACACCTTCCCTCCAATTGGGGGAAAATGCAGGTATCCCAGTGCCCCGCCTGAACCAGCACCAGCTCCTTCTGCTCCCTCCGAAGGCATTCTCCCAGGGCCGACCCAAGGCACCAGGAGCCATCCACGACATGCTCTCCTGTCCCCTGACACCACAGTTACGGGCCCCCACAGCCAGCCACCGAGGAAGGGCTACCTCCCCTGCAGCCGCTCCAATATTGGCCCTTCTCCTCCTCTGACCTTTACAACTGGAAAACTAACCACCCTCCTTTCTCCGAGGAACCCCAGCACCTAATCAGCCTGGTAGAGTCCTTAATGTTCTCTCATCAGCTGACATGTGATGATTGCCAACAACTCCTGCAGACTCTCTTCACCACTGAAGAAAGAGAAAGGATTCTACTAGAAGCAAGAAAAAATATCCCGGGAGTTGACAGACGTACCACTCAGCTCCCTAACCTCATCGAGGCTGCTTTTCCTCTTTCCCGACCTGACTGGGACTACAATGCGGCAGAAGGTAGGGAGCGACTGACAGTCTATCTCCAGGCTCTAGTGGCTGGCCTCCGTGGGGTTGCAAGGCAACCCAGCAATTTGGCAAAGGTAAGGGAAATTATGCAGGAAGCCACTGAGCCCCCTTCAGTGTTCCTTGAGCGTCTCATGGAGGCATTCAGGTGGTTCACCCCATTTGACCCTGCCTCTGAGGGACAAAGAGCCTCCGTGGCTATGGCCTTTATAGGATAGTTGGCATCCGATATTAAAAGAAAACTTCAGAGACTTGAGGGATTACAAGATCTCTCTTTACAAGGCTTAGTTAAAGAGGCAGAAAAGGTATATCATAAGAGGGAGACAGAAGAAGAAAAAGAACAAAGAAAGGAAAAAGAAAGGGAAGAAAGGGAAAATAAAAGAGAAAAGAGACAAGAAAAAAATCTAGCTTGGATCCTGGCCACTGTAGTAAGAAAAGGGAGCCAAGGCACAACCCAACCAAAGGACAAAAGCCTGGTCATATTCCGCTAGAAAAAGACCAATGTGCCTATTGTAAAGATAAAGGACACTGGGCAAAAGACTGCCCTAAAAGGGCAAGAAAACAAAAAGCCCAACCGAGCCTATCAGCTGAGGTGCTTGCCCTGCAAGAAGACTCAGACTGGGGGGACGGGGCTCAGAGCCCCTCCCCGAGCCTAGGGTAACTCTAAAAGTGGAGGGGAAGCCAATTAACTTTCTAGTCGACACGGGAGCCCAGCACTCAGTATTACTTGCGCCGTCAGTGCCACTTTCCAAAAAGAAATCCTGGGCCATAGGGGCCACAGGACATCAGCAATACTCGTGGACCAATAGGACAGTAGATCTAGGAAGGGGACAAGTGACCCACTCTTT
>NW_006159647.1:32964-41215 GCF_000334495.1 Tupaia belangeri chinensis
TACCTGCCAAGAGATCCTAGCAGAAGAAACTGGAATCCAGCAGGATCTCCAAGACCAACCTTTACCAAATGCTCAGCTAACCTGGTTCACTGATGGGAGCAGCTACATTATAGAAGGTAAAAGGGTGGCAGGAACAGCAGTGGTAGATGACGAACGAATTGTCTGGGTGAGTAGCTTGCCCAAGGGTACCTCAGCCCAAAAAGCCGAACTTATAGCCCTAACCCAAGCCTTACATCTGGCTGAAAACAGAAGTATAAATATCTATACAGATAGCCAGTACACCTTTGCTACGGCCCACGTCCATGGGGCTATCTATAGGCAATAGGGCTTGCTAACCTCGGTGGGTAAGGACATTAAACATAAGGAACAAATCCTGAGCCTGTTAGAGGCTATACATCTCCCCAAACAAGTGGCTATTATCCACTGCCCAGGATATCAAAAGGAAAAAAAACGGGTGGCAGAAGGATACCGGCGAGCTGATCAAGTGGCTAAGCAGGCAGCCCAGTGACAACATGTTGCTGGTCCAACAATTGTCGGTTCCGGAGAATCCAGCTAGAGCTCTTGTCTATACAGAACAAGACCTACTGGCAATTAATAAAATGGACTCTCACACTGTGACCCCGGAGGGGACACGAGAAACCCCAGAAGGAAAAACTATACTTCCCCCAAAACAGGCAACAGCTTTTCTCAGGCAACTTCATAATTTAACCCACCTAGGCTCAAAACATTTGATAACCTCCGCCCAGTGGTCCTCGTTCCACATCATGGACTTACATAAACTTGCCAGACTAACAGAGGAAAAATGTAAACCTTGTCAACTAGTTAATGCCTGTCCAAACAAAGTGTCACAAGGAAAACAGCTCCGGGAAGATCACCCAGGAAGTTACTGGGAAATAGACTTTACTGAAATAAAACCAGGCAAATACAGTCTCAAGTATCTGTTAGTACTAGGTGACATCTTTTCAGGATGGGTTGAAGCCTTCCCCATGAAAAAAGAAACCGTTCAGGTCGTTGCCAAAATAATTCTAGAAGAAATCTTCCCCAGGTTTGGGGTACCCCTCATTATTGGGTCTGACAATGGCCCCACTTTTGTCGCTCAGATTAATCAGGGACTGGCCAGGGTCTTGGGGTCCAATTGGAAATTACATTGTGCATATAGACCCCAAAGTTAAGGACAGGTAGAACGTATGAACAGAACTTTGAAAGAGGCCATGACAAAACTGACCTTAGAGACTGGCATAAAAGACTGGACAGTCCTCCTTCCCTTCGCCCTGTTGCGTGTGCAGAACACACCCGGACCTTTTAACCTGACTCCTTTCAAAATTCTGTATGGGGCCCCACCTCCACTTACTGCTATGCATTTCCCTTTCTCCAATTCTCACTCTTCTCAATCTCTCTATGCCAGGCTAAAAGCCCTCAAAGCGATACAAAAAGAGGTATAGGACCAACTCGCCAAGGCCTATAAGCCAGGAGACACACAAGTGCCTCACCAGTTCCAGGTCGGAGACTCAGTTTACATCAGATGACATCAAGTGGCCAATTTAGAGCTTCGGTGGAAAGGACCCTACCTGGTGCTGCTCACCACTCCAACGGCAGTAAAAGTCAATGGTATTGCAGCCTGGATCCATGCCTCTCATGTCAAACCAGCACCCCTGCCAGACCCTATTTGGATTGTTCAGAAACTGGACCATCCGCTCAAGTTTCACATCCGCCGCGACAACCCTACTCCTGCTAACAACCCTACCAATGATAAGTAGTGCCAACCCCCATGCCCCCCAGCTATTAACCTGGCAGGTCCTCTCACAAACTGGACAACTAGTCTGGGATACTTCTGCCATCAAGCCACCCTGGTCATGGTGGCCCACCCTACACCCGATTTTTGCCTGCTTACTGTTGGTGTAAACACCGTAGATATGAGATCCTGGGGAATGGGCCTACCCCATTTAACAGGTCCTTCCAAAGCCCAGAGCCCCCCCACTGGTGATTGCCCAAACAGTCGCCAGCTGGCCGGATGTAAATGCGCTGCCCAGCGAAAAGTTCTCTAGGCAACCAAATTCTATGTATGCCCTAAAGACGGGTGATCCCTGGCTCTGGTGCAAAGATGTGGGGGCTATACCATTTCTTCTGTCAGGAATGGGGCTGCGAAACCACAGGACATGCCAGATGGAAACCCTCCTCCTCCTGGGATTCAATTATTGTAACATTTAATCGGTCTTCCGGAGACCTCTGCAAATCTCAGTTCTGTAATCCATTAAATATTTCCTTCACTTCAAAAGGAAAAGCCCTCTGGCACTGGGAACAGGGTCACACCTGGGGGCTTAGACTTTATCTGACAACAATAGATTATGGGTATATGTTTACTATTAAGTTACAGACCGAGGCCCAACCCGCCATGCCAATAGGTTCCAATGCTGTCCTCTCTGAACAAGAAACATTGAGTAAAAAGCCTGCTGCTCCACCAGGACCACTAAGGCCTACACAAAACTTTTCTACCGCCAGGCCACTGACTACAGAGCAGAGACTTCTCAATTTAATTCAGGGAGCCTTTTATGCCCTTAACTCGTCCAATCCTGATGCTACAAAATCTTGCTGGTTATGCCTATCCGCTCAACCCCCCTTCTATGAGGGAATTGCATCCCTGCAAGATTTTAACACCACTCCTACCCCACTAACCTGTACTTGGAACTCCACACTCACTCTTACTATGGTTTCTGGACAGGGCACCTGTCTAGGTGCAGTGCCTCTCGGTCTTCAGCATCTCTGTAATAAGACTATTCCCACCATCAATTCCACTGACAC
This sequence comes from Tupaia belangeri chinensis, assembly GCF_000334495.1. Lineage (NCBI taxonomy): Eukaryota > Metazoa > Chordata > Mammalia > Scandentia > Tupaiidae > Tupaia > Tupaia belangeri. The sequence continues at coordinate 35,764 of NW_006159647.1, forward strand.
CTATTTAGTTGTCCCCCCACCTTGGATACTGGTGGGTTTGCAATACAGGATTGACCCCCTGCATCTCCTCCTTGGTATTCAAACCTGCTTCTGACTATTGTGTACTCATTCAAATACTTCCTAGGGTTATCTATTATGACTCCAACATTTTTGAAACATATTTTGATCATGAGCACCTTCAACAAAAGAGAGATCCAATCTCTCTAACCACTCTGGCTGTGTTACTAGGCCTTGGAGTCTCTGCAGGCATTGGAACTGGAACAGCAGCACTCATACAGGCCCCCCAATATCTACAGGGCCTTCGGGTAGCTATAGACAAAGACTTATGAGACATAGAAAGTTCTATAACCAAACTCCAAGAGTCCCTAACTTCCCTATCCGAGGTAGTTTTGCAAAGAAGGTGGGGGCTCGATCTTCTGTTCCTAAAAGAGGGAGGGCTATGTGCTTCCCTAAATGAACAATGTTGCTTTTATGTAGACCATTCAGGGGTCATAAAAGATTCAATGATCAAACTCCGAGAGCGACTAGACAAAAGACGTCAGGACCATGAGGCCCTGAAGGAATGGTTTAAAAGCTAGTATAGTCGGTCCCCCTGGTTTACCACTCTTGTCTCCAGTTTGCTCGGTCCTTTACTCATATTCCTCCTCATTTTAACTTTTGGCCCCTGCATTCTAAACCGATTGGAAACCTTCATCCATGAGCGAATAAGTTCTGTCCAAATCCTCATGCTCAGACAGCAGTACCAAAACCTTCCACAGTCAGAACATACTAGTTTTTAAGATTAAAATTCCTTCCAAAAACCTGAAATGGGGGAATGAAAAGGAAAAATCTTCCAGGGCTGGCTCAGCCACTTGTAAAAAGCTCAGCTCCTTCCAAAAAGCTCAGCCACCTGCAAAAAGCTCAGAAAAACCTCAGCCCCCTTGCAAACCCCACCACCACCTGCTACATCTGGAAACCCAGATCAGACTCTTCTACAAACTTGACCTGACCTAGTTGCAACCTCTGCAAAAATATTTTTTTAACCTACTTGAGCAAGCAACAACTCTGCTTAAACTAGCAAAAACAGAGTCGCTGCAAACATACCCTAAGGTCCCTTATCTTACCTCCTCATTCTTTCTTCCCCTCACCCCACTGACTTTTGTCTATATAACCTGTACGCCCCTATGATCGGGGCTTCACTCACTATTGCATCTTGCATGACCAAGAGTGGAGTCCTAGCATGCTAGAAATAAAACCTCTTGTACTTTACATCAAGATCCAACTTTTGTGGTTGATTGGGGTCGCCATTGTACTCCCTGGACTGGAACCTTACACTCTCTCTCTTTCTCTCTCTCTTTGTCTGTGCCATGGGCTTCTATGAAATGGGTGGCTTATGGGGAAAGGGGACCCAAAGCACACCTGTGCAGGCAAAAAGGCAGCAGCAGAAAATCTGAGATGTGTGAATTTGTGCATTCATTCTGTTTCTCTCTCTCTCTTGCTGCTGACTCCTATGCTTGTGGCAGAAGGGTGCATGTGAGAGTTGGGAAAAAGGTCTGAGCAAGACATCTTAGTGGTGTGTTTGTTTTATGCTCTCTCTCTGACTGCTGAGGCACATGCACCATGTGGCCTATGGCTGAGTGGTGCATAGGGGAGGTTCCAATGCACACCTGGGCAGTGGGTGGGAGCTGGGGGAGGGAATGCAGTAGCAATACCTCTCAGCATTCCCTCTCTCACTGCCACCAGCTTCAGCACTGTGGGGGCTTATGGTGAAGGGGATGAGGAAAGTAAGGCAAGGGAGGTATAAAGCACACCTCTGTGGGCAAAAGGCAGCTGCAAGATGTCTGAGACATGTGGTCCTTCTACACTCACTCTTTCTCATTGCCACTGGGGTTTTTTGTTTGTTTGTTTGGGTTTTTTGGGAGAGGTTTTTGCTATAGGGTGCATGCGCCAGCCAGAAAGACAGAGAGAGACAGAGAGACAGAAAGCAAGAAATCACCCCCTAGGAGGATGGCCATGCCACAGTCCCTTCTTCATTCTTCTCCCGGGATCTTGCACATGCACACGTCCAGCTTGATCTTCAAGCTACTGAGTCCGGGATAAAATCCACAGTCAGTCATGTGGGAGTTCAGCAACATAAGCACTGTGCTATCCACTGGCCCCACGATGTGTAATAATTAAATCAGGATACTTAGTATATTCATCATCTCAACCATTTGTCATTACTCTGTGTTAAAAACATTCAAAATCCTCTTTTTTTAGCTATTGGGAGATATAAGTCAACTTTTTAAAAATATTTATTTATGATTTACATATAATCATTGCACATCTTTGTAGGGTACAGAGTGGTCTTTAAAAGCATGTATACAGTGTATAATAAACAAATCAAGGATATTAACATATTCACCACCTTCAACATTTAACAGTATATTATGTTGTAAACACTCAGAACTTGCACCACTGGTTATTCTGAAAATATGTGCTGAATTGTCTATGACATTATTTACTGTGAAATAGTTCTAAAGAAAAACAAATCGATTAAAAATCAGACTGCAAAAAGTCTCATAAATTAGTAAGGATGGATTTTTGAAAACAAAGATAATCTTAACATAGCTAATGAATTTATAATTTCCAAGTAGAGGACTGTGGGAGATAGGAATTTATAATCTAAAAAGATCTGCGGTATCATTGGTCCAGTTAGAAATAGTTAAATTTTTATATAACAATACTCACTAGGAAGAAGTAGGAAAAAAAAACTTTTACTCACTCACTGTGGGTTCTTATAAGACCATAGTACTGTACTATGCATAAATAAACAAGTCCTCAAAAAAGCAAAAAAAAAAAAAAAAAATTGAAAGATGTTTAAAAGCAAAGGCATGGTGAAGTCAATGACTTGGTTATTTATAGGTTTTACAATGTTCTTGTTAGAAAAGTTTAAGCCTTCTTTAAATTCATTCAAGGAAGACTCTGCTACTTGTAACGTTTTGGGCTTTTCCTCTGTTATTTAGTTTTATACAATGACAAATGGTTATAATAAATATATAAATTGAAACCTGTGGCGACAGCTATCTATCAAATAATGGTGCATTTCCACTTCAGCCTGAATCTGCATTTTTAGCCTTTTAGCAGGGAAATTTAGTCCTGACATTCAACATTATTATCAATATGTATGGACTTATCTTTTGCTTCTAGTTGATGTGTGTTCTCTTACTTCTATTTATCTCTCTTTAATTTTTCTGTTGTGGTATACTCCTAAGTATTTCCTGAAGAACTGGTTTAGCTTTGATGAATTCTTTCACTCTTTGTTTATCTGGAAATAATTTTATTTCTCCTTCCAATTTGAAGGATAATCTTGTTGGGTATACTATTCTTGACAGAAATTGTTTTTCATTTAGCACTTTAAATATGTCTTTCCATTCTTTCCTTAGCTGAATTATTTTAATTGAGAGGTCCAATGTTAGTCTAATGGGTTAACCTTTGTAAGTAACTTGGAATTTCTCTCGTCATTTTTAGAATATTATCTTTGTCTTTGATCTTTCCCAATTTGGATATAATATGCCTTGGAGATCCTATATATTATATAGGATCTTCTTATATTATATCTTTTTGCCATCCTTTGTATTTTCTGAATTTGGATGTCTACATGCCTGTCTAAACTTGGAAAGTTTTCAGCTAATATATCATGAAAGATATTTTCTACGCCTTTGTCTGTCTCTTTGCCTTCTGGGATACCTGTTATGTGGTTATTTAGATGTTTAAGGATGTCTAAGATTCCCCATATGTTGCCCTGATTTTTATGACTATTCTTCCATTCTTTTCAGATGCTTGGACTACTTCAGAGGTTTTTGTCTTCAGAGTCTTTCTTCTGTGTGATCTGTTCTGCTGTTGGTACATTCAAGGGAGGTTTTGGTTTCCTGCATTTTTATTTATTCACAGAGTTCTGTCTGATTCTTTTTTAGTGTATCTATCTCTTTATGGAGTTATTCCTTCAAGTCATAGAAGAATTTTCTCATCTCCTGAAATTGGTTGTCTATTTTGTCTTGCATCTCATTGAGTTTTGTTACAATACATATTCTGAATTCTGTAATCTTGTGTGTTTTAACCATTATTGGTGAGGAGTTATTATGCTCACTTGTGGAGAATGTATTTCCAGGTGTTCTCCTATTTTTTGAGGCTCTGCTTTGATTTTTAGTCATCTGATATTATTCTCAATTCTTCCTATTTCTATTTCTATACAATATGTTCCTGAAACAGTATGCTAATGCCTTTTCCTATGGTTTGCATTAGCTTTGCTCCAGTTTTCCTCCTCTACTGTGTGTGGGAATGTGGAATCCACAGTAGGAGTTTGGGCTTCAGAGGTAGTTGAATGTTGGTGAATATTGAGTTCTCCCAGAACCATTTATTGAAAAATTTTTTTCCACAGGCTTGATCTGTGCCTTTGTCAAAAATCAGTTGGCTGCATGTTAAGTTTTCTTTCTTATTATTCTATTCAGTTGGCCTGTATGTTCATGTTTTTGCCAGTACCATGCTGTTTTGGTGATTATGGATTTACAATATATTTTGAAGTTAGGAAGTAAGGTGCCTCCAACATTATTTCTTTTGTACAGTATTGGTCAGATTATATGGGTCTTTTGTGATTCTCCATAAATTTTATAATTATTTCTGTGTAGAATGTCACTGGTCTTTTTGTAGGAATTTCAATGAATTTGTAGATTACTGTTGTGTAGTATTAGCATAGTACCTCTATTGATTCTTCAAATTTATGAAAAGGACTATCTTCCTGGTTTTTGCATATTTTTCAAGTAACTTGTTCAGCTTTTATACTTTTTTTTTCATAGAGGTCTTTCACTTTCTTGGTGAGATTTCTTCCAAATATTTTTTGTGGTTATTGTGAATGGGGTTGCCTTCTTCATTTTTTTTTCTCATTTTGTTCATGGTGTAGAAAAACACTACAGATATTTTTAATTACCCAAGGGCTTATGTACTTGCTAGAGAGAGGGATAGAGAAATGGAGATTCAGGAAGGGAGAGAAAGCACCCCAAAATGAAGCATAAAATGTCATTATGGGCTATAAACCTACCTGGGCAGTTTACTCTGGACTAAACTGACATAGCCAGGGTCCTCATGGATGTCACAATCCCTTTCCTCCAATTGGTCTTCCCATCAGGATTTTGGACACATGCACACATACACATACTCAACGTGTTTCCCAAGCCCACAGGGACTTGGACTCAAACCATAGGTGATTATGTGGGATCTGGCTCCCTACACCTAGTATTTAAGCCCTGTGCTATGGGGATAGCCTACTGTAGATTTTTGAATGCTGGATTTGTGGTCTGCAACTTTACCACATTTGTTTATTTCATCTAAGAGATATTTGGTGGATTCTTTTTTTTTTTTGGAGAGATTTTTGCTATAGGGCACGTGCGCTCGCCAGACATACAGAGAGAGACATAGAGACAGAAAGCGAGAAATC
>NW_006159647.1:44973-47970 GCF_000334495.1 Tupaia belangeri chinensis
TTTTTAGAATGTTGTTGGATTGGTTTCAGTCATGAGATATGGTCTTATTTTTTGCTTACATAGATTTGTGCTACTTTTGGTGTTCCTTAAATCTTTTTGTACATTCATATCAGTTTCTTTTATTATGGAGAAGTTGCTTTTTTAATGTAGATCTCCTGGTGATGAGTTATTTTAACTTCTTTTTAATTCCCAAATGCTTTTTTTTATGTAATTATTTTCTGCTTAATAGAATGCTCACTCACTAGAGACAGAAAGGAGGAAAAGAGAGAACACTCCCATAACCATCGTCCAATAAGTCTTTTTCTATTCTTCCTGGGTGGCATTGGGTTTGGCCCCTAAGACATTGTGATTTATTTTACCCCTTCCTACTGCCAGTGAGTGGGCTTAAGCTAGTGTAGGAGCTCTTAGCTTTTGACAGCTCAGGCAGCCATTACTACTCTAATTCTCAACACATATTCTGGAAAGTTTCTGAAAACTCTTTTTATAAAATTTATTTTCCTACCAACAGTCCTCATTTGTAACATTTCTATATCTCCTTTAAGTCCATAAATTTATTTCTGCATAGTTTAACTTTCTTGTCTGATACTTGAAATGTCTGTATTATTTGAGTAATTTTACTTCTGAAATATGGGTCACATTTTGTTTTTATTTTACTGACTATGAATTTTAAATTCTACCCTGGGCATTGTAAATTATACATCATGAAGCTTGTGTATACTGTTACATATCTCAAAAGATTAATTTTTGTTCTACATGTTGATTAATTGGCTAGATTCAAGTTCCAGATTCTATATCCCTTACAGTGATGAGGAGCTGATTCATCTTTTCTTTCAGTTTCTAATACCTGGGGTTTTGTAGATACCTCTGAGTTCTGTATATGTGTATTTTAGTAGTTCATGAGCAATTTTGATGAGTTTGATATGCAAACACTGAAGATTATAGTCTTTGGCTTCCCCTTTTCTAGGACTTATGACCTTTTCTCAAAATTTCTGGTTGTCTGTTCAGCCCTGAATATTAGTTTTTGATAACCTGAGCCAGTAAATGAGCAGCTTTTACTTTCTTTTTTTAAAATAATTATTTATTTTATTTATTTATTCATTTATTTCTTAATTTGACCAGGGACAGACAGAAGGTGAGAGTGAGAGAGAGAGAGGAAGTGAGAAATCAAGCCACCAGATTCAGGAATGTGGTCAGTCATGTGGGATTGTTCAGCACCTTAACCACCACGCCACCTGCTGGTCCCAGCTTTTACTTTACAAAATTTGTCCTTTAACAATTCTCTAAATTCACCTTCTGCCTTCTTTTAACTATTCTCCACTGCCTTTCTACGTTTTTAAGTCATACACACACATACATATACACACGTGTGTGTATGTGTGTATATATACATATATATATGTATTCATTTTTCAAAAATGTTCTTTTAGCTAAGGCCTTTGCCATTATTTCATGTACCTTATTAAATTGTATATTGGGCAGGAGTAGTTATTATTTTTATTAACATTTTTAGTTATCGATTGTAAGTTCATAGCTTGTTGCTATGTTGTCTGTTATTTTTATAACATAATGGTTATTGTTTTTCTATTTGGTGATAGTTTGTATAATTTTTTTACATTTGTGATAGTTTGTACAAATATTTAAAGTATATATTATTTTTAAGTGCTCATATGATAATATCTTTTTTCTATTAATTAATCCATTCTGTGTGTATTGTAGCTTTATTTTCTCTACCCTGGACTGTTTCAAATTTTCTAAGTCTAGCATTTTTTTACTACATGAATGTAGTCAGTCTTCCATCAAAGGCACTTATAATATATACAAATTAAGTAATGGTGAAGTAATGCCTACATGATAGATTTAATGTGTTTCCTGTTTATATATGGTCCATGAACTTTTTGTTACCTTAAGTATAATATTTTTAAAATGGTGCTCCTCCACTGTGAAGCCAGGTCCTGCAAGGAACTGACCTGAGCTACTCACAGGCCTTTGAGGATTGTAGGGTTGCTAAGGAACTGGGATTTGCTTTGAGGTCAGGTGGAAGCCACTGAAGGGAACATGATTTGATTTTATGTTTAAAAACTAACAACCTCTCCAGCTGCCTTATAAAGTATGGAGGAAAGGGGTCAAGAATGCAAGCCAGGACACAGTGTGGAGGGCGGGAGATGAAAGGAGCGCCTACCACAGAGAGGCAAAGGGAATAGGCCTTCTTGAAGACACACAGCTTCATGGCTCCTGTGATATAGCCATTTTGGGGAAGCAGAATTGAAGATTCCCACTGATAATTCAACCTCCAGCACACAAAACTCATGTGGAGAGGCAAAGGGAACAGGCCTTCTTGAAGACACACAGCTTCATGGCTCCTGCGATCTAGCCATTTTGGGGAAACAGAATTGAAGAATTCTACTGATAATTCAACCTCCAGCACACAAAACTCGTGTGGTAGGAAGACCCCCTTCAGGCCTCCTTTCTCTATCCCTGCCTTTGTCTCTCTCTACCTCTGTCTCTGTCTTCTCTCTTTTTTAAAATTTTTGCTTTTTAGAATTCTGTGCAGCAAAATTTTTTAATATTTGTTTTTTTTAATGTTTGGGTTCTACTGAAATTTTTTTAAATATTAATTTTTTAGTTTTATTGAAAGGTTTTTCTCTTCCTTTTTTTCTCCTCTTTTTCTGTTTCTTGTTTGTTTTTGGCTCTTGTTGCTGTTTTTTCTCTCTTTCTCTTTCCTTTTCTGTATGCTTCTTGATGCTCAGATTCAACTTCCAAGTTTGGGAGGAAACCAACCATCAACCAGATGACTATAAATCACTGCAGGACCACAAGAAATATAGAAAATCAGGAAAATACCTCTCCTCCAAGGGAAAAGGATAGCTCCTCTCCATCCATACACAGTTCAGTGGAAATCATGGAAATGTCTGATAAAGAATTCAGAACATTCATAATGGCGAAGCTAACAGAGATGGAAGAGAAGAGAGACAGTGAACTGCTGAAGAGGAAGGAGAA
>NW_006159647.1:53222-55923 GCF_000334495.1 Tupaia belangeri chinensis
CTAGTTCCTGGTGGGTCAGCATGTACTTCTCACACTTAGCTAGCGCCTTTTCATTGGGCACAGACACTGTGATGGCATGAGGGACATGTGGCTGCATGACTGTCTCGGTCTGCACATTAGAGGCAGGCTTATGGGCTACCCATCTGTCTCCCGCAGAGCGCGACCATCTGTGTCAGAGACGAACTGGAGGTGCACTCCTGCTGCAATGATCCTCTTCCATTTCTAGCTCATTTCTGAACGTGGGAACCACCTCCCTGCCTTCAGTCCAGTACATCCCTCGCCTTCTGCCTGACACGATACAAGTTTTACTTTGTCCTGGCTCCTGCTGCCTACGCCTCGCAAGAGATGTGACATTGAGAGGTGTGTTGTACGAAGGCATTTTCTGCTCCCATTCCGAAACACAGGAAGCTACAGAAATGCTGCTGCAAGAGTAAGAGCGCCTGTGTGGTTGAGGCTAGCTCATGAGTTGCTGGCTGTTGGGGATATGAGCAATAGAATTACTAGAAAGAGGCTCCGGCGACGGCAAGGCGGATCTCTGAGGGACCTTTGCTTGGTCCCGCTCCCGGGAGGGTCACTCTGGCTTGTCAGTTTTGGGTTCAGTGACAATAGCCTTTAGCTGTTTCAGTTTTTCATCTTTGACCCAGAGTTTATTCTGCATTTTGAGCTGTTTGGCTGCCACTTGACTCTCACACTCCTTCTTCCACTTCGTTGTTGTTTCTGTCACCATATCCTGCAACCTGGCTTCTAGTCTGCACTGGTCAGAGAACTGTAGCTGGAGGTTCTGGTTCTGAGTTTCCAGCTCCTGTAGATCATCTTTTCTTTTTCATTTAGTTTTCCTTGAATGTAGTTTTCTTAATTTGAAACAGTGTTGTCAAATTCCTGTAACAAAACTTTGAAAGTATTAGATTGCTTGTTAAACTCCTCGACCATTATTTGCCGTAGAAGATATCATTTCTCCAAGGCTTCAATCAGCCTTGGAAGTGTCTGCTCATCGTTGATGTCCAAAAGTTCACACAATGGCAAAGGCGGGAAACTCTGTAAAACCACTTCCGTAACCAACAGTTCATCTCCAACTGGACCTCCCCGAGCCTGGTTTCTGTACCATCTCCCAGGCATCAAACCACATATCGCCTTGTCTACTGGTCTTGCTACTTTAACTTCTTGGGTTACTTCTGCAAATCTCATGACTTGCAAGCTTTCTTCATAGTCTTCAGCCTTTGGATTCACACACACGATCATACACACTTTTCCTTTCGCGGTGTCAAAGTGGTTCTTGAACAGATGGGTTAACTTTGAATCTCGATATGGAACCATCTTGTTGGTTCCATACATTTGGTTCTCTCGCAGGACTTCCATACACGTTCTGAGTGTCATCAGTGATTGATTAATATTGCCAGCTTCACATAATCTGTTCCCTTCTGCTTTGGTCCAGTTCATTCTTTCACTTCCAGCAAGATCTACCAAGGAGAGCTGGCTTATAGCGATTTGTTCTTTTTCCTGTAAAACGGTGTTTCTGTCTGCATCCAGGGGAGCCTGAACCAGCTTGATGTTGAACACACTATGGGACTGGCTGGACTCCCGGTTCAAGTGAGTGTTAACTATACATCTCTTTTTCTGGCCTTTCCAGAAAACTTCAAAAGCCTCCTCAGTAGATTTCACTTCTACTTCTGTACATCTTACTTCTGTACATAACATACATGTTATGGTTCTTCATGAAGCAATTTAGATTGTGGAGGTTTGGGCTTTATGGGATCAAATGGCACCTCCTCCAATAGATCATATATGTAATTATTATATATTTCAACATAAGAGACAAATACACCATAGACACCATCTTCATCAATCTCTTCTGCTTTGCAGAATTCTTGTATATTTATTATGACTGCAAACTCTGGATCTACTTGTTGTTTGCTGGACAGGGTCTTTGGATTGGGCATGGCTTCTCTCTTCTGCTGTTCCAATAAGGCATCCACCTCACACTGTATATCCATACTGTTCCTGTTGTTAGATTTAAACACGTAGCGTTTAGCTTGAAATGACCCTATACTGTTAAAGATCATGTCCAAACACCGAGGAAGCAGTCCTCCTTCCCCTGGAGAACCGGTCATCGTGTGAGTTTTTCCACTTCCAGTCACACCATACGTAAAAAGAAGATCATTTTTGCCATGCAGGAGGTCATCTACCAAGGGACTAACCACAACATCAAAGAGCTCCTTCTGGGTGGTGTGAGTCACGAACACTTGTTTAAATGAGTACTGAGTCTCCTTATAGTCTCCATTTCTCTTGAGTCTGTAGCCCTCAGGAGTGTGGAGCTGAACAGTCGTATTATTCATCACTTCTATGCAACACTCTTGATCAAGGAAATTCAGTGGGCACACCCTGCAGTAGACCCCCACCGGGTCTTTAAGGCTGTTTTGGAATCCTTTTTTCACTAGAGGTTTCCTGGGTGTCTTAGCCCTCACTGGCTTCATGGCAGCGGGCTCCGTGCTGCCCAGACGCGCACGCGAGACGCCAAGCTGGACACGGAGACCCACCGTGGGGAGACATGCTTGACTGCTGGGACGCAGCACTCCGGGACACTTGTCCTCGCTGCCGCTGCCCCAGGTGAGCTCCCCATTTACTATTCTTTTTCTTTAAAAAAAAAATCACAAAATAGAAAACCGCATGCCGTGCAAGCGTGCTGCGTGAAAAATCTAGTTCG
>NW_006159647.1:72229-74467 GCF_000334495.1 Tupaia belangeri chinensis
TGCTGGTCCCAACTACATTTCCTTTTCATCAGTACTTGTCTTTCAAGTGTTAGCTCTTTAACAGCGAGCACCTGAACTTTGGTGCGGTCACTGAGACCTAACTCCAGCTGCTTCAATAACAATAAGAGGTACCACTTAGAGCAAGCCCATAGTTTTACTTCTTTCTAATATTTATTTTATAGTGAGGAAATAAATCACAATGAGTTAAAATTTCAATATGGTTCCTTAAAAATTTTATAATCACCTTTATAAATAAGCTGATATTGGAGAGTATAACATCTTCAGAACAGTGGGGGAGGGGGGCATAGTGCAGTCCAGCAGTTGGCATGGTAGTTGAGGCACTGGGTTCCTATGTGATTGACCATGGTTTGAGTCTTAGTCCTGGAGGCCTGCTTTGTCCATTTCTATCTCTTACTCTCTCTCAGGTGAGCACATGTGCCAAGTTGCAAATTAAATAATGATAGTATTAAATAAAATTAAACAATTTAAAAATTATTTTAAAGGAAATATTTATTTAGTTAGTCCCATTTGTTGTTATTATTATTTTAATTTTACCACTGAGTGACAGAGAAAGAGAGAAAAAGGGAAAGTGAGAAAGCAAGCCACTAGGTTTAGGACTCAAACAGTGGTTGGCCATGTGTGAATCTACTGCCCTTAACCATCATGCCATCTGCTGGCCCCTAATAATTATTTTTTTTAAATACCATATTGTACTTTAACCTAAGCTAGAACCTTTTGTCTGGGGGGTTGGGCAGTAAAAGGAATTCTTCAACTCTGGCCTACCATTTCTCTTTGTCATTTACCTAATGTTTCTTTAGCAGTTTTTTGGCCTACCTTGTGCCTAAGTAGGCATGATAAGACCTTAACAATGATTAACTTAAACAACGACAAATACAAAAATGTAATGGTTCATACACATATACTAAGATGTCTGTCGGGGAGCCACCAGGTGGGATGATGGTTAAGGTGTGCTGGACTACCACATGGCTGACTGTGGTTCAAATCCCAGACCTGGTGGCTAGCTTTTGCACTTAACATCTCACATTGGTCAAATTAAAATAATAATGGTAATAATCAAAGCTAAAATTAAATAATTGTATAAAAAACAAAAAGATGGACAGAAGATTCCTCATAGATCCTGAAAACTAGTGATTTCAGGGAAAAAAGAGATGAAGATTTCCTACTGATAAATCAGCTTCCAGCCCACAAACATGAGTAGTAGTGGGCTCCTCTAGTCTTCTCTCTATCTCTGTTTCTCTCTCACTGTCTCTTTCTGCTTCTCTCTTCTCATTTTTTGGTAATTTTTCCTCCAAATTTCTACTCTACTTTGGATGAAATCATACAAAATGATAAGGACCTGGAAAAAAGAACTGCTTGGAAGAATACCCATTTTGGAGGTTAAGTAAACAAGGCAGCATCGTGGGCAAAGATGCTGTGAGAGTGACTGATCCCTTCTTTCAGTTGTTATTTTTTTATTCATGGCCCAAAGCACTGATTCTAACACTCAGGTTCATGGAAGGCTAATGAGATAGTGTAAGAAACAAATGGTGTCTACTAAAGACCTGATAGGACATATAATATGTGCTCCAATATGTGCGTAAAAAGGGGTAGCATTTCTATAACCTTGGGGAAAATATGGCTCAAGATTTTTGGAACAAATGGGATAAATGTTTTGTGTGGGAAAAGACTGCTTCTCCATATCACCTAATTCATACACTAATACATTTCACATAAACTATTCAACTGAGGTCCTTTAATGTGTACAATAATACACTAGATAACCATGAGACATACCAGAATAGCCAAGGAGAAAAGTGTTGGCAATGACAGTTATCTTAACCAAGGGGGAAAAATAATTTTACAAAAACTTACTGGTGCTACTGGGCCAGCAGGTCATGTGGTAGTTAAGATGTTGGATTCCAACATGGTCTACAACAGTTTGAGTCCCAGACTTGGCAGACTGAAAATCATGCCAGCCATATATGTGTACATGCCCCAAATCCCATAAGAATGGAGGAGAGGGACCAGCAGTTGGCATAAAGGCTATGTCACTGAACTCCCACTTGGTCGACTGCGGTTCAAGTTCCGGACACAGTGGCTTAGACTCACACCAGGTGCGTGTGCGTGCGTTCCTAAGATCCCGAGAGGAGAATGGAGGAGAGGAGATTGTGGTGTGGCTATCCCCCTGGGGGGGTGATTTCTTGCTTTCTGTCTCTCTGTCTCTCTCTGGCTGGTGAG
>NW_006159647.1:74598-76496 GCF_000334495.1 Tupaia belangeri chinensis
TCTCTGTCTCTCTCTCTCTCTGGTTAGCACACAAGCCCCATGGCAAATATTATTCATGTCAATAGCCTCTGTCCTTCGTAACTTGTAGTTTTAGGGAATAGATTTACAAACTGGAAAATGGCCACTGACTGGGAAGTCATAGACTGGTGCTTACTCCACCCTTTCCATACCACAGTCCACTGCCCACCCTGTGCTCCCAGAAACTGGGGCATGTGCAAGCTGACATCAAGATCCTTGGAGTGTCTCAACTCCAAGGGACTCTCGAGCCCACCCATTCATGGGTATAAAGTGTTTGGCACCTGTTGTCACCAACCATCAATATTTGCTTTGGCCGAGGTATGGACATGGTCCCATATCCCCAGATTGGCTGGGGCTAAGGTCCACTGAATTCCAGGTGAGCTGTCCAGTCCCCTCCTATTCACAGTTCCAGGCATATACCATTCAGGTCCCCTACCATATTGCCATCCCTGGGGACACAGCAGAACATTTTGCCCTAATCTATTAACCACTTAGAAGTAAGTTACTTAAGGTGCCATGATGGGCGTTGTCTGTCCCTCTAGACTCTCTTACTCTTGGTTCACCATCCTAATTCCTTTGTGAGAATGAGCTGCTGGGAGGGGTAGATATCAGCCTAGGCTGAGGCAGGGAAGAAGTTACAGCCATAGGACAGGATATTGACCAATTCCTTGGATTCTCCCCAGACCCCTGCAGAACTCCAGGTCCTTCTCCACAGATGGTGTCAACATCTATCCCCCCCGGACCTAAGAAGGGCCACCTTCTCCTGCACCTACCCATGCTGGGACCTCATAGCTGGATGTTCATGCATTTAGGTGTGATGAGCAGTCCACTACATTTCCACCAGAAAGTTTTCCTTTGCCGAAATGCCCACTTGGGGATCCTGGCCTTTTCGAGTTGTTTTCTATGTGCCCAAGTCACTGAAAACACTTGAAAACTCCACACTATAACAAACATTATTTTCGACACTTTTTTATCTCAAGATTATGTTTTCCCTCAGAATTTGTAGAAACAAGTCTGGAGATTTTTATCTTATATATATAATTTGAATGAAGCCATAACAAACTTCATTCTCCTGACATCTTTTTGTTTTTGTTTTTATTTAAATTTATTTATTTGCATTCATTCACTGTATATTATTACAGCATACAAAATGAGATTTCCCATCCAGAATACACTCTATATTGGCTCAAGCACATCACCATATGTGTTACCATCAACAATTTTCCATTTCTCGTTTCCTATACATTTAGCTTTTTTCCTCCCATCCTTGATTCCCTATCTCTCACAATCTGCCATCTCCCATCCTCCTCTCACTCTGTTTCTGGTATGAATGGTTGCTCTCTATGCCTTCCCCCCACACACACACTTTATTGATTAACTAAAGATCTTACTTAATCTAAATATTTTGAATAGCAAATACACGTGATACATAACCATTAACAGAAGTCTGACTTTAGGCATATGCCTCAGTGAGTAGAATGAACATACTATGAAGTAGCACCTAGCTGGGGCTATGTAGCTCACTGCAGTCATCAAATAGGTATTTTTAATGCATTTTTTTTTAATTTCAAGAAAAACAGTTTTAGGTTTTCTTTTTCCTGAAACTTTTTTTTAAAACTTAACTAATTTACATTCATTCCCTAATATCAGCACACAAAATGCGACTTCCCATCCAGAATATACTGCATAGTGGCTTAATCATGCATGCTATTGACAAAAATTTTCCAATTCTCCAACCCAGGAGAGACAAAAGGGAACAGAATAGGCCTTCTTGAAGAGGCACCATCATGGCGCCTGCCAACTAGCCATTTTGCGTGGCACTTGTGTGCCGTGTGGTTTTCTAATTTCTGGGTTTTATTGAAATTTTTTAAATAGTTTTT
>NW_006159648.1:0-65745 GCF_000334495.1 Tupaia belangeri chinensis
GAAAATCATGCTTTACTTAATGAATAAACTGAGATAAATATATTAGAATAGTTTCTGTGAATCCATATACTTTTACATGCAACAAATAGTGTACTTTTCATATGTTGATAATGAGCATTGTAACTTCTTAATAAATGCTTGCCTTATACTGTTTATTATTTTGAAGTAGTGTTGATGAAGTGTGTATTTACTATTTAAGATACAAATCCTTTTTACAGCAGATTTCATATATTCTTTTAAAAAAGTGTAGAGAGATTAGAGAATAAACTCTTTTCAGACATTTGTCATCATGATACATGCAAATCTCTATAGTTTCTTTTCCAAATTCTGCCATTATCTTTCCAAAGGTATGTATTATAAAATATTCTTACATTATTTTTGTAACATAAGCCATGCTCTAGGATAGCATTTTCTATTTTCTTTTTTCTTTTTGTTTTACTCATTTCAGCTTTCAAGCTCGTTGGTGCTATGTATCTGTCCTAGGTTGTTGTAGTTTGCCATGCATGAATTCAGCACATCATGCTTATCCAATCCCTTGCTAATGAATGCATATGGTCTCAAGAAACACTGATAATATGTTCTTGAACTTTGATGTCTTTCTCTAATAAAAAATCTTTATTTGGAATAAATTAAGCCTCAGAGTTTCATATGGATTTTGATAATGATTTACATAATTCTGGGATACAAATACTTCCACATTAATCTTAACTTATTAGAAAATAAGGGGCCAGTAGGTCTCCACCTGGTGGTGGTTAATCATTGGACTCTTACATGGCCAACCTCAGTTAAGAGTCCCTGACCTGGTGGCTTGAAAATCATGCTGGAAGGTGTGCATGAGTGTTCCCAAAATCTTGAGAGGAGAATGGAGGAGAAAGGATTGTGGTGTGGCCATCCCTCTTGGAGGTGATTTTTCACTTTTCCTCTCACTTTCTCTGTCTGGCAAGTGCACGTGCCTGATGGTTAAAAAAAAAATAACTTTCACATTTAGTCTATTCATTATTTTGAGTCCTTTTTTACAGATAGGGCAAAGGTAAAGTCCAGGCTTACTTTTTTCAATATGAAAATTCTGCTTTTCCAGCTTCATTTGTGAAACAATCTGGCATTTCCCCCTTGCACAACACCATCATTATATATCGAGCATTCATATTTACATGGAACTGCTTCTCAACATTTTAATTTTTGCATTTGTCTGAGAACTGACCTTTCAGGAAACAGGCTGGTTTTTATTTTTATAACTTTTTAGGATGTTATATTATCTTAAGGCAGTATATGATCTCTTACAATATTGGATGACTATGTCTTAACTTGTTTAATCTACCTTGTAAAATGTGTAAGTATTTCTAAAATACTAGGCTAATATTTTTCACTGGATTTTCCTATTTGTGAGGATTTATTTGCATAACCGTTACAAAGATAGGTTACAGGAAAAAACATAGTACAATAATTTTATTCAGATATTTTATTAACTTTAATATAATTTCAGAAATATTACCCATAAGGATATGTTTGATTCTTTTCTTTTTAAAACATTTTCTAGGGGTGCATACACTCACGGGAGAGATACAGAGAGAGAGAGAGAAGGTGGAAGTGAGAAAGCATCTCCCATGGGGCATGATTATGCCACAGTCCCTTTTCTGTTTCTCTTTTCAGAATTTTAGGCACTTGTACACATATACTGATCATGTTTTTCAAGTTCCCAGTCTAGGACTTGAATCACAGAGTCGGCCATTTAGGATCAAGCTTCAGTAATCACCATGCCACTAGCTGGTTCATGTAGTGTTTTTGTTGTTTTAGGTTTTTGCCATGGGGTACATGCACTCATGGAAAGACACAGAAAAAGACAGAGAGGAAAAGTGAGAAATCACTTCCCAGGGCAGATGGCCATATCACAAACTCTACTCTTTCATTCGCCTCCTATGAGAAATCATATCCCAGGACAGATGGCCATACCACAAACCCTGCTCTTTCATTCACCTCCTAAGATTTGGGGCATGCACACACACTCATCCAGCATGATTTTCAAGTCACAAGACCAGGACTCAAACCATGCTCAGCCATGTGGGAGTCCAAAATCCTAACTACCACACCTCTTGCTGGCCCCATTTAGTATTATTTTAAAGAAAATATTTATATATCATTATATATTTATGAATTACTTAATAATGAGAAAATTTTTTTATCAGATTTGTTAACATAAAGAAACATAGTTACTTGGGACCAGCAGTTAGCGTAATGGCTATGTCGCTGGACTCCCACGTAGTCGACCGTGGTTCACGTCCTGGACCCTGGCTTAAAACTCACACCAGGCGCGTGTGCGTGCGTACCCAAGATCCAGAGAGGAGAATGGAGGAGAAGGGATTACGGCGTGGCCATCCCCCCTGGGGGGTGACTTCTTGCTTTCTGTCTCTCTGTTTCTGTCTGTCTGGTGAGCGCACGTGCCCTATAACAAAAACCTCTTAAAAAAGAAAAAAAAAAAGAAACATAGTTACTTTCTGTCAGTTAACCTTAAACATGTAAAAATTTAGTCAAATTTGTTCATATTGATTCTAAGTTTCTTATTTTCTCATTCTATTGTATTTAATTAAGATAATTCATATACAATGTTTTCCTTTTCATTCTCATACTTACAAATTTGATATTTTTTCTTTCCATATAGCATTGATCACTGCCTCTAATACTGAAATGAAATGTAGACACTATGTTGGGTGTTGTTATGAAGTATTTGTTCCTAAAGTTAATACATTTAAAGATTCTCTATCTCTCTGTCTCTCTCTGTCTTCCTGGTGAGCGCACGTGCCCTGTTGCACAAACCTCTTAAAAAAAAAAAAAAAAAAAAATTTTTTTTTATGTTGTCTTCCTGGTGAGCGCACGTGCCCTGTTGCACAAACCTCTTAAAAAAAAAAAAAAAAAAAGATTCTTCATTAGGTATAAACATATTTCTATCTTCTGCCCTTTGAGAGTTCTTTTTGGTCATATGTAGGTTTGTATTATTTCTTTTTTAACCTCTTGAATTAATTATAATTAATTTTGCATTGATGAATTGGATTGCTACAATAGATACTATATTTATAACTCTTATTACCTTTGTGCATTAGGCAACTCTTGATTACAATTTTTTTCAGATTTTTTTTTCTTTAGGTTTTTACCACAGGGCATGTATGCTCACCATAGAGAGACAAAGAAAAGGAAAGTGAGAAATCACCCCTGATGTGATATGGCCATACCATAATCCCTCCTCCTCCATTCTTCTCCCAGATCTTGGGCACACATGCACATGTGTCCAGTGTGATTTTTCAAGCCTCTGAGTCCAGGACTTGACCTGTGGTCAGCCTTGTGGAAGTTAAGCACCTTATCCACCAAACCACCCACTGACCCTGATTATAATTTATTTTTAAACTTAGATTCAATCAATATTTTCTTCAGTTATTTAAAATTCATCTTTATATAGAAACATGGCAAGTAATTTTTATTTTTATTTATTTATTTTTTTTAGAGAGATTTTTGCTATAGGATTCATGCACTTGCTGGAGAGACAGAAACAGACAGAAAGTGAGAAATCTCCCTGGGTCAGGTGTGGGAAGGATGGCCATTTCCTCAATTCCTTCTCTTCTATTATCTTCTAGAGATCTTGGGCCCACTGTCTTTTAAGCCACTAGTTGGTGCCCAGTGTATTTTAAGCTACTAGTTCTGGGATTCCAACCTCAGTCGACTACTCGGGAGTCCAGCAATGTAAACATTATGCCATCTGCTGGTCCCAGCAAGTAATATTGTAGATATATATCATTATATAATGCACATATGTATTCACACATATGTAGGGGTAATATAGTATAGTATTGATATATAATATTTTTGTGATGACATTATTTGCATAAAGAAAATGTTAGCCTTTTACATATGTTAAGCATTTTAAAAATTTTAATGTAAATTTTTATACAACTTGTGTAAAATATTTACTATGTTTCAATTTTTTGCACTGATTTTTGTATTTTATATTTTTCAAAATAGTATATCCATAAGCTCAAATACCAAACATATTATCTCATGTATGTATATAAATTTATATCTTAGAGTTACTATTTTTCCAACAATATTAAGGTATGTTTGACATAAATATTTATGTAGTGTACAAAGTGATATTTGGATATCCACATATAATGAAAATTATTACCACAATCAAGGTAATTAAGGCATTAGTTATCATTTTTTGGTATGTGATAAAAACACTTAAAATCTACTCTCTTAGCAAATGTCAAATATGCAACACATTATTAGTAACTGCAGTCATTATTTTGCATATTTGATTTCAAGAATTTTTTATTTTATAACAGTATGTTGTTCCCTTTGACCCACATCTCCCCTTTATGCTCAACCTTTCATCACTGATAACCACCATTCTACTCTCTGTTACCATGAGTTAGATTTCTTTGTTCATTTGTTTTCATATATAAATGAGACCATGCAGTATTTGTTTTCTGTGTCTGGATTAATTCACTCAGCATAATATCCCTAAATTTCACCCTTGTTATTGCAAAGGGAAGAATTCCCTTCATTTTTAAAGCCAAATAATACTACATTTATGGGACTGTGTGTGTTCATAAATGTGTACTCACATTTTCTTTATGCATTTAACCACTGATGGACATTGAACATGTTTACGCATCTTGGTAATTGGGAATAGTTCTGTGATAAACAAAGGAGTGCTAATAATCCTTCATCATAATCATTTTAACTCTTTTGTGTAAATACCCAGAAGTGGGATAGCTGAATCTATATGGTAGTTCTATATTTATTCTTTAGGGAACCTCTGTACTGTTTTCCACAGTGGCTGAATCATGTAACCTTCCCACCAACAATACACAATAGTTCCTTTGCTCTGCCTCATTATCATCTGGTATCTTTTGTTATTCTGATACTAGGCATCCTGACAGGTGTAAAGTAATATCTCAGTATGGCTTTGATTTACATTTATCTGATGACTAGTGATGCTCACCATATTTCATATATATGTCTTGGTGTAAATATGTCTTCTTCAGAGAAATGTCTATTAAAGGACTTAATCAAATTAATTATTTATTTATGTATTTATTCATTATTTACTTATTTTGGAGAGATTTTTGCTATAGGGCACATGCACTCACCTATGAGACAGAGAAAGATGGAGAGAGAGAAAATGAGAAATCATCCCCCAAGTGGGATGGCCAGACACAATCTCTTCTCCTCCCAGGATTTTGGGCATGGACACATACCTGCCTGGTGTGAGTTCCAAGCTGCGGGTCCAGGATTTCAACTGCAGTCACTCATGTGGGGGTCCAGTCCCTTAACCACTCTACCATCTGCAGGCCTCTGAGTTATTATTATTATTTTTTTAATATTGAGTTGTTGGAGTTTCTTATAAATTTTAGAGAGCAACATCTAAATTAGATACAAGGTTTGCAAATATGTTGTTTTATTCTCTAGATTTCCTTTCATTCCTGAATTGTTCCTAAGCTGTAGAGAAGCTTTTTAGTGTGATGTAGTCTCAGTTGTTATTTTTTATTTTGTCACCTGTGTTTTTGTTGTCATATCCAAAAAATTATTTCCCAAAGAAATGTCAGAGAACTTTTCCACTATGTTTTCTTCTAGAAGAATTACAGGTTTGTGTCTTTTATTGAAATTTTTAATATATTTTGAGTTGAATTTTGTGTATGATATGAAGATCCAATTTCATTTTTATGATGTAAATATACAATTTTCCCAGTAACATTTATTGAAAGGACAATTCTTTCTTCATTTTATATTCTTGGTGCCATTCTCAGGTACTGGTTGACCACATATAAGTGAGTTTATTTTTTGGTTCTCTCTTCTTCTAATTGGTCTATTTTGGTTTTATGCCAGTGTATACTACTTTTATTTTGATAGCTTGGTAATAATGTAAGATCAGGAAGTACGATGTCTCCAGCTTTGTTCTTGGTCAAGCTCATTTTAACTACTCAGGGTCTTTATGGTTACATACAAAGAGTAACTTTTTTTTCTATTTGTATGAAATTTTTATACAGATAGTATTAAATCTGTAGATTGCCTTGGACAGTATCTCAAACTCTGCCATCTTGGTGACATCACTTCTTAATTATTCTGGCTAATTATCATCTTTATTCTCATTTTCCAAATAATGTTTTCTTCTTTATATGGATTAGTCTTGCCAAATATTTATGTTAATATGTGCAAAAATTTTTTTATTATCGTTTATGTTCATATGATCTCAAACTATATTTATTGTTTCATTTATATCACCCCATAATTCCAGTATTCATTGTTTTATATATTTTGAGTCTATATTGTTAGAAGCATATGTATTCTTGATACTTCTATTCTCTCAGTCTATTGTTCTTTAAAAACACTTAACTTTTTAAGATGTTTCTCTGCTATAAACATAATTGTTTATTATTAAATTATTTCAGTCCTATTTTTCTTTTGCTTGTGTGTCCTGCTAAATATTTCAATCACTTTGTCAGCCTTTTCTGTGACTTTAAGTACTCTCTATGAAACCACACATTTTTGTATGATTAAAAAATTTTCCATAAGGGGTGTGCACTCACCAGACAGAAACAGGGGTGTGGGAGTGAGAAAGCACTCCCCATGGAGACTAGTCTTGCCATAAGACCTTCTCTTCCATTTCTCCCTCTTTTGGGGATATTGAGAACGCATACACCTGAAACTGGCAAGTTTTTTAAGCTGTTGGGTCTGGGACTTAACTCACATTTGGCTTCCTGGGAACCAACCATCTTAACCATCACATCACTCGCTGATCCCATTTTTTTTTCTTTTTTAGAGGTTTTTGCTATAGGGTGCATGCGCTCACCAGAAAGACAGAGTGAGACAGAGAGACAGAAAGCGATAAATCACCCCTCTGGGAGATGGCCATGCCACAATCCCTTCTACTCCATTTTCTTCTTGGGACATTGGGCACGCACACACATGCACCCAGCGTGAGTTTAAGCCACCAGGCCCGGAACACGAACCGTGGACCCCATTACTTTTTATTTTTCTTAGTATGTTTGAATTTACTTGGTAGTAACAACCAATATGTATCTACTATAATTCTTACTGTATTTGGGGTTTTTACATTTCATATATCATACTGTTCTAGTTAGTTCTTTTACTAATAGCAAAAAGTACTTGAGTCTAGATAATTTAAGGGAACAGTAGTTTATTTAGTTCAAGGTTTGGAAGTCTAAGATCCACGGGCCACATTTGGAGTGGGTTTTTCTACTAGTGGATCACATGGCAAGGCTGAGCAGGACAGGACTGCATGTATCTGTTTTCATGTGTGTGTCTGCTCTGAACTTATTCCCTCTCCTTATAAACCTGCCAGAAGTCAATCATGACCTCCCACCTTAATCACCTCCCAAATCCTCTATCTCTTAATCCCATAGTTGGATTAAATTTCTTCTTAATACCTTCACAGCACAACCGAATTTCAGTATGTGAATTTTGAAGGTATACACTCAAACAATACTACTTACGTTACTTTCTTTTTGGCTTTTCCTCTCCTCCCTAACTTAAATTAAGTAGTCATTTCTTTTCTTGTTTTGGTTTATCTAGTACTCACAAAATTCCATATTCAGAATTATCAGACATCATCTCTACCTTTCTAGCAAAGCAAATTTTACTTGCAGAAAGTTGGTGGTGGTGCCTGGTTCCCAAAGGCAGTAGGAATTTATAAGGCAAGTTTTCATTTCTTTTTCTGACTTGCATTGAATTATTGAACCGTGGTCAGCCATGTGGGGAGTCCAGTGATATAACTGCCATGCTATCTGCTGGACCTCATATATAGTATATTCAGGACCTCAATCTTAGGAGCTGTGTATAAGGTTTCATGTACATGGCATAGTTTAAGTATAATAACATTCATTATCTGCTTGCATCTGAGAATGAGGAGAAAACATTATCTAGAACCTGCATGCATGCATGCTATAAGGAAGAAAAAGGCAAAACAAATGCTTCAAAATTTCCACTACATCTGGAACAGGTGGTGGTACAGCACTGACACAACTAGACCCACATGGGAAGATCCCAGGTTCACATTCTGGGGTCTCCCTCTTCATGCTGACCACAAGCACATGTGTTCATGACTTGCACTGACTGGAGTCAGGAATGGATTATGGCATGGGAACCTTGTGAGAGGTGCTTATCTCTCTCTCTCTCTCTCTCTGGGTGTTTGTGTGTGTGTGTCTCAACCTCATGAAAAAAATGAATGAACGAATTTTTTAAAAAATTGACACTACACTTGTTTTAAATACTCCTAGAAACTATCAACACAGCAACTATCTCATATTAAGTATTAATTGCCAAACAAATAAATCACTGCATAAGGTAAACTGAAGAAGTCATATTTGACTATGATTGTTTATTCAGTCTGTTTTTATTTCCTTTTTCTTAGATCTAGTTTTGCATTATACTTGAGAAAAAGAGATTACTTAGTAACTGGATATACATTTCTAATACCAAGATTTATTGAATGCATACTGACATAAAAACGTTGCTATTTAATTTTCCCAGTAGCATATTCTGTAATTTTCAGAGGGGTTAATCAACTTGCCCAAGGCCATATAGCTTATAGTAAGGAGTGTTAACATTTGAATTCAAAGAGTTCATGGTCTTTGATGGTAGTCACCACCCAAAAAAAATAAATAAATAAAAATCCCTGAAAAAGAAGGTTGAACGTTCTTAACAGAAAGTAATGACAAATGACTGAGAAGATGGATATACTAAGTACTCCAGTTTAATGGGTACATATCGTATTACTGGAGTAATAAAACACATTGTACTACCAAAATACGTACAATTATTATGTCAGTTTTTTTAAGTTTAGATAAAAGAATTTGTAAAGCCTGTCAAATTTATCCAAAATGTTGACCTCAATATCTTTTTATTTACATTATATTTCTTTTTTAAAAAATATTTTATTTGACATTATTATTATTTTTTCATTTGACCAGAGAAAGACTGAGACAAAGAGAAAGAGAGAGAGAGAGAGAGAAAGTGAGAAAGCAAACCTGCCAGATCTGGGACTCGAACCATGGTCAACCATGTGGGAGTCCAGGGCCTTTAATCATCATGTCATCTGCCAGCCCCTATTTACATTATATTTCTGTGAAATAGTTTGTCTAAAAAAATGTATAAGATTTTAATACTGCTTCAAGATATGTAAACAGAAACAATAAAAACTGAGTCAAGGCAATTACTCACTCTTTTCCATATATATCTTTTTACATGTCTTCTATATCAGAATACAGAATTATCTATGAGATGACAGAACAGTCTATAAAAACATGGTCTTGGGACCAGCAGATGGTATAATGGTTATATCACTGAACTCCCACATAACTGACCACAATTTGAGTCCCAGACCTGGAGGCTTAAAATTCATGCTGGGTGCATATGTGTGCAAGCCCAAGATCCTGAGAGGAGAACAGAGAAGGGATTGCAGTGTGGTCATCCCCTCTAGGGGGTGTTTTCTCACTTCCTGTCTTTCTGTCTCTATGGTGACTGCACATGCCCTATGGCAAAAATCACTTAAAAAAAATAATGGTCTTGGTCATAGGGTTATTATCAAGGGTAACAGGGTGTGAGGGTGTGAGGTTGTGAGGCTGTGGTAGGGCATAGATTACAAGGAGTCCAAAGCTCACACTACCCCATCATTAGGATAAGAACAGCCTAAATGTGACTATAACACAGACTCTGAGGTCAAGTCTGTCTCATTCAATTCTGGCTCCTCCGTCCCTTTTGTGGCTTTCAAGAATACTACTATGTCCCTACACCTCAGCATTCTTTGTTGTAAAACCAGGTTAATAATATCACCTATCAGAGACTAGCAGATGGTTATGTAGCTGGACTTCAATGTAGTCCACTGCAGTTCAAGTACCAGACACAGTGGCTTAAATTTTATGTCATGTACATGTGTGTGCGTGCCCAAGATCCCAAGGGGAGAATGGAGGAAAAGGGACTGCAGCAGAGCCATCCACCCTGGGAGGTGATTTCTTGCTTTCTGTCTCTGTCTCTCCAGCAAGCACACGTACCCTATAGCAAAAATCTCTCTTTAAAAAAAAAAAATCGCCTATCACAAAGAGCTTTTGTTAGAGTTAACAAAATGGTGTATACAAAGAACTTAAAATAGTACCTAATTTTAATGTGTGTTTTTTTTTAATTTAATTTAATTTTTAGAGATTTTTGCTATAGAGCATGTATGGTTCCTAGAGAGACAGAAAGTAAGAAATAACCCCCCTGAGGGATCCCTTCTCCTCCATTCTCCTCCTGGAATCTTGGGCATGCACGCAAACACACTGGGCATGAATTTCAGGACACTGAGTCTGGGACTCAAACCATGTTCAGCTACACTGGAGTCCAGCGACGTAACCACTGTGCTATCTGCTGGTCCCATAGCATGTGAATACCCTCCACCCCATATCCAGTACCGCTTCCTGCCCCAGCACCTAAAACCTAGTAAACAATTGTGTGTGAAACCACATGTTTGCCATTATATTAGTTAATTCTCAAATAAATATTGTTTTTGTCTTCCTGAAAATTTAAGAGAAAACAAGGAAAATATTATTTATCAGAGAAAAAAAATGGGGTAAACTGTTACCATCTTTCTGGTTATGAATTGAGGAATTAAAGTGACTTTATTCCATGTTTAGGACAGAAAAGCTGTGAGACCATGTTATGACAGGACATAGAAACAGAACAAAATTTCATTTATTGTTAACGTCCTTCTAGTGTAAAACAGGTGTGACTTTTTAAAATCGGTAGCTATACCACTGGACAGCAGCTGAACTTAAAAGGAGCATTGGTTTGACTTGTTATAAATGAGAATATTTTCCATCTGGTATCTAATACTACGCAGCCAGCATCTTGATGATTCTTTACAAGCAGGTGGTAATAGTAATAGATATACTTTATTGTGGTTGATGTCAGTTTCTGTTTTTTTTGTTTTGTTTTGTTTTTGTTCATGGATTTTTTTTTTTGGTAGTGTTACAAAATGTATAACTCTTATCAAGGAGAAGTAGTTATTGGAAAGAGCATAAGGGTAATCAGATGGTAATTTTAGCCTCTGATCCTACCCTTTATTATATTTTATAAAAAAATTTAAATTCTTCACATTGATACCATGTATAATAAAAATGTATATAGTATAGGTTAACCTGTATGGAGATGGGTTTATAACAAAGAACCATTGAGCAGGATATTATGATTTACAGTACATTTTTTTTAAATGTTTTTAATTCACAAATACTTGTGCACAAAATTATTGTTCAGAAAGGGTCATTTATTTCAGAATTATCAGTAATATTTCATTTTTTTTGTATGACATGTCTTTCACTTTGTTCTCAACTGATTTTTTTATAAAATGTCCATTACATGTCATATTTTGAATTATTTATAGTATACTTCAGTGCTGATGAAGCAATGCTTTTCCCCAAGTTTTATTTGCATTAGATTTCATAACCTAATTCGTTAATTCAGTCAATTACCAAGCAGCTACTCGGTGCCAGATTGGTGGTGACTGCTGGAATTGAATGATGATCAGAAACAGACATGTTTTTGCTTTATTAGAACTAGGACAGGAGAAAGTTATTAACAAATAATTACACAAACCTGAATAAAATTTGCATGAGAAAATAAGACATGTGAGACTCTGATAGTAAAAAATAGGTATATCTCCTAATTTAGAAAGGAAGATAAAAACTTCTCTGAAGGATTAGAATAATTCGTGAATGAAAAAAGAAAAACTCCAGTTATATTTTAATCACTTTAATATTGAGAGTGTTCTATTATAAATCTATGAAAAATCTGCATTATACTTCCAAAAAGCACTTACCATTATCGACTATTTAATTAAGTCTATTTTTTACTCATCTATAAAATATATTCAATAGCTCTTCTTTATATATATCAATAAAGTTAATACATATCTCTATAAAACTAATGTTGATTCTATTGATGCTACTGGGTTAATCCTCTACATAAATTAAAAGAATAAGCTCAGAGAATTAAGTGTACTTGAAAATAATAAGGGTCACTCCGATTTCATAAATAATGTTGGTATATCAAAAGATTTTATAGAAACTTACAAGATTGCTTTCTTAATTACTATTGACAGAAAGAATAGAATCAATTTAGACTAATCTAACATGTAGTCATACAGAAATAAACAATCAATTGGCTCTGGAAAAAAATGATTCTAAACTATAAATATTTAAATGAATAAATAAATAAACCAATCATTTTCAAGATAACCCAAGATACTTAACTTGATTTTTTAAAGTACACATAATATTAAGACCTATAGGGTTTTTCCATAAAGCAAAAATAATTGGTTTAAAAACAAACATTTTTCCAGGCCAGCAGAGGGTGTAGCAGTTATGTCACTGGACTCCCAACTGTTGGAGCTGGCCACAGTTTGAGTCCTGGAACCAGTGGCTTGAAACTCATGCTAGGCATGTGTGAACGTATACCCAAAATCCCAGGAAGAGAATGGAGGAGAAGCGATTATGGCGTGGTCACTCCCTTGGGGAAGTGATTTCTCACTTTTACTCTCACTAGCTCTGTCTCTCTCTCCAGTGAGAGCACATGTGACCTAACGCAAAAATCTTTAAAAATTAATACATAAAAATAAACCCCAAATGTTTGTATCGGTTTTCATAAAGAAAAACATGGAAGACTTTTCACGAATACTGTTGTTACATTCAACTAGCAAGTAATAAGAGGACATCCAGTCACAGCCAGATTATAGCAGTCTTTATTAGCTGGTGACTGTGGGAGGACTCATGTCTCTCAAAGACCCCACAGCCCTCAGTCTGGGGAGATGGGCACTTATCAAAGCAAAAACCACTTCTGTGTTGAAGTGGTGAAAGCAGTGAAGAGGGAGAGGTGAAGAGGGGAAGGAGTGATCTCGCAAAAGCGTTTGCAGGAAGCAAAATCAAGCATTTAGTAATGAAAGCCACATTCAGTTTGGGGGAGGTTTTACAGAAGCAGTTGTTGAGGTTCCCTTGGGGTATATCTATAGGTGGGGAGAGAAGAACATTCCTACTCTGGGGAGAGGACACTTTTATTCAATTAGAGAAATTTTTAACATGCCCTAAGCATTCAAAATGGTGGCGCTTACAGGAGGGTAGGACACAATGGGTCACCTTTGTCTCTTGCTTCCCTTGTTACACCATTACTTTTAGAAACTAAAATCCTAGAAAGAAATTGTTTTGATGCTAAGACTATGTATTTTGTTTAACTGTAGAGTTTTTAGAATTATCTCTCAAAAATGTGTTTAAAACTGAGACCACATTGTATTATTATTATTAAAAAGATAAATTACAAAATAAAAAAAAAACTTACACATTAAATATGTTGTTTCTGAATTCTGTTTGGATTACATTCATACTGGCGTACATCAAATTTGTATTCATTTTAGGCAAATTTTAGCAATTGTAAAATTAGCTATCTCTTTGGACTTTAGGGAAATAATCTTTAAATCTAGAAGTAAAAATGTATTAGTTTTCTGTATCTTCATAATTATACAAAGATAGCACCAATATTTACAATTAACCTTCCTTTGGATTAAAGATGCAGTTATTTTAACTTTTTAATGTGTAGGAACACGTCTATACTACAAAATAGCCATAGGCATTAGATACATTTTTTTGTTCTTAATTTAAAATAAACAAAGTGTAGAACAGGATGTGTAAGTAATTTGCTTAAGGCTACACAGCTCATAATCATGGAGAAATGGTTTGAAATCAAAGGCCCAGAGGCAGGATTTGCACTTTTATTTACTAAAAGACTCAGTTTGTATATTGATCCAACTATTGTAAATTGTAATAACTACAGTTTTAATACCTTAGATAGGGAATAAAACTCACAAGTTTTTATCAGTAGACATAAAGTTTAATTACTAAGAAAAGTGATAGGGCTAGACCTGTAGTCTATAGGTGAGTCGTCTTGACCCCATATGGCTCAGTAAGATTTCAAGTCCTGGACAGGGGTTTGAGACACACACCAGGCATATTTCTCTTTAAAGTTTCATCTAAACAACGTATTTTTTTCTTTTGGATCACATGAGTACAAGCCCATCTGTCAAAGATAAGAAAAGTCCTGGGGCCATGCAGTGGTGCTGTAGTGTAATACCATCTCTGTGGGGAAAAACCTGAAGGGAAAGGTTCCCTGTTCGAGTCCAGAGTCCTCCCTGAGTATGCGAAGCACATTCTCATCATGCTCCTGGGCTGGCAGAAGGTGGGGCTGATTGTGTAATTAAGACCTTGCTGGTGGGTTTTATTATTCTCTTTTTCTTTCTCATTTATAGAAGAAGTAAGTAAAACTTAAAAAAGAAAAAGATAAGAATAGCCTAAATTGTTTCTCTAAAATGACTAAAATGATTTCAAGGTCCTTAAACACAGCATCATCTATGCTAAAGCTGAAGATGTTGCTTGATACTTCACTTTGTTGAACCAGTAACTACAGTATTACGTAGAAATATATTAAATTGGGGCTAGTAGGTGGCATGGTGGTTAAGTTCACTGAACTCCCACATGGCTGACCATGGTTTGAGTCCCAGACCTGGCAGCTTGCTTTCTACTTTTTCTCTCTCTCTCACATTGTTCCTCTCTGGTCAAATTAAAATAAAATAAATAAAGTTAAAATAAATAATTCTTTTTTTAAAAAAAGAAGAAATATATTAAATAAAAAGCTTTGGCTTACAAAAAAACTTTGGCTTTGGGTTAAGTATTTGAAAGATGTACTTGTATGATTAAAACTGATACTACACAAAACGTTTTTTTTAAAAATGAGCAGAATACATAAATCTTGCACATGACCAAAAACTACAATTGTAAATCAAAAGTTGAATAAAAGATATTAAACACTGATATATATATAGATATATTATATCTGTTTATATTAATTCATTAATAGATTTAAGGATTTTCTTTACAGATATCTACAGTAGCTTGAACTAGTAAATTAAAATTTTGTATTTAATTGTGTTTAGTTGTAAATTTTACTTTAGGTCAAATGTCAACTGAGAATATAATCATGTATATAAGTGGAATAGATTAATATCTTTCAGTAAATCACTATTTACTGACTGCACTATGCAATAGGACACCACTAAGGGGTGTATTACAGATAATATAATTTATAATACATTTTCCCTGTCCTCTGAAAGTTTTCACAATAATGAGCTGTACTATTTTCCCTTTGTTTTCTCTCATTCCATTTTACAAAGTGAAATTTCATACATACTTCAAAACCTAAAATGCCATATTGTCATTTTAATTATGAGCTTCTCTCCAACACATTCTCCACTCAAGTTTCTTATTTCATTCTCTGTGAACCTAGAGGAGCCCTCAATGATTCTCATGTCCTGGCGTTTATGTCTCTGAAGAATCTCTTTTCTTGACTGTTAGAAGGACCTATCCCTTGCCTCTGACCAATTAAATATGACCAAAGAGAGGTGCTGTCACTCTTGTGACTGCATTAAGACATTTCACACAGTCTAGCAGACTGAAGCTAGGGACCCCTCTTTATGGAAAGGGTTGAAGAAACCAGCCATATTGAAGTCCCTCCAGCAAGAAAGTGCAAAAATCTATGGTCTTCAGTCATGCAGCTACAAGGAAATGAATTTTGTTACCATGAGTTTTACAAATGGATTCTTTTTTAGGTGAGCCTCCAGGTGAGAATGGAGGAGCCTCTCCAACTGCAGCTTTATGAATTGCTGAGCAGAGTACTCACCGAAGTCATGCCTGGAGTCCTACCCCACAGAAACAACAAGGCACAAAATGTGGATTGATTGGTGTAATGGCTATGTCGCTGGACTCCCTTGTAGTTGACTGTGGTTAGACCCCTGGACCCAGTAATGGCTTAAAACACACCAGGTGTGTATGCACATGTGCCCAAGGTCCTGAGAGGAGAGCAGAGGGAAAGGGATTGCAGCATGGCCATCCCAAGTGGGGTGGGGCAGATTTCTTGCTTTCCGTCTCTCTGTCTCTCTCTGTCTTTCTAGTGAGCACATATGCCTATAGCCAAAATCTCTTTTTAAATAAAATGGGCATTTGTTAAGCCACCAAGTTTGTGGTAGTTCATTACACAGTATCTGAAAACTACGCACTGTCCACACCACTTTGGTCACTGAATTACTTGTCTTATTAACTATGTAATCACTAGGCTCTGAGCTGCTTTTAGGTGTGCTTATTATTCTACTCTTCATTCAGATGACGAATAAAAAATGCTTGCCAAATTTAATTAGTTTGAATTTGCCTTATTACATACACTCACACGCAAACAGAGTTTTTTTTAACTTTTAACTTTTTAATTTCTTATAATACAGCAGGTAGTCTCTTATGTTAATTGCATAAAATAATAAATAAATAAGTGATGAGTTATTTATTACTTCTATTTTAATGATGAGGCTATTGAAACCTAAAAATATTACTTGGCTTGTAAATGACAAAAACAGGATATGAACTAGATTATTGAGTTATAAATCCTGTATTTCTTCTGCTACAAAATAGCATATACAACCTTGTATATTTTTTCATAGAATTATTGTGTTGTAGATGAAGTGAAATAAAATAGACAATGTGCTTACAGGGATGCCAACTATGTAGGAGGATCCCAATAAATCCCCAATATCCCCTGTTATGCCCAAGTTCCCAGAAAGCACAAAACTAAAATTGTATTTAATTATAATAATCACTTCATTTTATACCAGAGTTATTTTATTTCTTCCTTCCTTTTAAATTGTCTATTTCACTTTGTATTTATACACATTTTACTATTTATTTCAATTGACAAAGATTCTTGGCTTGACCAAACTTTCATCACATTTCTGAATCTTCTCCCAGGCTTGTCTGTGCAATTCCTTATAAAATCCATCTTCAGCAAAGAACCCTGCTAAGTTAGTTTAGCAAGAACCCTCCATTACTGGTATCTGATCACACTCACTATCTGATCGGGTTCCTCAGGCACCACCATCTCCCAGGGGTGTTCTAATTTCCCTGGCTGCCTCCAGCACCAATCTCTATTGGTCAGGGTACCCAGAATCGCCAGTAGCCCTGATGTTTTCTCTTAGTGCTCTTCTTCTGCTGCTGCTGCAGTTTTTTGGGGTTTTTTTTTTTTTTTTTTTGGGGGGGGTTTTTTTTTTTTTTTGGTTTGTTTTTTTTTTTTTTTTTTTTTTTTTTTTTTTTTTTTTTTTTTTTTTTTTTTTTTGCTATAGGGCACATGTGCTCCCCAGACAGAGAGAGAGAGACAGAGACACAGAAAACGAGAAATCATCCCTTAGGGGGGATGGCCACGCCACAATCCCTTCTCTTCCATTCTCCTCTCGGGATCTTGGGCACCCACACACACGCGCCTGGCGTGAGTTTTAAGCCGCCGGGTCCAGGACTCAAACTGCAGTTGACTACATAGCCATTACGCTAACTGCTGGTCCCTCTTAGTGCTTTTCCATCCACTGATGTTTTCCCCCAACTCTTCTCCTTGGCTGTAAATTCCCACTTGCCCTCGTTGTATTAGGAATGAAGCTTAATCCTTCTCTCCCACTGGGAGGCCCTGTTACAGTAGTCTTTATATGGAATGTAATGGTTCTAAGTAAAATCTTTCTCACCATGCTTTAACAAATATCAGTGAATAATTTCTTTCTTTAACACTATTATTTTGTTTTATATTATTTTAAATATCCCTAATAACTTAAGATATATTTTTGGAAATAGGTTTAAAACATTCAATATATATAGATAGATATTAAGAATGCAGTCTATCCAACCATAGGTTCCTGAATATATATATATGCACACAAATACATAAATATATATCAATATCTATTTATATGTATATATACATGTGTGTGTATATATGTATATATGAATATATATATGTATATATATCTTACTTTAATAGTGTACATTTGTACATTATGGAGAATACTTTTTTTTATATATCAGACATTTAGAAAATCAAAATCTTTCTAATTAATGCAGTCTATCTAACACTTCACTCAATTATAACTTCCACATGACAAACAAGAGGAACAATGGCTGCTTTCTCAAATGTTTCCATTCAGTAGAAACTGAATCTATTTTCTTTTGCCAGTCTTTTCATTTCAAATCGCCTAACTCTTCTGACAGGTTTGACCCCTTCAGAACAGAAAGTCTATAAAGGTAGAACACAGAAGTCTGAGAATATGCTGTTTAGTTAAAACCACAGAACACATGGTGTTTAATCATTTTTATACAGTAGGAGAAAAATCCTGTTGTATTCAGTTATACAATGAAAAATAAAGCCCTATATGATCTTAATGTCTTTGCATTTATGAATACCTTTTTCTGAATATTAATTTCTATTGTTAAGTTAAACTATTCTGGCCTAAAACAGCTGCCATACTCCCACACTGGGATTCCTATGGATTAGCCCAAGTCGTACGTATTAGGCTGTTTTCCTGAACTAGTTGCTAAGTTACTGTCAATCACACTAGCCACACTTGAGCTGATCACAGAAAGCCTCTACCTTTTAGACTGTTCATGCAGCCTACCATCCAGCTGGAACCAATTCAACTATCTATCTACCTCAACCCTCACTTTTATTTTTATATATTGCTTTCCCATTCCTGCATATGTCACTTCCCTTTTCTGCACACTTATATAACTTATGACCATGTGGCTAACCAGAGTTCCTTGGAAACCATCTTCTGAGAAACTGCCCGATTCAAATCACCCACTCTTGGTTCTAATAAACGATGTTAAATTTAATTTGTCTAAAATTTTGTTTTATAACACATGCATCTAGATGGGATAGATGTGTCTATGCATCCCACATGGGATAACCATCAAACCCCTTTGCCTACCCCACTTTGCACTTCTAGGAAAGATATTATTCAAGTCATACTAGGATTCATAGTAATCCAATAACACTACACAGTACATGGCCCAACATTGTAGGTATGCTTTCCACAGAGAAAGATAATCTCAAACCATCTTTCCTTCCACCAATGACCATAGACATTCACTTATTTCTCTGAAATAAAATATCGATGTATGAACCGCCATTTTTCAAGCCACACATTTCACCAGCTGTCTTAGCTATTTCTGTATAGAAAGTCATCCCAAAACTTAAAACAAATATACATATTTTTGTCATGGAGCAATTGGGTGCATCTGTTGACAAGGTTCAACCTGGGCTGCTCTCCACTGGGCTTACCTTACATTCGACTGGAAGTTTGAGTGGAGACGGGCTGGTCTCTCACCATCACAGGTGGTGATTTGTAATCAGGCTGTCAGATGGAGCAGGCTAGCTGAGGTTTATATTTGTAGCAACTGTGGGAAAATAGAAGAACACAAGCTGTCTGAGGCCAAGGCTTAAAATTGACACACCATTGCTTTTTCTGCATTTAACTGAAGGAAGCAAGTTGTAATTCTCGCCCATATTAAAGGTCTGAATAAACAAATTCTAATTCCTGATGATAATATCTGAATAGTAATGTTATCCAGGATGTTGACCTAGGAGTGGGTAAAGACATGTGGTCATATTTGTGAATACCTCAATAGCTTTTCAACAGTTTCACTAAATGTGCTAGCTTTGGTTCTTTGTTTTTGTTTTTAAGTGTTAGGCTAGGTACCTTTTGATATTAAAAGTTCCATCTCATGCCAGAATGGACTAAACATTTTGCCTTTATATACAGACTAAATGTTGGAAAAGGACAGAGAAAAACTACTATAAAATCTATTCCAGATGACCGCTATTACTCTCCTGCTGCCAGCTTCATCTTTTAAGTGTTCCGATTTGATCTGCTCCATTTCCCACTTGCCTGAGAATCCGGAGGCCACACCGTCATTGCTGGCTACACAGACAGTGAGAGCATGAACTTTGGATTTGGAGAGACCTGGATGTGAAACCCAGCCACTGTCCTACTGAGTGACCTCAGACAGACAATTTATCCTCACAATGTCTGTTTCCTTACCCTAAAAAAAAGGAGTTTAACGGTCCACATCTCAAGTCTAATGTGAGCACCTGGTGATTGTAAATAGCCCAAGAGGACAGTGTTATTATAGAAGGCGCTTACTATTTTCTGATTCCCTCTACTTCTACAGATTTCTTGGAATTGTTTTATTATTATAAAACATCTTGTCTCAGTTACAACAGACTCCAGATTTTTTTTTTTTTTTTACACAAAGGAATAACCTCAAAACTTTTTTTTTTTAATTTCCAGAGGGTTTTGCACTCACCAGAGATAGGACGAGAGGGAAAACATCTCCAAACAGGTTTAATCATGCTTTAATGCATTTCCTCCAATGCTCCATCCTGTTAGGATTTTGAGCACACTTGCGCATGCACCCAGTATGCTTCTCAAGCTGTCAGGGCCCGTGCTAAGATTCTAACCGAGGTCCTTGGAATGGGATTCCACTTCATATGCACAGGGCTTAACTGCAGCATTAAGGGGCCAGAACTTAGGCTCACGATTTTTAAGTGTGGAAATATATCAATTGCAGAGTAAAATTAAAACGTAAACTAGAGTCGCTATATTATCCTACGGTTTATAATTTTCTTGAGGTTGTTCTCATGGCTTATTTCCAAACATATATATATGCTGGAGGTGCATATTTCTAAGTTGAATAATATGAATAAAGAGGCTCATACTTAGATGGTATGCAGATTTTGTGGATATAAAGAATATCGAGGACTCAATCATCATCAATGTAC
The DNA here is from genome assembly GCF_000334495.1 of Tupaia belangeri chinensis. Classification (NCBI taxonomy): domain Eukaryota; kingdom Metazoa; phylum Chordata; class Mammalia; order Scandentia; family Tupaiidae; genus Tupaia; species Tupaia belangeri. Next base: position 20,725 of record NW_006159648.1, read on the forward strand.
ACTGAATTGACATTATTGATTTATGATATATTTGAGGTTACCTTTAATAAGAGGTATTGAAGTTATTAATTCAAATGAAAAGACATAAAAAGTGCCATTGATTCATAGGACACCAGAAAATAGTACTTGGTGCAACATAATTATTTAAATGGTCTCCACTTAAACTGATGAGGTTAGAACCTCCTCATTTCCTCAGGTATGTCTCCTTTGCCAGGCTTTCCAAAAGCCAGAAAGGGAGTGGAGGATTTATATTCCCTTCCATACAAATAACCCAGGTAAAACATTCAATCTCAGTAATGAGATTTAAAGTCTAATTTCATTCCATGTGTGGGTGAGAAGAAGTAGATTGTTGTTAAGTCACCAAGGAATGCTTGTGAGATCCTTTTCAATATATCTCCTCTCACTTAAATAAACAATCCCACATCCTGACTCCTCTGAAGAGTCCCCACAGGGTATGTGATTAGTAAACATCAGATTCTAAGTTATATGGCTAGCTATACATTACAACTCCAACTCAACTCCCTATAGCCCTATGAATGGTCTATAAATCTGTGCTTGGTCACTTCCTGTCAGAAACTACTCTTTACAACAGGTTCCTCCGGTCATACCAGGTTGCTGTCAAGTTATGGTCACTCACTGACTTTGAACTCAAGGCCATATTTAGGTCACTTTCTAGGACTGGCTTTTCTTATCACAGGAAGTCTTTGCAAGTTTTCTGCCAGAGACAGGTGTCAACGCTCTTTCAAATTATTGTCATTGCTGGCTACTCCTAACTGCTTAGTTCATCTTAAGTGGTTCTCCAGTCTCATGCATGAGGTGGTTCCATAAATTCTTGTATGACTTGTCTCTGGTGGCCTTGTCATTTAATTTGTTGTCTATATGAGCACCGTATCTTGATTTCTCATCTAATGCTGCCCTGATAACTGGTTTCTGAGAAATGCCTAAGATCAAAACTCTTCGTAATTTTCACTGGCCATTGACCCGGACTCTTCTGATGACTCCAGCACTCTCCCTGTGAACAACGCTCCTTCCTCTTCCTATCTTGACAAAACACATCACATTGTCTATAGACCAAAAAGGAATTGTTCACTTAATCATATAATGTACATGTATCATTATTAGGGTTTTCAAATGTGGAAATTAATCTGCTTTGTTTATTCAAAAGTAGGAGAGGCATTTATTTCATAAAAATAAATGACTCTTTTAAAATTTTACCACTTCAAGGGCCAGGAGGTGGTGTAGTGGTTAAGGTACTAAACTCTAACATGGCCAACTATGGTTTGAGTCCCCGACCTGGTGACTTGAAATTCACACTGGATTCATGTGTGTATGTGCCTAAAATCCCAGGAGGAAAATAGAAGAGAAAGCATGACCATCCCATGTGATAACTTGCTTTCTCTCTCTGTCACGTCAGTGAGTACATGCATCCTATAGGAAAACTCTCTAAAAAATAAAAACATTACCACTTCATTTATATAATTAGGTCCAATAATGAAACCATCTATTTTGCTTTCTCTCTTTCTTGTATCCTGGTTATCCCCACAATAAATGTATTTTGAAAAGCAATTCATTCCGTTATTTTAGAATGTACTTTTATTATAAACACTATATGCAACAAATTTAAAGATACGTGTTGAAGACCAGAAATAACCTAAGCAAAAATCCTATTTTGTATTCTGAAAATAGCATTGGGGACATTCTGCTGTTTGCAAGTGTCTCAGTGAAATAATGAAGTTGTTACTGTCTCTTATGCTAGCATTAAGCAAGTCAATTTTCAAAAAGTGAAAATAATTTAGAACCATAAAAAATACTTTGCCAGGACTGTTGTCTCTCACTTTAAAAGCAAAGCTGTTCCCTTAAAGACCAGAGCACTTTTATGAGATTTAGCTGTTATCATATCTATGGGAGCCTGGCAGTGACCATTTCAACCTTCTAAAGAAATCAAAACGCCACATGGGTCTCCAGCTGTTCTTCACATCTGCTTCTTTTTCAATGACTTTTTATTTGCTGTTCTCTACATACTTGAATTCCAGTGCCCCAAACTGTCACATAGTTTGCTCCTTTTCTTCATTCACTGAGGGTTTTATTTATTTATTTTTTTCCTTAAAAAATGTTTCCTACTGGGACCAGCAGTTAGCATAATGGCTATGTCGCCAGACTCCCATGTAGTTGGCTGCGGTTCACGTCCCGGACCCGGTGGCTTAAAACTCACACCGGGCGCGTGTGCGTGCGTGCCCAAGATCCTGAGAGGAGAACAGAGGAGAAGGGATTGTGGCGTGGCCATCCCCCCCAGAAGGTGATTTCTCACTTTCTGTCTCTCTGTCTCTCTCTGTATGGTGAGCACATGCGCCATATGGCAAAAAGCTCTCAAAAAAAAAAAAAATGTCTCCTACTTGGAGAACCTTTTATTGATGACCTTATTCCTGGGTAGCAGCTCTATTAACTCTTTCTCTCCTGCATTCAGTTAGATTGTTTCAAGTACTTGCCTTTACTACACCTTACTGCACACACAGACAAACCGAAACATGCATATAGATGTATGTGTAGTGTGACTGCCTGCAACCCACACTAGAATGTAAGCTCCAGTGAGGTAGAAAATTTTATATGAAAGAGAAGAAATCGATCAGTAGGTTAGTAAACACTCATAGACATATACAATAGCATAGTAAAATCTTTTTATAAAAATTATTTTATTCCAGTTTATTTATCAATTTGTTTATTTATTTAATTTGACCAGAGATGGGCAGAGTGAGAGAGAGAGAGAGAGATTGAGAAAGCAAGCCACCAGGTCCATGACTTGAACTGTGGTCAGCCATGTGGGAGTCCAGCACCCTCAACCACCATACCAGCAGCTGGCCCCCAAAATCTTTTTTTTAAGAAATTTTTTCTATAGGATACATGTGCTCTCCAGAGAGACAGAAAGGAAAAAAATCACCCTCCAAGGGAGATGGCCACACCACAATCCCTTCTCCAGTCTCCTCTTGGGATTTTTGACACACACACACACACACACACTCACACACACACACACACTCCTGGCATGAGTTTCAATCATCTGGATCCAGGACTCAAACTGCCGTCCATCTTGTGGGAGTCCAGCAATTTAACCATTGTGCCATCTGCTGGTCCCAAAGCATTTTTGATAATAGAATCCTTGATATTTTCTTTCTTTCTTTTTTTTTTTTTTTGGAGGGGTTTTCGCTATAGGGCGCGTGTGCTCGCCAGACAGACAGAGAGAGACATAGAGACAGAAAGCGAGAAATCACCCCCCCCAGTGGGGGATGGTCACACCGCAATTCCTTCTCCTCCATTCTCCTCTCAGGATCTTGGGCACGCATGCACACGCACCCGGTGTGAAGTCACCGGGTCCGAGACGCGAACCACGGTCGACTACGTGGGAGTCCAGAGACATAACCATTATGCTAACTGCTGGTTCCCCCTTGATATTTTCTAATACCAGAAGCCATACTAGTAGCTTATTGAACAAGTGATTAGGATTACTAACTAAAATCTCACTGCATAGGCAGCCAAGCAAAGAATTCAGCTATGTCATAGCCCAGGGTGAGGTTAAGTCTATAAATTATTTCGCTGGCCAATTGGAGTGGTTTCTCTACCAAGCAAAGAAATTCCCAAGGAGTAGAAAGTGATTGATCTTTTTTGAATACTGAGTAAAACTCTCATCAATTTAAAAATGATTCATTAAAAAATGTCAAATATTGAAGGCTATAACTGATTTTTAATGAGATTTAATTTAGTATAGTAAACTGTTGATACTACAGTTAAATCTATACTAATAGTATAGTTATGTTTCTTTCTCACTTAAAGTAGCTCATATAGCAAATACTTTTTTCTTATTTTGAAAGTATATTTGTCTTATCACTAGAATAAATAGGATTCTTCATAGGCATTTTCAGGCTTTTGATATTAATTGCTTTCAATTAACTTAATATAGTGGTAATAATGTAATAGTAAGGATTCTATCTAAATTATATTATACTGTATAATATATGTGAATTTTATGTTAATGTATATAATATCAATATATTGATACACATTATTCCATTCATATATGCATTATAAAAATAACTAGAACTATGATATCAAAAATTTCTATTTAAATTAGTCCTATATTTTAAAATTTATATTTATGAGCCCTTTTCAAATCTTCCATAAATACGTATGGAATGTTAATTTGTTTATGAGTCTTTTATATTCTTAACATTAACCCTGAGCTATTGTTGGACAAAATTTTTTTTGTGTGTGTATATGTGTGAAATTTTTGCTATAGGTCACATGTGATTGCAACAAGATACAGAGAGACAGAAATCATCCCCCATGGTGGAATGGCCACACCACAATCCTTTCTCCTCCCTTCTCCTCCTGGGATCTTGGGCATGCACACATATGCACCTGGCATGAGTTTGAAGCCACCAGATCTAGCACTCAAACTGTGGCCAGTCATGTGGGAGTCCAGCAACATAACCTCTATGCCATCTGCTGGTCCTTATTGGACAAATTTTGTCTGCAAATTAATACCTTAAGACACTGGGATTGATCAGAACTTCTTGGATTCAGGTACGAATCATGCATATAATTAAAAAAAATCTTTTAATTTTTATTGTGGTTTAATACACATACATAAAATTTACCATCTTAATTTCAAGCTATCTATCTTAGGTGAGTGCAGGCACTCTCTGGCAATTCTTTTTATTTTTAATTATTGGAATTTCGGTAGGGATTGCATAGGATATGTAGGTTACTTTGAAAATTGTATTTAGTTTTTATTCTATTATTTCATTTAATAATTGTTATTAGCTAATTGTTTCACTACTTTTTTAGATAATTATTTTGATTATTTATATAATTGATTCGGTTTAATTTTTTTTAAATACAAGAACTGATAACAGATTTTCCTTCCTTCTTTCTTTTAACTTTCTTTGTCCTGATAAATGATTCCTTCTCTTGTACCTCACATCCACCCCCGACCAGCCACGCAACCAAGCACTTGCCTTCCTTACAGTCTCTAGCATCCACATTCATTCTCTCCACCATCACATTCTCAGATCTCTCAACCTCTGCCATAGTAATCATTTGCTTATTATCAAGCTGTAATTTTATCAACCTGAGGTGTATCTGTTAGGAGTTGTAGGGGAAACCTCCACAGTATTTAGAACCTGCAGAATTAGCTACACCTGGTGGCCTAATCCATGTTGTTTGAATCATTTGTTAGAGTCAGAATATCATCTTTGTAATTGTTCCACAGATGAACTCAGAATTAGAGACCCCCAGAAACTTCAGGATGGGGTAAAATATGAAGACAATATTCTTACACCTTTTAGGTTTCAAACAGAGCTCTTCATTGAAGATATATATGGTACATGACACCTTGTGAAATGATTATTTCTATTTCCAGAGTATGGAATACAGCAATAAGTGTACTGTAAAGCAGTATTTTTATTGAGGTAAAATAGTTGAGTTTGGAAATTTTTGTTGTTGTTGTTCAAATAAAGATAGGGAACCGGTTTAAACACAGTTAAACAGGTATTTTCATTGCAGGGATTATAAAGGCCATAATTATCTTGTGTTGATCATGACTAGGTCACAAAACCCTTTTGTACAAAGCATTATTTACAACTAAATCCTCCAGAACATATTTTGCAGAGCCCATGCTTACCACAATAGGAGACAAAATAATGCTTTACCCCACAGCAGAAGTATATTTTGAAATAATAGTCAAATTCCCAGGAATACAAAATAATATAATGAAAAATGGACAAATGATAGAATTACAGAGATTTGCATTTGGTGTGAGCCTGAAATCAAATAGATGTGTTTCTGCATGCTGATTCCCAGAGGAGAACAAATCTAGATATATGGAAAGGAAAGCAAGCCATTGTGTTATGAGAAGGAGAGTCATTCATATAGGTCTTCATTTGGCTATGAAACAAATATTTATTCAGCCTCTGATATATGTCAGATGTTGCCTTAAGTGCTAGAAATAAAGAAAACTCTACAGCCAGGACCTGTCATAATTAAATTCTCCTCAGACAAATCTAAATAAAACAGGAAAGACCAAATAAATAAGTAATTTTTTTCATATTTCTGATACTAATTCTTCATGTGATTTCTGCTTTCTGCACTATTTTTTATGTCTTTGTGATTACCAGCAACAAATCCACTTAAAAACACACCAGGTTGAGTTTCCATTTCTCAAAGATTACCATTAGGACTGAAAAAGATATCCTGCTTCTGATTCTTCTGCAGCTATAAATCCCTAGAAGCAGGGAGCAGAGACTCAAGTCCAAAAGAAGAAAGTGGCAGCTGGTAAAGAAAGGCAAATTGAGAATATCTAGGGAGTATATGTTGGTTTTTGTTTAAAAAATGGGGGTGGGGGCTATAAAATAAGGTTGACCAGAAACTGGTCCTGGAGAGGATAATCGTGAGCAAGAAGAGGACTCTTCTTCCACGGCATGCACTCCTTTTACAGCCTTTTCTAGGATGTAGCTCAGTTAAATGACCAATTTTCAGGTTCTAAAAAGTCTTTCTCTTAGTTATTGGGGTCACTGTATAGAATACTGGGGAGTTGTCTGAGGTGCACATATAGATTTTCTGTGTCAAAATGACAATTATATCATCGTGAATTCTCTGCTGAGTTTTGAACGATTCTCAGTCCCTCTGTGTTTTGTGAATTAGGCATCACCATGAATAGCTCTTAGAATATGAGCCTGCAGTATAAAAGAGAACTCTTCAAGAAGTGTTTTTTGTTTGTTTTAAATTGGCAGAGGTTATGTACTCTTGCCAGAGGTGAGGCAGAGAAAGAGAAAGAGACTAAAAGAAAAGAGAAAGAGAGAAAGAGAAAGAGAAAGAGAAGAGGGAAGAGAGAAAGAGAAGGACCTCCCCTCCAAAACTCCATGGGGGCATAGTCTGCTGCAATATTTTTTCTTTTCTTCTTTTTTTATGTTTAGAGATTTTTGCCATAGGGCACATGCACTTGATAGAGAGAGAAGGAGACAGAGACAAGACATTGAGAGGGAAAGTGAGAAACCACTCACTATGGGGGATGGGATTGTCACAATCCCTTCTCCTACATTCTCCTCCTGGGATCTTGGGCACACAAGCACATATATCCAGCATGACTGTCAAGCCACCAAGTCTGACTTGGACTGCGTTGGCCATGTGCAAGTCTGGTGACGTAACTACTAAGCCATCTCATGGCTGCTGCAATGCTTTTTCTCCATCTCCATCACATCAGAATTTGGGGTATGCACACAATGTGCCTGACATTCTACAAGCTGTCAGGCCAAGGACCTGAACTGCTGTTGGCCATGTGGGATCCAGCTCCCATAACCACCGCGCTGCAGAGCAAGTCCAGAAGATGACTTTTTTACTACATTAAAATTCATTAGTAAGCAAATCATATACCTGTAATCAGTTCAATAAATGATTAAGTGAACTTTTGGGCATGTTGAACTATATATTTCTTTCTCCGAATGCAATTGGAAGCTGCACTTGTATGTCCGGAATAGTAGATACCTTAGCTTCCATTTAAACCCACTCACTTAAAGCACAAATACACCTATTCAGAAAGCATGGGCAGAGATCAGAAGTTTCACATTTTCTCTTTATGTTGTCATGCAGACAGACTTTAATTTTAAAAGACAATATAGACAACATGGATTTTGGATACAATCTTCCAATGAACCTGAAACAGCATGTAAACATGTGTACTTTTTTTTTTAATTTAAAAGAAACTAGGTATATTTCATTTTATTTCTTCCATGAGAGAGAGAAAAAGGGAGAGAGGGACACAAGAGAAGAATAGAGAAAGAGACAGGCACCCTCAAGAGGGACCTCATACTGCAATTCACCCCCAACTCAGCCAGCCTGGGTCAAGGGCATGCATGCACAGGAAGACCACTGGATGCAAAGCTGGGACTTCTCACCACAGAGCATTGCATGATCTCTGCGTCATGGCTGCCAACACACTGTTTACATTTTTTACTAAGACTGTGTGGCCTATTTGATGCCAAGAATCCAAAAAAGTGTGGTCTATATGTTAGCAAATACACAATGTTTGATATCATGAATTATGTATGAAAGAAGGCTATCCTAAATACATTCCCCCCCTTTTTTTCAGTGATTTATGATTGACAGCTCTCCATTTTCTTTAGTTACTAGGCATATGAATTTAGATCCAGACAGCAGCTAGTTGATAGTTTTAATCATACAGATAAGTCATGTAGAGGCTAACGCTGTCATTTATTTTGTCTGCCAATATTTCCTACTGTTCAGTGATGATTAAAAAAATAATAAACAAAATGACTGTATTTTATGTGTAGCCCATATGGGGCTCATCTTCCAATTAGTGCAGTGGCCCTTCTAGTTGAGTGTAGACAAGCGCAAAGAAGGCCAAATACCTTTTTTGAATGTCACACGGATTTCATTTTTTTCAGTGTGTTTTCCATTTTCTTCCAAAAAAATGTGTTGCAATAGGAAAGAAAAAGTGATGTGTTTTTTTTTTGCCTTTTTTTTTAATAAAAAAAAAAGCGAGAGAGAGAGAAAATCATACACCATGATTCTCACTTCTTTGTAGACTCTGCGATTGACTCTATCATCATTATTGGAATAATTTTGTCATTAAACTAATCAAACCAATTGTGCTTTTCAGAGTTCTTTCCAGCAGTTAAATTGGAAAACAAAAATGGGACAGGTTCACAAAATGGCAGCTCCTCCTGTCATTGTTCATTTCTGGACGCCCAGAAGACAGGAGATACATGCAGACTTAGTAGTTAGACGTTAGAACTGTGTACCACTTCCTCTGTGAATCAAGGACCTGCACAGAGCCTCACACCACAGAGCAGGACCTGGCAATAGACTTCCTCTCATTCATTCAAGCCTTATTTATTAGAGGTTACCCCATGTCTTAGCACCTTGCTAATTATAGTTTCGAAATATGTTATGTATAGTGAAATCAGATAATGACCTATGTTGACAAAGGAAACAAAATAAAATGAAAACAGGCCAATTCAAACCTCCGTAGAAATAAAAAAGTATGATTTTTGAACAACATGAGTATGAATACAAGCAAACGTCAGCTTTTAAAGCATTGTTAAAACAGTTTTTATTTGAAATTGGGCATCATGTTATTGGAGTATCTGAGTGTTCTCTGTACTTACCAAATGCTTTCACTTTTCTTTTGGAAATTTAACTAAAGGATTTATTTTATTTTATTATGTATGTATGTATATATGGATTTATTTATTGTCATGGGGCCAGCATAGTGTGCTTGCTGGAGTGTAACAGAGAGAAGGAAAGTGAGAAATCACTACCCAGGGGGGAAGGCCATGCTCCAATCCCTTTACATCTATTCTCCTCCTGAGATTTTGAGCATGCACACATACACACCGGAATGAATTTCAATCTGCCAGGTCTGGAACTCAAACCCTCATCAGCCATGTGCCTTAACTAATATGCACCTGCTGACCCTCAAGGATCTTTTTCTAATGATCACTGAAAATTATTCTTTTAGAGAATACAAAGCATAACCTACTCACTAATTATACTCTCTGATTATATCAGCCATAGCTATTCCAATTTTTTATAGACTTCCTCTCATTCATTCAAGCCTTATTTATTAGAGGTTACCCCATGTCTTAGCACCTTGCTAATTATAGTTTCGAAATATGTTATGTATAGTGAAATCAGATAATGACCTATGTTGACAAAGGAAACAAAATAAAATGAAAACAGGCCAATTCAAACCTCCGTAGAAATAAAAAAGTATGATTTTTGAACAACATGAGTATGAATACAAGCAAACGTCAGCTTTTAAAGCATTGTTAAAACAGTTTTTATTTGAAATTGGGCATCATGTTATTGGAGTATCTGAGTGTTCTCTGTACTTACCAAATGCTTTCACTTTTCTTTTGGAAATTTAACTAAAGGATTTATTTTATTTTATTATGTATGTATGTATATATGGATTTATTTATTGTCATGGGGCCAGCATAGTGTGCTTGCTGGAGTGTAACAGAGAGAAGGAAAGTGAGAAATCACTACCCAGGGGGGAAGGCCATGCTCCAATCCCTTTACATCTATTCTCCTCCTGAGATTTTGAGCATGCACACATACACACCGGAATGAATTTCAATCTGCCAGGTCTGGAACTCAAACCCTCATCAGCCATGTGCCTTAACTAATATGCACCTGCTGACCCTCAAGGATCTTTTTCTAATGATCACTGAAAATTATTCTTTTAGAGAATACAAAGCATAACCTACTCACTAATTATACTCTCTGATTATATCAGCCATAGCTATTCCAATTTTTTATCTAGCCACAAAATTTTTATCTATCAAAGTAGAATTTTTAAAAGTTACTTGGTGTAATTCCTAGTTTTAATTTTTTGACTTTTTGTTACTTCTCAGGGGCTGTGAGTGAACACCCTTACATGGCTCTTCCCTCCCTTACTGTTTTGCTTCTTGGGCTAAAGGACAAAAAAGTCACACATATCTGAATGGTAGATAAAATTATCCGGAACATATCCTTTGTAAAAAGGGTAGGCAATTCCATTAATTGACTTCTGATATCTTTTTTTCTTACCTAGATACCTTAATTTTCTTTATTTATTGGTACTAAATTGCATTCCTAAGAGAGTATCACGGATTCATTAATTTCAGATAGATTAGATGTTATACGGCACGTTACAGAAATAAGGCTGTATTTATTAATAAATGAACACGATCGTTTCAGCAGCAGCATAAAATGCTTAAATAATAATGACCTATCTTTGCAGGTTTGAGTGTATGTGTGCGAAACCACACACATCTATAATTTTCTCTTTTTTTAAGGTTATTTATTAACTGTATTTCATGAGCTAGAGCCACAGGAAGAGATAGACAGCATTCCCTAAAAGGTCTTGTTAGGATACCACAATCCACCCCCTCCCCAACTCCTGCTGGCCTCAGATCAGGGGTTCATGAACAATTGGCAAGGTCAGGGAGGTCTTCAGATGCAAATCGAGAACCTTGCCTGTGGGTTAGCCTCCCAGAGTGTTGCATTTTATCTCTGTACCACCATCAGGAACACAAATCTGAGTTTTTGTTGTTGTTGTTGTTGTTGTTGTTATTTTTTGGAGAGGTTTTTGCCATAGGGTGCGTGCACCAGACAGACAGAGACAGAGAAACAGAAAGTGAGAAATCACCCCCCAGGGGGGATGGCCATGCCGCAATCCCTTCTCTTCCATTCTCCTCTCAGGATCTTGGGAACGCATGCACTCGCGCCCAGCATGAGTTTTAAGCCACGGGGTCCAGGATGCGAATCGCGGTCGACTGCATGGGAGTCCAGTGACATAGCCATTACACTAACTGCTGGTCCTACAAATCTGTGTTTTGAACAAGCAGGCCAATTGCATAAGAAAACTTGCATGTACAGTCAAAATGTACACTTGTAACTTTTTGAGTGAAATTCCCTTAGACTTAATAAAAAGTCTAAGCTAATATATATGATGGACATTCTGAATTCCAATGCATCTCCAATTCCTCATTCACCTCTTTCACTATGTATCTCATCACATCATTTCTTCACTGTCCCTTCTACCATCAGCAAAAGTCACACCATGCAGCACTTCCAGTCCTTCTGTTTCTTTTCTTTTATTTGCAGTCACCTCTCCTTTGTTAACATTATTCTCACTATCACAATCATTTCTTATCATTAAGAGGTGTTATCACTATCATTTAAGCCTAGCCATCCTTTAAGATACAGTTCCAAGGTCAGCTTCTTAATGAACCTGTCTAGAGGTTGATTTGTCAGTAAGCCCAGTGTTATTTGGGATCTTGTTTGTATTTTCATACCAAATGTGTCACCATTTGCCTCGTATTTAGAATTTGTGTTCACACTCGTTTCATCTGACTGCAAATAAAAACTTTAAGGACAAAAAGACCATATCTTGCTGATTTCTGTCTACACAATTATGCCAAACATAATCCTTTGTCAAAAGTAGCTGCATAATAAATATTTGTGGAACTACATCGAATTGAGACAAACTGAATTAGCTCAAGGTTGCTATGTACTGAGTTTGCCTACTGTTTAGTATGCATTGCTCTTGAATTAGACCATTTGTCTCAGTTTTTGCTAGGGCTGAAAGCTGATGTACTCGTAACTTAGCTCCATCTAAATGAATCGGAGAGTGACATTTATTAATATTTGGATAGCTCAAAAGCAGTTCACATTGTGAAAAACTACAGATTGGAAGTGCTATGTAAAAGTAAAAGGATGTACAGTGTGGTAGAGTGTAGCATTTGGTTCAATCAATACACCTCTTGAATTTCTCAATATTAAAATTAAAAGAAAGAAGCACCTGTTATACATCTCCTGAAACAATGGAACACAGCTTCATTTGCAAATGGTGACATTGTCTTGCTAAAAGAAAAATCAGAAAACAGTTGCTAGGGATATTGTAAGTGCTCATGGTGTCTATGGAAACTGAGCTCGCACAAAACGTGTAATGAAGAATAAAAAGATACCTGGAGGAGTGCCCAGTGTCAGAAAGACAATAAAGATAGAACTTTTCAAAATTTATAAAGAACAAAAAATACAATAAAAATATATGTAATATATATATATACACATACTTATTTTTGGATAGCAGTGTAAGGTTTAAAATCTGGAAAAATACAAAGAACAGAAAAATTAAAAAAAATTTTAAACTAGATTTGATTTGCTAACACATTACTAAAATTTCAAAAATAATAGAACACTACTTATAAGACATTACACCTAGAATTGCCTTGTGCCCATGTGAGTAGTATTTGTAAGTCATAGAAGAAGCCCTCTGCAATTCATTTAGACTTCAAAGATAAAGGAACACAATTTATTTTCTTTTTGAAATGTTGAACCCTGGCACAGCTAATGATTTTGGACTTCATTAATTACAGCAGTCTGCCATACCCTTGACCAGGCTTCTAGACACTTGCTTCAGCTGATACAAATGAATCTGTCTGAAAGAATAGCTATCGTTTAGAGAAGAAATGGATTCATCCCCTGCCCTTACTTAACTAATGACTTTAGATATAGTGTTTTCCCAGAATTTCATCTGTCTCCAAATGATGATACGAATGCAATAAGAGCTTTAAATTACTTAAAAAAATGAAAACTACCAACAATTGGATTATGTGTAGTAAAGTTTCTTAAATAATACATTATTCATTTGTTTAGTTTTTATGAAATGAGTGTCTTTCAAGACAATAAAAGTAACAGAAATCCAGAAAGTACTGCAAAATAAATACCCAATACCCAGTGACGAGTACAGATAGAAACACTCTTTACTCTCCTGGAGTTTGGAGGTTAGCGAGGAAGAAATACAAACATAAAGTCTGAAATACAAACAAAAAATATGTGCCAAAGATAGTTATTTCTAATATGATAAAATATTTTCACTTAAATTAGATATTCTTAGAAATTATAAGTGGGGGAGAAATATTTTTTTTTAAATTTCTTCCATGAGTGAGAGACAGAGAGAGAGAAAGAGCACTCCAATGGCCTCTTGACATTGGGATCCACCCCAAGCTTCAGCCAGTTCCAGGCCATAGACAAGTGTGTGCCTGGTGTACTCACACAGGTCTCTGAACTTGAACTGGGAGCATTCCTGGGTGAATTTGCCTCATAGGCTGTCACGTCTTATTTCTGTGCCATTGTCCAGGCTCCAAGACTTTTTGTTTTAAATTATCAAAGAGCATGAGTATAATGGGCAAGTGAAAGAAAGAGAAGCACTACAGGTCGTGGATGCACAGAGTAGCCCTTCCTCCAGTCATCCCACCCACCAGGATACTGTGTACCTGTGCGTGTTTGTGCCTACCATGCCTTGAGGCCAACCAGGTTGGAGACTTGCACCAGGATTGGCATGTGGCTTCCAGCTTCATAGTTCAGTACATTACTGACTGCACCACAGAGGTTGAAGCATGCTTTAATAGTTTATAAGCAATTGTTAGTTTTCCACTATGGTTCAGTTAGCAAGTATTCCAAAGTATCCATTCATCCATGCTGAGTTTTAGTTGTATGTTAAAAATAAATAAATAAAAATAAAAGGAAACACTATTCCTAATAACAGAGAGGTATTTAAAGCTTTCTGCCTTGAGTAGCCATGCTGTTGTTCTCTATTCATTGAAGACTGTCAACTGTGTAGCCTACATAATACTTTTTTAGTTTTTTTTCCGAATTACTAAGCAAATTCTTCAAGCTCAGGAATTAGTTAAGAGGAGACAGGTCTTTTATACACACTCAGCCAGAAATGATTCAATTGGCCAGAACATTGGGCAATTGTAAACAAGAGAAAGAGGAAAAAATTGCTACACAAAGTGACCAAGATTGGAGAAAATAGGAACAAAAATCTCCAGGGGCCAGTTTGGGCCCTGTTGAAGTCCATTAGTTCAGGAAGAACTACTGGAGTTCAAACCAATCCATCATTTCTCACTCAACCTCATGGGGTCAAATTCTGCCCTCAATTACACGCACCTAACTTTCATTCAAGTCTCAGGGAGTTACACACACATTCAAGAGGGCAGACTCTGGCCCTGTAAGTTGAGTGGGGAGTAATTGATGACTTTCTCCTTGCTGTGCTTGGCTCAGTGAGCACAGCCAGAAGCAGAGGCCATCTGTCCTAAGCAGAGTGGGAGGGTGCAGCAAAAAATACTGAGCGTCAGTGCAGTACCAAGCCTTGGCCACTCTTTTTCATTTTAAATCTAAGGATGCCAACTTTACTAAGCATGAAGATGATGCATTTTGTCACATATTCAATTTAGTTTTATTTTCACCTTCTCTTTCCATCCCCATTAAACCTTCCCGATAAAACTGTTTCTTTTCCTCCTGCTTCCTTTCACGTGTCATTTTCTGTCTTTAAAAGTTTTACAAGACAAAATGCAGAACAAACCAGCGCATGGCAAAAGTTCAATCATTGTTAACATTTGTTGTGGTGATTATTGTTATTCAGTATTGTCATTGCTGTTATTCATACTATTTTACCTTTTCCTTGAACTTAAAGAGTTTTGGATATATACATGAGAAGACAAGCCTTTAATCTTGATAAGATTTTGTTCAGAAATTGTATTTTTAGTATGTAGGTCTAAAATTACTTATTTCACATTATATTAATCATCACATACTGACTTTTTAAAAAGAAAAGTTTAGTAATATAGCTTAGACATTATTACATTAGAACAATGATAGAAAAGCATTTAGTGACACTACAAAATATTCCCAAGAATATTACTGAAAGAACCTTAATACTTGATCTAATAAAAATTTAGCTTCCTGAGGTGAAAAAACAATAAGTTGTTTTATTTTAGTTAAAAATACTACATTTTAATAACTATAGTCTGTTATAAAATTTAAGACAGCATAAAATAGGTGAGTTACTTTGGATGGTAGAAAGTCTGAAAATATCTAGCACAAAGAATGATTTTTCCTAAACATTTTGGGCTCCATAAAAGGATGCATTTTATCAAATGTTAACTATTGGGTCATTGGAAAAGTCATGATGTATCTTTCTATGTTTTTCTATGCAAAAATACACCATGACTTTTCCAATGACCCAATAATATCAAAATAGGTCCTATGATCAAATAAGTTGGAAAGCTCAGTGGGAAGAAGGCAAACTTTATGAGACTTTACATGCCTGCATGATGAAGCCTCCAAAGAAGTATAATTTATTTAGACTTCACAAGTAGATCTGATTTTAAAACCTCTGCTCTTTGTGGTGAAGTGCACTGTTAGTTCTTTGTTCTAGAAGATATCATTTTTAGATCTTGAAGGTTTGCTTTCAATAGAGTTTGAATTTCAGTTCTACACATGTGAATTTGTCTCATGAGAAATAAAATACTCATGGCTTGGATTTAGAAGCCTGATTAGTTGTATTGTCCCCCCCTAACAGGTAGAATCACCTCATCAATTATGTCATTGATCAGTCACTGCATACATAGAATAGAAACTCAGTGTCCCAATCATCATTACACATTTGCCTTTCTGACCATTCATCACTTGAAATGTGGATAGTCAAAATGGAGATGTGTGTAGCATGGGTACACCAGATTTATTAATAAAAAAAAAAATTAAGTGTTCAAAATTTTTGGACCAGCAGATGGTGTAGCATTTATGTCACTAGACTCCCACAATGCTGACCATGGTTCAAATCCAGACCCAATACCTAGAAAGTCACACCAGGTGCATGTACATGCATGCCCAAAATCCTAGGAGAATTTAGGAAAAGGGATTACAGCATGGCCATCCCTCCTGAGGAGCGATTTTTCACTTTCCCTTTCTCTCTCTCTCTCTCTCTCTTTTGCCAGTGAGTACATATGCCATAAGGCAAAAACCTTTTTAAAAATTAATTAAAAAAGAAAAAATACAGGACCAGCAGATGGCATAATGGTTACATCATTGGACTCCCACATAGTTGACCACAGTTCAAGTCCCAGACCCAGCAGCATAAAACAAGCAAAGTTCCAAATTCCAAGAGGAGAATGGAGGAGAAGAGATTTTGGCATGGCCATCTCCCCAGGGGGTGATTTTTTCAGAGATGAGACACATGCCCTCTAGCAAAAATCCCTCTAAAAAAAGTTCATAATTTTATATTGATTATGTTAGAATGAAACTAGTTTGGACATATGGTGTGAAATAAAATATATTATTAAATTTAATTTTACCTATTTCTTAATACCCTTAGAATATGGATATAAGAAAGGTTACAATGAAATATGTGACTTACTTATGGGACAGTGCTGCTCCAGGGTTGGTCAAGATGCAGTGGCATCAAGGACCAAACTTTGTCATCCCCTTTTCTCACTGAGAATACCTACCCATTATATTCAGAACATGGGGTCTCAGAGTGCAGTTTAAACAATGGCGATATTAAAACTTCATTCTAAATTCCTATAAGATTTATGGACTAGCTTATGGTGAGGTGGTTAAAGAGACTAGATGCCACATGGCTGACTGGGTGGTTCAAGTCCTAGATCCAGTAGCTTGAAAAACTTGCCTGGCATGTTTGTGTGTGTATATGTTCAAAGTCACAAAAATAGGGAAAAATGGGATGGTGGCATGATCACACCCTATGGGAATGGTTTTTTGCTTCCTTTCTCTCTCTCTCTCTCTCTCTCTCTCTGTCTCTGGTGAACACACATGCCCTTTGACAAAATTTTTTAAAAGAAAAAAAAAAAGAAGACTGATGACAGGTATAATTTTCCAGAACATAAAAAAACAGTAAAGTCATTCTTTTTGAACAAGGCCTGAAAAAGTAGACAAGTAATAAAGTCAAGTGTTTTAAAAATATTCTCTTCTTGCCAAAAAAGAGAAATGATGTACTTCATCCCAGGAACTGCACAGAAAGAATACAACTTGAGTCCGAAATAGCTAAGCTAAGGGTTGCAGATGATCATAGAAAAAAAAGGTGTCTTCATGTTTTTATTCTGCACCAGGTTTTAGAGTGCCAAGCTACAATATCCATTTCAATGTAATCAAACCAAAGAGACCTCTGAGTTGGACTATAGAGAACGCAAGAATCATTTGAGGTGAAATTTCAGTTAAAATGAATAGTAAATATCACAGGAAATATGAAAGAGGAATTCCTCCTTGCTTGATAAAGAAAAGATAATGGATTCATGGATGGTTAAAAGATGAGCAGACGTACAGGTGAGGATGACAGGTGTTCAAGAGAGTGAATGATGATTCGCATTTAGAGGGGTTGTGTTTTGTGTGTTAAGTTAGCGTGTGTTATACAGATTTACTGATTGTACTTATATGTTCAAGGTAGAGAATTATAATTACATATATAACTCTTAGCTTAAAAATATCCAATGACAGAACTAACTCCACGTGCCCATTAGTGAAACATACCTTCTGAATGTTTTATCGATTCTCTTTTAGCTCACAAAAACAATGGAGATGTTTAGAGTCAGCATTTCTTAGAGGTGTTAAAAGGAAGCCTGATAAGGGCTGACAGCTGCTCAAAATATGAGTAGGGGTTATAGAAAAACAGCTGATACTCTGCAACATGTTTTCCTTTTTAGGTTTTTGGTATAGGGCACGTGCACTCACCAAAGTGAGACAGAGAGAGCTAATGAGAGGGAAAGTGAGAAATCACTCTCTATGGGGTGGGGGGAGGTAGGGAGTGCAGGGGAATGGTCATGCTGCAGTCCCTTCTCTCCTATTCTCCTCCTGGGATTCTGGGCATGCACACACACACACCGGTGTGATTTTCAAGCCACCAGCTCCGACACTCAAAACATGATTGGCCATATGGGAGACCAGGACCTTAACCACCACACTACCTGCTGGCCCAGATACTCTGAAACTTCAATCAGATGTGAGAAGAACTATTTGTTTGTTGCCCTGCAGTAAATCTTGAGAGTCATTATTTGTTCCTCTTAATTTGATTAATGTGCCAAACTGATTATGGGTTCAAAGACGTGCGTACACTCACCCCCAGAACCTGTGAATACATTACCTTACTTGCCAAAGAGGGGCTTCGCAGATGTGAATAAATGAAAGGTTATAAAATGGAGAGATTATCCCGGATTGCCCAGATGGGGCCAGTGTATCCTTGGGGGTCTTTATAAGTGGGAAGCAAAGGGGAAAAGGGCACAGAGTAGGCCACATGACAACAGAATCAGGAGTAAAGGCCACAGGATGGGAAGCCAAATTCTAAGGAATGAGGACAGTGGTCATCCGGGAAAAGGCAAGGAAATCACTTCTCCCTTAAAGCCTTCACTAGGAACCAGATTACTAACAGTATAACACTAGTCCACTTAGACTGATTTGGGACATTTTTTTTTCCTTCTTTTTCTAAATTTCCTATAGGGCTTTATGGGGCTTATACCCTACAAAGAGAGAGAGAAAGAGAAAGAGGAGAGTGAAAGTGAGAAAGCACGCTCTAGTGGGGATGGTCACATTACAATCCCTTCTTCATTCTCTTCTTGGGATTTCGGACACACATGCACACGCATCTGGTATGCATTTTTCAAACTACTGGGTCTGGGATTCAAACCACACAGTCGGCCATTTGGGACCTAGTCACCTTAGCTGCCATGCCACCAGCTGGCCCTGCCTTTGGACTTTTGATCTCCATATAAAATAGTAAATTTGTGTGTTTTAAACTACTCATATGTAGTTTGTGGTAATTTGTTATAGCATCCATGGGAAACTAATGCGGTTAGTATGCTAACCTTGTAGGACATCTGTACAATCAACTAACAGTCTAGCAGTGATTAAAAGGTCGTTCTTTTGGAACCAGCAGGTGGTGTGGTGGTTAAGGTGCTGGACACTACCCCATGGCTGACCTCAGTTCGGGTACCAGACCTCATGGCTTGCTTTCTCACTTTCCTTCCCTCTCTCTCTGTCTCTCTCTGGTCAAATTAAAATAAATTAAAATTAGATAAATATTTTTTTAAAGGGGCCTTTTTTTATGCTGAGCTTACCAGTGACCTAATAGCAATCCTGAGCTACCCTTCCAAATGCCCGTAAACAGTGTCCCTACACAGTCTCAGCACAAACCACAAGACCCGTAGCTGTGGTTCTGCACTCCAAGTAGTCCCTTACTAACGCCAATAGAAGGGGATCTGATGGAATTCTGTAAGGCTTAGAAACAACTCAGTAATAAAGAAGACGGTTGTTTAAGAAGATATGTTAATGAAGTAAATTCTGAGCAAGACAACCTCTGACTCTTTGATGAAAGCCTTTGTCTCAAACAATATCAAAAATAGTATTAATCATTTAAATTTTATCTACAGAATTTCAGCAGAGCTCTTCTTAGACATTAAAGTGAAATGAGTATCTCTCCTAAAACTATTTTAAAATCAGAAGGAAGAAAGTACATACACATAGGACAAGGAATGATAAAATCTTTAGTAACCTTTCCTTATTTTTCTATTCTGTTACAAAAAGCCAATCTGAGTAAGGCTGAATTTTTATTTGTGAGTCTTTGAGCAGCAACTTTAAAATGACTAAAATCTGGAGTGGGGCCCATGGCTTATTCATCTTTATATCCTTTGCATAATCTAATACATAGTAAAAGCTCAAGAGTAGCATCATAAATGAATCAAGTAAAACTGACCCACATACATTCATGGCAAAATGTATTCATCACTAATTATACTACATTCAGAATACAGATAAAGAGGTTACTTTGCTTATAAAGGAAAGTTGAAAAAATTCAGTGAACATCCTTCTTAAACAATGAGTCTGGGGATAATATAACCTGAGAATTTCATACCGGATTTACTCACCTATTTAGATTTGTTCTTTTTATTTTATTTTATTATTTATTTTGATAAATAGGGTATATGCCCTTGCTGGAGAGAGAGAGAAAGTGAGAAATCCTCCCTCAAGATTGATTGCCACAACGCAATCCCTTCTTGACTCCATTCTTCTCTTGGGATTTTGGGCACACACGCAAACACACCTAGCATGTTTTTCAAGCCATAGGGTCTGGGATTTGAACCACAAAGTCAGCTATGTGGGATCCGGTCACCTTAGCCTCCATGACGGCTGCTGACCCTCATCTACCTAGAATGTTCTTAGCTCTGCAGGTCACTAACCTATCCCTCCACTTTAAAGCCCAGATGAAGTACTACGTTTGGTGTAAAGCACGTAGCTTTACACTTCCCACTTCACAGTGTGTGTAACTTCAAGGCAGAAGGTAGGAATTCATGTATATTAGGGTAATGTTCGACCAATAGATATAGGAGGTGACAAGTACCTAGTAAATAAACTCCTCACCTCTCCTGTTTGTAGCTATTCTGTGTAAATAAACAACCAGTTTTGCGTCCATTTTGGTAAAGCTATGGAGAGGCTAGTAGTGTAATACATGGTGTTTTTCCTCTTTCTCAGACTCACTTTCATTTTTTCTCTCACTGTAATTTTCCTGGGATTACACTTCCCAAAAGAGAGTTGGTAATTGACTTTTGCCTCAGGCTACATTGCCTAGGTGTTCAGCTAAAATAGTTTCTGTGCTAGGGACCTAGACTTGGGAAATGACAGTTCAGGTCTGCAGAATCAACAAAAGTTGCAAATTAAAAACCTCTCGCCCCAAAAAGTTGCTATGCAACAATGCACATTATTATTCCACTTGGACCTAAAATCAAATAAGTGAGACCTGTAGCTCATTATAGACCTTGGAGTTATCCTGGACAAAAATGGTGTTTTGTCTAAGAGCTAGCCTTGGAAAGACATAGGATCATTTATTCCCAAATGTTTTGACAACAATACAACAATATGAATTATATTGAGCTTCACTTTGAAGACCAGAAGTAATGAAATGAGAAGTATATAATTACAAAATGAAATGGGAAGTATATAATCACAAAAACATTGTTCCTAGCCAATAGATATCTAAGAGAAATTTCTATTTTTTCTTTGAATTCAATAACAAAGTTTTACTTCAGTCATAATCTCTCTTGAGTTCAGCTCAGGACCTTAGCCAGTTGAAGTTAAAAGGATTTTATGCAAACTGGTGAAAAAGTGTTGAGTCCTATGATAAGAAGATCCTAATCCTGGACTTACTCTTAACTATATTGTGCCTCTTTAAGAGTTAGAGGAGAGATACTTGGTAAGCAAAAACAAAACAAACAAACAAAACAGGATAAAAGCTATCCCTAGATCTAAAGATAATCACAATGAAGATATTAGATAAAGAGGTCTGAGAAATGTGTGAGTGCTATCTCTGTCAGCAGGGTGGCTGGATAGTTAAGGAGGCTGAATCCCATGTGGTTAACTGCATGGTACAAATCCTGGGCCCAGTGGTTTGAAAAAATCACATGTGTGTTCATGCTCAGAATCCTAAGAAAATTGAGGAGATGTTTGTGTATTTGACTCTTTTTTGTTATCTCCCCAGAATCCTCATTGCTTTTATTTTTATTTTTGAGATGTTTTTGCTATAGGGTGCATCCGCTTATCAGAAAGACAGAGACAGAGAGACATAAAGTGAGAAATCACCCCCTCCCCAGAAGGGATGGCCATGCTGCCAACCCTTCTCCTCCATTCTTCTCTCAGAATCTTGGGCACGCACACACACACACCCGGCATGAATTTAAGCCACTGGTTCTGGGACTCAAGCCTCTGTCAACTACATGGGAGTCCAACTACATACCCATTAGGCCAACTGGTCCTACCTCATTGTTTTATACTACATTTTTCCCTATTATTTGTATAACATACACTCTGGCTCTGTTAAGTTCTTTTATTATTATAAGTTGCAGACATTTTTTCACAATGCCACAAGCCTAAATGAGGATTAGAGATTTGTTTGTTTAAGGCAGAGTCTCAGCAAATCATGATCTTCTGCTTCAGCTTCCCAGCTGGGGCCCACTACACTCAGTTCTTTATAAAAAGAATTATGCATCTAGTTTTATTTATCATCATTATTATTATTTTCTACAGGGTACATGTTCTATGAGGAAGAGAGAGGGAGAGAGAGAGAGAGAAAGTGAGAAGCAAGCCTCCGAGTCCAGGACTAGAACTCTATGGGCCATGTGGGAGTCCAGCACCTTAACCACCATGCCACCTGCTGGCCCCCTCCCACTTTTTTTAGACAGGGTCCTTGTTATGTTCTCCAGGCCAGCCTTGAGCTCCCAATCCTCCTGCCTCAGCCTCCTCAGGTTGCTGGATCACAGGTGCATGGCACTATGCCCAGGCTTTACATTGGCCCAGAATCCAACCTGGGCCTTCAGTGTGTCCCCAGCCTGTGGAGTACAGCATCTCAGCCCCATGAGCTGCCATGGTGGCCCCAAAGGCAGATTAGTTTTAACACACACAAGGATTTGGTTTTATAGCCAGGAATGATTTAATTCTCTTGGAGTATCTCACTCTCCTGAACATTCCTTTCATTGGTCTCTTTCATTATGTCTCTGGGTACATGAAAGTGTGTTTTTTCATTAGGAATTCCTCATGTTACCTCATGGCTGTTTTTCTTCTCATCATGGCATCCCTGCATACCTTATTATTATTTTAGTATCTCTTAATTTAGTAACAAACAGAGAGCTCATTTACCATCTTTTCAGGACAGACCTTGTGCCCTTAACTTTCCAACCTGTGATGCAGGGGCGCATTCCAGCTAGCAACAGACCCAATGAGAAAGGCCCGTGAGTAGAAGCCCATGGAATAGAGAGTGACTTCATAAGTGCTATGATTCCTCTCAGAAGAGGCTGCGAGCATCAGCTAAAAATCCTAACCCGGGGACCAGCAGTTAGCGTAATGGTTATGTCACTGGACTCCCATGTAGTCAACCACGGTTTGAGTCCCATACCTGGTGGCTTAAACTCACGCCAGGTGCATGTGCGTGCGTGCCCAAGATCCCAAGAGGAGAATGGAGGAGAAGGGATTGTGGCGTGGCCATCCCCCCGGAGGGTGATTTCTTGCTTTCTGTCTCTCTGTCTCTCTCTGTCTGTCTGGCCAGCACATGTGCCCAATAGCATAAACCTCTCAAAAAAAAAAAAAAAATCCTAACCCAGAACATGAATCTCAAATCGCCATGGTACAAGGTAGAATGCTATTCAACAGCTCACCAGAACCAGTCTTGGTCCAAGCTAGGCGGTATGCAAACTCTCTACTTTTCAACAACCATTGTAAGTTTCTTTTGCTTTGCACCATTGTTTGAATCTCCATCAATGATTCACATTTTAGACGTTTTCTAAGCAGCCATCATGTCTTTCTGAGCTAAACTAGTGTCTAAATACTGTCTAGTCATGATCTGATCCTCTCTCCAGCTATGCAGATTCCAAATATGTGGGGTTTTTTTGTAGATTGTTAAAAAATGTCCATCCACAATTTAAAAAGTATTTCAGAACTCCTTTCTTCGTGCAATATGTACTGATTTGAAAGTGAAGTAGGTAGTTTAGTATTGACTTCATGTTAAGCCATTTACATTTTTTTACAACCCAGTCATTTAGCCAACCAAGATAAAACTGATGTTTTCCTTTTCTTTAAAGTTGTAGATATTTAAACTGCTTTATTTTCTAAACGGTCTTAATGAAATGTTGTAACTTAAATATGGTTCTCACTCTTTCAAAATGTCTACATTTTGTCCTATATCACAAGGCATCAAACTGAAGTTCGAGACATGAAAGTTTTTTAGCATTGTATAATTTTTTGATCTATTTAGAATATAACTAGATGTCTGCTACTTGTAGCTTTTTCCTAAAAAAAAATTCTTTAAAAAATATCTTTGAATAAGTAGTTTACCGTCACTTACCTATAAATGAATGCATAAAATATCACTTTTAAGTACCATTGAAGGGGCTGGCCCCATAGTGCAGTGGTTAAGCTCTGGGCATTGAGAACTGGATACCACATGGCCAACTGCAGTTTGAACCCAGTGACTTGACAAATATGGTGGGCATGTGCACCTGTACTGAGAATCCTGACGGGATGTAGAAAAGAAGGAAAGGTATTGTGGCATGTCTGAGAGATCATTGGAGAGTGCTCCCCCCACTCCCTGATGTGCACACACACTTCCTGGCAAAAAAAAAAAAGACACATTTGATAAATAAAAAGCCATGACTTTGTTCAATTTCCTGATATTATAAGAATATTTTCTGGGACCAGCAGGTGGTGTAATGGCTATGTCGCTGGACTCCCATGTAGATGACTGCATTTTGAGTCCTGGACCCAGTGTCTTAAACTCACACTGGGCGCGTGTGCGTGCGTGCCCAAGATCCCGAGAGGAGAATGGAGGAGAAGGCATTGTGGCATGGCCATCCCCTCTGAGGGAGTGATTTCTCGCTTTCTGTCTCTCTGTCTCTCTCTGTCTTTCTGGCAAGTGCACACGCTCTATAGCAAAAACCTTTCCCCCAAAAAAAGAATATTTTCTGAGGAAAATAAGTGAAGTGAATCACTATTTAAATAAAACAGTATGTACCTTAAAAATATGAGTGCATACCTTTTAATAATGCAGAAAAGTTTTATAAAGGAAAGGAACACAACTTTACAGGAAATATGCTTAAGCTAACTTCGAATCAACCTTTTAAACATGCTATTTGGATCATTTTTCATGATAAAAATAACATTTTATTAGCAAATTGTTTCAGAAGCAAAGGGTAGATGTCGAGGACAGGTCGGGAGGAAAAAACTAACAAACCTCTAGTGAATATCTAAATGAGAAACACTGTCTGTCTTTAAATACTATGGTTCGTGCTTTGCTTATGTTTTGACTCTTTTTAACAAAAGCATCTTGGATGCTCTCCTTAGTTTCGAACATTTGGTCATTTAGAAAAAGACACAGATGCTCAGTTGCTTAAGTAATTGCATTCAAATGATTTTTATTGCTCAAAAATGATCTCACTGCTGGAGCTTGCCCATGGTTTAGAGTGTACAGCACGAGGCATCCAGATAATAAGATAGTTCTTCCACCTTGAATCTTTCCTGAAGAGAATAACAGGCAACGTCTAGCTTCATTACCCTTTAGGGGTTTTATGTGCACTATTTACTAATATTTTACATTCTCAGTGTCCATAACCATGCTTCTGTCCCGCTTAGCTGCTATTTGTGGTACGTGCTCCTGCATACCTGGGAACTGATGACATTTCTACCACTGATCATGATGCAGAATAGCTAAAGAAGAGGGTCTTTCTACAGTCTCCTGAAATTTCGCTCTTTCATATCCCATGGCATGTTTATTGACATGCTTTATACCCAGAGGTTATTTTGGTTTAATAAGCCGGCAGCACTGGGCATTAGCAAAATTATTGAATGTACACTCAATTTATCTTCAAACTGTATTCGCAAAGTAAATTAGTGTATTTGTATACACACTAGAAGTAGAAAGTATGGTTGTTATAGTTGCTCTGATTTGGTTAAATAACTAAATGTATCTACGCTCTACTTTCCATCCCCATGAAATGGGACAATGGTCTATCCTTAGAGCTAAAATTTCATCTCTTCCTTATCCCTATAGCTCAGTAGGGTGCTCCTAGCTGAGGTCACCTACTAGCACTTATCACACAGCTAAAGCAAGTGACTATATCAGAGGATCTCCCAAGAACTTATCTAACCCTAGGAAACAGTAAATTATTTACAATGCCAAGTTTTCTGTTTTTGAAAGCAAGTAGCACTGATGAAAAGAAAAGATAAAAAAGACAGAGAGAAAGGAGAAAGAATACAGCTATTTTGATACGTTGTACATTTTATATCCTGTGAACAGAACTTCCCGAGGCCAGCTGTCTCAGGAAGGCTCTGCCTGTGTGATGTTGGCATTGGTCTTTTACTCAAGACCATTTTTACATTTCCAACCAGGAGATTCACTCCTCAGCCTGAAGCAGAACCAATGGTCTTTTATCCTCCTAAGTATAGCCAAGGTAGTTTTCTTCTGACTTTCTTGCTCTATTATTAAAATCCAAATACCACCAACAACAAAAATTAGATCCTTAGTAGAGCCTCTTGCTACATCCATAAATATGTACACAGATACACACTTACTGGGTCATTAGAAAAGGAATGATGTATTTTTCTGTTTTTCTATACAAAATGATGTCATGACTTTTCTGATGACCCAATATATACATATAACAAGAAATAATGTTTAAATATTAGTGGATATGACTATTACACAACTTTGAAACACTTTTATTCTATATATTTCAGGATATTTATATTACTTATTTAATGCTTTCTTCTTTCATAAATTAAGTTCTTGAGGATTAGACTATATCTGCTCTACTTAATGGATATATAAAGATTCATCTGTTAAAAGTTCAACTTAGGGACTAGCAGATGGCGTAATGGCTATGTTGCTGGATTCCCGTGTAGTCGACTGTAGTTCGAGTCCTGGACCCTATGGCTTAAACTCAAGCTGTGTGTGTGTGTGTGTGTGTGTGTGTGTGTGTGTGCCCAAAATCCTGAGAGGAGAATGGAGGAGAAGGGATTGTGGCATGGCCATCTGCCCTGGGGAGTGATTTCTTGCTTTCTGTCTCTCTGTCTCTCTTTTTCTGGCAAGCGCACACACCCTACAGCAAACCCTCTCCAAAGGGGGAGAAAAAAGTTCAGCTTAATTGGGACCAATAGATGGCGTAATGGTTACATTGCTGGACTCCCATTTCGTGGACCGCAGTTTGGGTCCCAGACCCCGTGGCTTAAAGTCACATGGGGCACATGTGCATGTGTGCCCAAGATTCCAAGAGGAGAAGGGAGGAGAAGGGATTGTGGCATGGCCATCTGCCCTGGGGAGTGATTTCTTGCTTTCTGTCTCTCTGTTCTCTCTCTTTCTGGTGAACACATGCATCCTATAGCAAAAGCCTCTTCCAAAAAAATAAAAACAAAAAAGTTCAACTTAATCTACCATTTTCAGTATTGCTTTTTTAAATTTAATTAAGAGCTTTTCTCTGTCTAAGTACTATATCATGCATAGGCTTCCACATTGTATGTAGCACTCATTAATTTTCATCTAAAAGTTATCTCTGTTTCTTCTGCTTCTCAGCAACCTGTCAAAAACCTGTTTCCTCTTTAAACCTCAATGATTCCATTTACTTTCTTGCTCTGCTGACTTGGTCAACCCTGTAAATCAAAGGCTGGCATGTATTTCAAGTCCACATGCTGAGTCTCTGACTGCTTTGATGCGCACACACATACACACATGCACACACACGCACACACACCTCAGGAATAAGTTATTGAGTTTCTTCTTTTATGGAAGGTATACAATGAAATTGTCTAACTTAAAGCACATTAAGAAGCTACATTTATTTAAAACATTATTCATGGTCCAGATTCTATATAAGTGATTCATTTATACTATTTCATTGGATACTCATAAAAACATATGAACTAATAATAACTACATTTTGCCGATGAGAACACCTAGAATACTGAAGCTGAATGCAATTAAGTTATGAGCACCTTCTCAGAGTTATTACTGGCAACTCAATATTCTTTCAGAGATTTTTTTTTTCTCACTCTGGAATCTGTGCTCTTAACCTTCATACCAGTTTACAATTGGTCCTATGCTTCTTATATTTTTAGCAAATTTCAATCTTCAAAAGAAAAAAGGTAGTTTCTGTTTTTGTTTTTATTGATGAGATCATTTTCATTTTTTAAAAGGATATCACTCTTACAATGCATAACAGTGCAATTGCTTCTTGGGGAGACATACATTATTACTTATCAGCCTGAAAATATTGTTTTGAGTTGTGAAGTCATCCTCAATGCAGTAAATGAGGAAAAGGACACCCTAGATCCACTACTATTTCTGCAATTCATTAGCTGTGTAACTTCAGAAATGGATTTACTCATTGAAATTGTTCAGGACTCAGCTTCTCTATCTCTAAACATCTAAAATGGAGACACTGTGTTCAGTTATATTCCAGCACCTATTTAGCCCAAGATCGTGTGTTTTTACCTTGTTTCATGCAGCATTTCACATTAATAAACTGCTTATTTAATTAAAGCCTACAATTCACCAAGCGGATCCAGTTAGTTTATTTATTTATTTATTTATTTATTTATTTATTTGGAGAGGTTTTCGCTATAGGGCACGTGCACTCACCAGAAAGACAGAGAGAGACAGAGAGACAGAAAGCGAGAAATCACCCCCACAGTGGGGATGGTCACACCGCAATCTCCTCCATTCTCCTCTTGGGATCTTGGGCACGCACGCACACACACCCAGTGTGAGTTTTTAAGCCACGGGGTCCGGGACGCGAACCATGGTCGACTACGTGGGAGTCTGGCAATGTAACCATTATGCTAACTGCTGGTCCCCCAGTTTATTTTTTATCACATATTTATTTACCATTGTACTGACAAAAACTAGGAAACAGATACTTGATACAACTGTATATTTTCTTTGATTGAAATAACACCTCACTTTATCACTATGTTTTAGACTTTTAATTGCCCTTACATTATCTCACAGACAATTATGGCAATTAAAATTTTAAAATAATTTTAAATGTGATTGGATCATTATATGCTTAAATATCAAAGTTCAAGTTTCATAGTGATAGGGATTAACTAATGTTTATAAATAATTTAATTTTCTTAAAGTTTTTGCCATTGAGCATGTGCATTTATCAGAGAGAAACAGAGAAAGATAGAGAGAGGGACAGTGGAAATCATCCCCCAGGGAGATGGCCCCAATGCAATCCCTTCTCCTCTGTTCTCTCCTCAGGATTTTGTGCATGCATGCACATGCACTCAACCTAGTTTTCAAGCCACTGGGCCCAGGATTTAAACCCAAAGACTTGGCCATGTGTGATCCAGCACCTTCACCACCACGGTACCTGCTGGTCCATAAATAATATTTTTAATTGATTAAAAAGAGTGTTAAAAATACTTCTTTTTATAATTTTCCAGAGGGTCTATGCACTTGACAGAGAAAGAAGAGGGAAATCATACCCCAATGTGGCATGGTCATGCCATAATCCCTTCTCCTAATTTCTCCACCCTGTAGGGAATTTTGGTCACACAGGCATATTTATCCAGTGTGATTTTCAAGTCATCAGTTCCGGGACTTGAACCTTGTGGTCAGCTATGTGAACCTTGGTTCCCTTAACCACCAAGTCAAGAGCCAAGTCCTGAACTACACTTTTTTAAAGTTCAGGAATTTGAGATAGTTTTCAAATATTTGATCATCATGATATTATAAATATTTGATATAAAAACATGTAGAACAACATATTTGCTGAAAACTTTACCTGTTTTAAAGAAACCATTATTTATGTGACGATATTCATAGTGTACATTAACAAATAGAGGATAAAATAGAGAATGGAAAATAAATACTTCTCGAAAACAGTTTATGAGAAAAAGTTCGGAAATGTGCATACATTTTATCTTTTATTTTCCTCTGTTTAAGCTTGAAGTATTTGATGAAAGCACAGTGTTTAAAAAAGTTACATTCAAACATATTGTATAATCCTTTTTTGCACATTAATTTATTTAACAAATTTTTATTGACTTTCTTTATGCTAGGTTTTGCACAAATAAAATGGAAACAGATCTATCCCCAGACTAGTCAATTTATTTAGTACTTAATGTGTGCAGTTGCTTTACTAAATCTTTACATTCATTTTCTCAACTAAACCTTTTATTAATGAGATTAAAGTTATTATAAAGTTTTATGGGCAGTAAAACCAGGGAACATATCCAAAATATGCATGATCTCTTAAAATTCAACAATAACAATAAAACAAAAAATTTAAAATGGGAAAAATGTCTGATCGGAGAATTCACTGATGAACATATAAACATGGCAAATAAGATGCTCAATATAATTTTTGACTAGAGATATGCAAATTAAAACATGAGAAGATACTACTATACGCATATTAGAATGACTAAAATACAAAACAAAACAGAACTCATCAAACAACGGTAATTATGAAAAAGGATGTGGAATAACAGGATTTTTGCTAAGAGAAATGAAACCTGGTGTGACCACTTTTGAGTACAGTTTGACCGGATCTTACAAAACTAAATGTAATTATATACAAGATCAAACAATCATACTTCAAGGTATTGACCAAACTGATATGAAAATCTGAGTCCACAGAAAACCTATACAAGAGTACCTATAGCAGTTTTATCCAAAATCACCAAAAACTGGAAGGAACCACAATGCCTTTCAAGGTGAATGAATAAACAAACTAGTTCATCCATACAACTAAATCCTACTTAATGATTTAATAATAAGCTATAAAACCATACAAAAAACATAGATATAATTATTTTTTGAGTTTTTTTTTTTTTCTTTCCCCTGTAAGGCACTTGAACTTGCCAGAGAGAAAGAAAGGAAATCATCTCCTAGGAGAATTTCCACTACTCAATCCCTTCTCCTCCATTGTCCTCTCAGGATTTGGGGTATGTAGGCACATCCACCTGGTATGTTTGAAGCCACTGGGTCCAGAACTACCACAGTCAACCATGTGGAAGTCCAGCACCTTAACCACTACACTTCCTGCTAGCTGCGAAAACAAGGACGTAATTTAAACGCACATTGTAAATTGGAAGAAGCCCCTCTGAAAAGTCAACATATAGTTTACTAAAATTTGACAAAAGTTGGGAACCAGCAGTTAGCGTAATGGCTATGTCGCTGGACTCCCACGTAGTCGACCGCAGTTCACATCCCAGACCCAGTGACTTAAAACTCACGCCGGGCGCATGTGCATGTGTGCCCAAGATCCCGAGAGGAGACTGGAGGAGAAGGGATTGCGGCGTGACCATCCCCCCTGGGGGGTGATTTCTCACTTTCTGTCTCTATGTCTCTCTATGTCTGTCTGGCGAGCACACATGCCCTATAGCGAAAATCTCTCCCCCCCAAAAAAAACTGACAAAAGCAAGATTATAGAAATATTATAGTAAACAGATTAGTGGTTGCCAGGGGTTCTGGGTAGACAAAGTGAGAGAAGAGGACTGAACAGGTGAAGAGTGTTTTGCCTTCATTTCAAGCTCTAACTGGTTGTGGATCACAAGTGCTCAGGATATTGATTGGTGGCAGCCATCAATGTCACTTGAGTTCCTCAAGGCTCACCTGCAGTGCCCACCAGGTGCATGTTCTGTTCCCAAAACCCTCCACCATGGTGAAGTTCACCAAAGCAGATAAAAATCAAAGCGATCCTCCCAAAATGGTTCCTCCTCCAAAGGAGGAAGAAGACACTGAAATGAGGAAATGTCAAAAGATGAAGATGATAGTAGTAGAGAAGAGGCTATTATCCCTCAGAAAAAAAGGCAAGAACTCTCCCAGAATTCCAGTCAAGAAGGTGATGGTTTCCTCACTGAGAAACAATTGCTTCTGCCACACCTGCCACGAAAGCAGTTGTCACCCCAGGCAAAAAGGCAGCCTTCATACCACCCAAAAAGACAGTTCCACCAAAGAAGGCAAGACACCTGGCAAGAGGGCAGCAATGCCAAGCATAGTAGTGTTAGCAACCCTCATAAGAAAAGAGCTGGCACCTCAGCCAAGGAGGCAGAGGATGGAAAGAAACCAAGAAGAAAGACAGTGATGATGAAGAGGATGACAGTGAGTTAAATGAGGAGGAAGATGACAGTGAGTTAGATGAGGAGGAGGATGACAGTGAGTTAGATGAGGAGGAGGATGACAGTGAGTTAGATGAGGATGATAAAGATGGAGATGAGGATGAATTTGAGCCAGCAGTGATGGGAGTAGCAGCTGCTGCCCCTGTCTCAGAGGATGAGGATGATGAGGAGGAAGACAATGAGGAAGAGAAAGATGAGGAGGAGGTAGATAAGTCTGAAGACAAAGCACTAGAGACCACACCAGCCAAAGGAAAGAAAACTTATTCAAAAACTATACCCGTGAAAGCCGAGCATGACTGAGGATGATGAGGATGATGAGGATGACGAGGTTGAGGTTGAGGACTAAGAGGATGAAGAAGATAATGAGGGTAGGGGAGATGAAGAAAGAGAAGAGCCTGTCATGAAACTTCTGGAAAAAGAAAGAAGGAAATGAGCAAGCAGAAAGCAGTTCCTGAAGCCAAGAAATAGAAGGTGGAATCCACAGAACCAACTACACCCTTTTGCTTGTTTTTCAGAAACCTGAATAATAACAAATCTATTCCTGAATTAAAAACTGGTATTTATGTTTTTGCTCAAGATGATCTTATTTTCGTGGACATCAGAATTGGTTTATCTAGGAAGTTTGGCTATGGAGACTAAATCTGCTGAAGAGTTGGAAATAAAAAAAAAAAACTTTGGGACTCACTGGTTTAAAAGTCTTTGTCAACAAAATGAAACTAGAGAAATTGAAAGGAAAAGACAATCAGAAAAAGTGTGACGCAGAACACTTTTGGCCAAAATCTCCCCTACAAAGTCACTCAGGTTCAATAAACAAACAAACAAAAACAAAAACAAAAACATTTGAAGATGTTATGGAGAGTACAATAATAAAAATTTTAAAAATGTGTGTGTGTGTGGGGGGGAGTAAAGGGATCAATTATATTAAATTTAAGATGAAAGCTGATGCAGAAAAAGCCTGGAAGAAAAGCAGGGAACAGAGCGAGAGGTTGTCCAGATGGTCCACTTCCTTATACTAGGAGAGAAAGGGCAAAATCAAGACTACTGAGGTAGAAAGAATAGCACTTGGAGTGGTGAATCAAAAACCCTGGTTTCAAGCAACCTCTCCTACATGCAACAGAAGAAACTCTTCAGGAAATATTTGAGAAGGCAACATTTGTAAAGTGCCTCAGAGCCTAAATGGCAAATCTAAAGAAAATACATATAGAATTGGCTTCATCTTAAAATGCCAAAGAAGCTTTGAATTCCTGTAATAAAAGGGAAATTGAAGGCAGAGCAATCAAGTTGGAGTTGCAAGAACCCAGGGGATCAGCTAACACAGAAGTCTGCTCCAAAACTCTGTCAAAGGCCCATCAGAAGATACCACTGAAGAGACATTAGAGTCTTTTGATGGCTTTATCAGTGCAAGGATAGTCACTCACAGGGAAACAGTATTCTCCAAAAGGTTTGGTTTTGTAGACTTCTACAGTGAGGGAGATGTCACAGGAGGCCATGGAAGATGGTGAAATTGTTGGAAACAAAGTTACCTTGGACTGGGCTTAAGGGTGAAGGTGGCTTCAGGTATTGTGGTAGAGGCAAAGGAGTCTTTGGAGGCTGAGATGGTGGCAAGGAAGGAGGGGGTAAATTTGTTACAGAGGCCAAGAAGGCTTTGGAGGGCAAGGTGTCTCCTGAGGAGGATGAGGAAGAGGAGGAGACAATAAGCCACACGGAAAGAAGATCAAGTTTGACTAGTTTCTCTGTCCCTCCGTCTTCCCCTTCTCCATTTGAAAGAAAGGACTCAGGTTTTTAATCTGTTACCTGATCATGAGGTGTCAAGGACGTTTCAAGACAATGTGAAGATCTGTGGTCTACTTAAAAAGCCGTAGAAATAAAAATTTCAAGGGAGATACTATTTTTGCTTTTGACTTAATATTCATATAGGCTTTTTTTTTTTTTTTAGATTTATGCCATAGGGCATATGTGCTCACCAGAGAGGGACAGAGAGAGAGAGAAAGTGAGAAATTACTTCTTTGGGGATTTCGGGGACACACATACATGCACCTAGCAAGACTTTTAAGCAACCAGTTCCAGAACTTGAACTGCTGTTGGCCATGTGGGAGTTCAGTGATATAACTGGTATACCACCAGCTGGCCCCACATATAAACTTTTTAAAGAGATGAGTAATAGAGCTAACCCTTATCTGTATGTTTTGAGCTTACATTGTTTAATCCTATGTACAAAACCATTTTTTCCCTAAAAATAATAGTTTTGTGTGTGTGTTGGGGAATTGTAAAGAAAAGAATGTTTTATCATGCTTTTTTCTTCAGTGACTTTAGGACAGATTTTAAAATTCCTAAACTCTGATTTAAAAAACAAATAAATAAATAAAAGGATTTCTGAGAAAATCAAAACTATATTATGTATAATTTAATGGATACATGACAACTCTGTACTTTTTAAAACTCACACAAATTAATAGCACTGAGAGTAAATGTATATATATTTATGTATGTGTGTATATATATATATATACACACATATATACGTGTGTGTGTGTTTTATTAGAAGGACAAATGGTTTTACATTTGGTTTTACATATGTCTTTCTATAAAATGAAGAATGGTTTTACATTTGTCCTTCTATAAAATGAAGAATTACCTTAATCCTTTGTACTTTTTCAAGAACTGAAAGAGGAGAAAACATTCTAATCCATTTAAAAACCGGTATTAGCATGGTATCAAAACCAGACAAAAACACCATAAGAAAAGAACATTACAGATGAATATCCCTTATAAACACAAATGCAAAATTCCTCAGCAAAACATTAGAAACATGAATCTAGAGGCATATATTAAAGATTATAAACCTTGACCAAATGAGTTTATCCAAGTAATACAAAGTTGTTTCAACATAAGAAAATAAATCAGTGGAATATATCATACTAATAGAATCAAGGCTTAGATAGGAGAATGGTCATTTCAATAAATAAAGAAAAAAAATTGCAAAATCTAACACCTTTTTATAATAAACCCACACAATCCCTAGAAATGAAAGGGAGTTTCTTCAAAACCTAAGTCATACTTATTAGTAAAAGAATGAAGGCTTTCACTGGAGATCAGGAACAAAAGAAGGAAGCAATCTGTTTTGCAGAAATGGAAAAGCTTAGCCTGAAATACTAATGAAAATTCAAGGAATACAGAGTTAGAGAAACAATCTTACAAAAAGCATGAATTCGAAGAATTGATATTTCTCAATTTCAAAAATTCTTAAGACCCATGCCAACCAGCACTTGTTGACCTGCTACTTGACAGGCTTAGGTCACATAGAAGGTCCAGATTTGATTCTCAGCCCGACCTAAAAGTTGGATATGATAGCACAGGCTTATAGTCCCAGCTACTTTGGAGACTGAGTCAAGAGGATTGTGACATTGCAAGATTCTATTTAAAAACAAACAAACAAGCAAAAACTTCCTGCAAAACAAGAATAATCAAGACAGCATGGTATTGGTATAAGGGTGGACCACAGAGCAAAGGAGAAAAAATTGAGATTCCAGAAACAAACCCATATGTCTACCGTCAGTTGATTTTGACAATGGTGCCAAGAGCACTCAAGAATAATATCGTCTTTGCAACAAATGGTTCTGGATATCTAAATGCAATATCCTGAAGTTAGTTCCTTTCTACTTGTAATCTTTGAAGTAGCTGGGGCTACAAGCTTGCACTACCACATCCAACTTTTAGATCGGTCTGGCCCCAATCTAAAAATTAAATCTGGACCTCCCAGGTAGCCTAAGCCTGCCAAGTAGAAGTGTCAACAAGTGTTAGTTCACATGGGTCTATATGAAGTGCTGAAATTGAGAAATATCGACTGTCCAAATTTATCCTTTTGTAATTTATCCCTACGCCATATACAATAATTAACCAAAAATGGATCTAAAACTGCAAAATCATTCTAAAATTATAGAAATCATAGGAAAAAAAATGTAGCTACCAATCTTTGTGACCTTGGATTACTTGATAGTCTTAGATTTGAGACCAAAAGGACAAGCAATAATAACATAAAAATAGATGAATTAACTTCATCAAAATGAAAAGCTTTTGTGTACCAAAAAGCACTTCCAAGAATGTAAAAAGACATGCCACAGAATGGGAGAAAATATTTTCAATTCTACATCTGATAAGGACTTAGTAGCCAGAACATATAAATACCTCTTATATCTCAATAATAATTAGACAAATATTGCCCTGATTTGATCACTGCACAATGTATATACGTTGTGAAAAACCACAGTGTAGTCCGTAAATAACTATTACAGACAAATTATAATAAGCAAATGAATAAATAAAATTGGTAAATAATTTGGATAGATAACTCTACAAAGTAGATACAATAGTGGCCAATAAGCACACATAAAGATACTCAACATCATCAGTCACTAGAAAAAGCAAATCAAAATGACAAGATACCTCTTCACACTCATCATGTAGTCAAATACATGGAAAATAATTATCGTTAACAAGGATGTGTAGAAGTTAAAACTCTGATCTCTCATTCATGAAAATGTAAAATGTTGCAGTTTCTGTAGAAAACTATTTGACCATTCCTCAAATGTTAAGCATGACGTTGTTACAGGAACCACCAGTTTCACTCCTAAGTGTATACCTTTCCAAAACTGAAATCATGCCCATGTGAAAGTTTGCAGTAGTAAATGCGAATATCCATTTACTACTATAAATGAAGATTTATAGTAGTTACACTATTTATAATATCCAAAAAGTAGCAACAGCACAAATGGCCATCAACTAATAAATAAATAATATCTGGTATCCAAAATAAAATGTGGCATCTCTACAATGGAGTAAACTCAATAAAAAATAAAATGTGGCAT
This sequence comes from Tupaia belangeri chinensis, assembly GCF_000334495.1. NCBI lineage: Eukaryota > Metazoa > Chordata > Mammalia > Scandentia > Tupaiidae > Tupaia > Tupaia belangeri. The sequence continues at coordinate 57,600 of NW_006159648.1, forward strand.
CTCTACAATGGAGTAAATGCATCAAACTCAATAAACGGAAATGAAGTATTGATATGTAGCAAAACATAGATGAATCTAGAAAACATATGTTAAGTAAAAGAAGGCAGTTACATAGGATTTCATAATGACTCAGTATATGTATATAAAATGTCCAAAATAAAAAAATCCATGGACATACAAACAGATGGGTGATTGAACCCTGGAGATAGGGGTAGGGAGAACAAGGAGTAACTGCTGACAGTCACAGTTCCTATTTGTAGTAGTGATGAATATATTCTGGAATTAGACAACAGTGATACTTGTACAACCTTTTGATTATACCAAAAATTACTGACTTTCACACTTTAAAATAAAGAATTTTGGCCAGCAGGTGGCACCGTGGTTAGGGAATTGAACTCCCACATGGCTGACTGCTGTTCAAGTCCCAGACCTGGAAGCTTGAAAATCACATTAGGCACATGTGCATGTGTGCCCAAAATCCCAAGAGGACAATGGAGGAGAAGGGATTGTGGCTTGGCCAGCCCCTCTGCAGTGGTGATTTCTCACTTTCCCTCTCACGCTCTCTCTCTCTTTCTCTCTCTAGCAAGTGCACCACCTTATGGCAAAAATCTTTTAAAAAAATAGAGAACTTTTTGATTATGTGATTTATACCTCAATTAAAAGAAGTTGCTTTGTCATTTCTATATATTTTATATAAGATTAAATAAAAGCATCACTAGCATCATTTCTACAGTGAAAATAAGATTGGATCTCACCAAATTGCAATATTTTCTAGAAAATGTCTCAAGATTACAAAATTATGCTGATCTAAATATGCATAGATGAAAGATTTATTTCCATTTTAAATAAGGATTCTTATTGCTGTACCTATTTAACTTTTGAGGGGAGGGAGGAGCCTGAAGAACTAATGCTCTGTCTCTTCACTTTGATTGAGTGTGAATGAATTTTTTAGGGTTAGGATTTATTTTTTTGAAAGATTTAAAGTTTATGAATAATGGAAGAATGTTCTCTACTTCCTCTGCATTTTGAACTCTGTTGAATGTGCTCAATAAATGATCACAACATCTGTAACATAAAATGATGTATAACAGAAATGCCTTCTTAACTTCATAGCTAGCGCAGCACTTGGGTGATTACAAAAATCAGGAGCAGACACAATCCTCGGTCCATGAACTCAAGTGTTCCAGAAACTATAATTTGACTTGATTTTCTATAAAAACTTAATTGCCATATGTCTCCAAATATCACGTTACTTTTATCACAGTTCATTCTCTTGTTCCCTTACCCAGACTCTCATTTCTCCAAAAGTTGAATTCAAGTCCTGGAAGTTTTACAACACACTGAGGAGTTTGGGATAAACACTTGGTTTTTAATGCCACCCAGCTGTCATTAGAATGCAATTATTACAAAGGCAGAGCTTGCCTGTGCATGTCCACTGCTGTGCCTCACTATAAAAATGGTTAGCCTATAAGAAATGTTCAAGAGAAAACTGTCTGATTAGTTATGGCTCTGCTAGAGATGACCATTAGACTCATCGGCTCTTCATCTGTGGTGAACAAATTAGCTTTTTGTTTTTCTGTTTGTTTTGTTTTGCTATAGGGTTCATGCACTCACCGGAGAAAGGCAGAGAGAGAAAAAGGAAAGTGAGAAATCACCCTTAGGGTTGGGGTGGGGGTCACCATGCCCCAATTCCTTCTCTTCAACTCCTAATCACCTGTTGGGATTCTGGCCATGCACACACAATGTCCAATGTGTTTTTCAAGCCATGGGGTCTAGGACTCGAACTGCTAAGTCAGCCATGTGGGATCCAGCCACCTCAGCCACCAAGTCACTGGCTGGCCCCGAAAGTACTATTTTAAGGGAGTTTCAGTAGAAATATTGGAAGAGTCTCCAAATCTTTTTAGGTCTCGCCTACCTGGAAAGATCATGTATTCTCTTCTGATGTCTCCATTCCTACCATCTCCTAAGGGCTCTACACAGGACATAAGAAACAGGTTGCTTTCATGCTTAAATATCAAAAATTTACCTGGAATTTGACCAAAGAAAGAATAAAGCACAGCTCTCTTTGACCTTCGATACTACTCCTTCCCTCTACTTTGCCTCCTGCTTGGGAATCGCATTCTCTTTTCAAGGTATGTGGGAAGGGACGTGGGAGGAGTGGTTGCCTGTAATAACAGTCCTTGTTCTTACTCTTTTTTCTTAAACATTTTATAACCTTTTTATTCCTTCCTGGGTACTGACTTGTAAAATTTAGTCTCAAAAGTGACTCATCTTTTAACTTTTTTTTCTTACCTTTCTTTCTTGAGGTAGTGGGTAAAAATGCCTGATTGAATTTTTGTGGGAAATGCAACTAAGAGGGTAATACTATAAGTGAGAAATATTAAATAAGCAAATTTAAATAAATACATAGCAAACAAAGTGGACGTACATACTAATATAAACAACCATGTTACAGCTTGACCCAAAAGGAAAAAAGGAAAAAAAAAATAAAAACGTAATTTTAAAAATGGGTAACATATGGGACAGCAGGTGGCATAATGGTCTTGGAACTGGACTCCCACATGGCCTGTCACAATTTGAGTCCGAGACCTGGGGGATTGAAAATCACACCAGGCACATGTATGGAGAAGGGATTGCAGTGTGGTTATTCCCCTTGGGGGTAAATTCTAACTTTCCCTCTCATTGTCGTTTGCCTTTGGCTAGCACACATGCCCCTTGGGGGTAAATTCTAACTTTCCCTCTCACTGTCTTTTTCTGTTTGCCTTTGGCTAGCACACATGCCCAATGGCTAAAAATAAATAAATAAATAATAAAAAAGCAATATTAAGGCAAACTTTAATTAGAATGTATAATAAAAGAAAGATAATTACTGAACGTTTTCTTTTTCCATTGGGTGTATCTACTACTAGGGCAGCTGTAAACTTCTCTCCATTTGAGGGAAGGGTGTCAGAATTACGGTTACATGGAAATTCCCTGGTGCTCTTCTACTAATGGAAAACCAGAAAGAACCAGAGGAGCTGGAACTGTGTCCTTGATCAGGCAGTAAACCCCAAATCGTCCTCCTCAGTAAGCACTGACTTTGTTTTCATTGAAACTACCAAGGAGCACCTCAGTCTGCTCTGTACGTATCCCTGGTACTGCAGGGAATGATCTCCCTTCACTTTTGTCTAAGCATATAAAACTACTATCAGTATCAGCTTATTGGCTCAGTTACTTGGTCATTTAAGTCCACTTTTGCAAAAATGAATAATAATAGTTAATAAATACCCTAGCTTTACCATATCTTTGTGTTTCAAAGTTTCTTTCAGTAGATTACACCTCGAATCAAAGAACTAACTAAGGATGGGGATTTCCGGCACTTCTGTCATCAGTGACGATGATACTTTGACCTATTTGGGAAACGTCCTGTTTCCTTAATTAACATGCCCTGCCTGACTGCTTGGCCAGCAGAGTTGGTAGGACAGGGGCCCTGCTGCGAGTGACTCTGACTGTCTATCTCATGGAAGAAATAAATAAACTTTTGAAAAATTTATAAACAACACTTTAAATGATTAAGTAAAACAAAAACAAAAATGACAAATTTATATGTAAGACCTATATATATATATATTTTTTTCCTGGAATAAATGTGAAATATTGCTAGGTCCATAGAGTCAGTTGATCTAAATGCTATTTCATTCTTAATTTAAAAATAATACAAAGTGATTTCAAAACATTCATGAAAAATGAGATTAAAGTATTAGATTATTTTGGTCCAAAACATTTTGAAATTCCTGCATAGCCTTTCATGCTACCAGTTTTCCTTGAACCATTGGAAGACCTCATGTGTGTTCAACTTGATAAGACACAGATACAAAACTCAGTACAACACCAAAACACAGAGTAGTGTCATAAGAGTGATGATTGTCTCATTTATGGAAATGTATATATCTTTGTCTCCATTGATTTATTCTGTTAGAGATCTAGATTTCTAGAGATAGCCTAGTCTTTGAACAAGCACAAGGATGCTGATCATTTTAATTAGTATCATTTCACACATTATTCTGCTAAAAATATCTCAGGAAATTTTAATATGTTTTATCAGCTATGTGTGTATATATATGTAGTATCAATGCTAAATCATTCCATGTGCATACATATGCAGACATGCACACACACAGACACACACAGACACTGCTGTGTGTTTATTAATCTGCAGGTCAGTAGACAGCTTGTTTCATTTTATATTTCAGGTGGTATATTAACAGTAAACTCCTAGGGGTATAGCTACCTCAACCATTTCTAAAAGGACATTACTATGGCCCCAGATCTCAGTAAGAGTCTTACTAGAATGTCAAAACTGAGAGTAGGCATCATCTTTCTTCTAAGAAAATATTTTGAAAAGAAGCACCAGGAAAAAGAGCATTTGAACGTCAATTTAGAACAGGTGGATGTGCAACACAGGCGCACTGTCAGGAAGGAGATGGACACAGGCCATAACCAACAGGACAGCTATTTAGTGACCAGCAATTAATTCCTCAGAGAAATTAAGCCACAATATTCATATGTAACACACATTTATTGGAAAGAAGCGATTCTAAACTATTAAGCACATTAGGATTTAAGTCTCAGGAAACTACAAAGTAAGTCTTTTCAAGAGCTTTTGATCTCAAAATGGAGGTCCTGTGAAACCAGGCTGCTGTGTTAGTAACGTCTCCTCTTGCCCATTCTCTCCACGCCGTCAAGGAGTTAAAGAGAATTTCAGAAGTGTGATGGCAATGTCAGTCTTCAGCATGTCACTGTTCAATTCTAGCCATCTTTTAAATGACCAACTTTTCAAATCTAATTATATAAATGGTAATTACCTGTAAAAATAGCAATTAATGCTGAGAGGCACCTGTAACGATGAAATTGCACTTATGAAGCCTGAAACCTTGTACTCGGTAGGGATTAAATTCAATGAACTCAATGGGAAGCAATGCCTAAAGTCAGCTTTGTACCAGGGCCTAAGGTTATGAACTTTCTAAACACTGTGGAATCATTTTCTCCACTCTACTTGAAATTCCCAACATTCTTGGTGAGGACATAGACTAATTACTGACTTGACTTTGATCCCTTTAGAAGTGTGTATGATTAGACTTTGTGATGTTGAACACCTTGGTTGGGACTATGCAAAAGGCGAATTCAATGGCGTGTTGCAAATGGTGTCAGGATGGTTTGCTCTGGCTCCCTCATCTCCTATCTTACCTTGTTTGAAGGCCACAGGGTAAGCAACTTCCGTTATTAGTTGTACTGTGCTTACACACTTGTTTAATTATGACTTAACTGTTTTACGCCACTGAATATAACGCACATCTGTGGATGTGATAGTTTAATTTTGGCAGTGTGCCGCTATTGTCTGTAGCCCCTTTAAGAGAAAGGAGCACCTGGGACCAGCAGATGGTGTAATAGTTATGTTGCTGGACTCCCACAGAGTTGACTGACATTCAACCTGAAACTTATACTGGGCGTGCGTGCATGCATACGCAAAATAGCAAGGGGAGAATGGAGGAGAAGGGATTGCATGTGATCATCCCCCCTGGACGGTGATTTCTCGCTTTCTATCTCTCTGTTTCTCTCTGTCTCTCTGGCAAGTACATACAACCTATAGCAAAAATCTCTTAAAAAGGGGGGTGGGGAGCACCTGGTCAGCTAGCACACCCTGCTAGCTAGCCATGCCTTGCTTGGGCTTGGTTGTGCCTGCTCAGTCCTGATTGCCTTGGCTCAGACCCACTCAGATCTGCTCAGCTCCATGCACTGTGAGCTCCACGAGGGAGGAAAGTGTTCTGTGAGCATTTGCCTTGCATGTTTCAAGCTCCAAGAAGGAGGAAGCAAATCGTGAGCCCACTGAGAGCTCTGAGAGTTCACTGAACTCAACCAACAAAGAACATGACATCAGTGTCTCATGTCTTTTTCCAGCTCTCTACGCCTCTGTTGACCTTACAAAACTAATGGTAAGAACAAAGGTATGCAAATCACACACAGTCCTCTTCTCTTTTACTTGGTCCTGTCACTTTGGGTCAAAGGATTTTCAGCCCAGTATTGTATGCGGTAGAGTGGGTGACCAATGGAGTTAGTCATGGGTAAAGGAGGAAATAACATACATCAGGTCAGTCCTGAAAATCCTTACATATCAGTGCTTCACAGCAGAGAAAATTTTGCCCCTCATTCCACAGAAGATCCTTGGCAGTGTCTGGAGATAGTTTTATGTGTTAAAACTGAGGACAGAGTGGTGTTGGCATCCCATGGGTAGAAACTAGAGATGCTGCTAAATAGCCCACATTATAGATGAAGCCTCCCCTCACCAAGAATTATCATAATGTCAATAGACCCATCAGCATGTGCTTCTTCCACCTCCAAAGTGGTGTTATACGTAAGCCTGTAGTCCCAGCTATGAAGCAGAGTTAGGAAGGTTACAACATGGTAATACAGGCTTTAAAAAAAAAATATTCCAGGTACCCAGAGGTAGAAGAAAACAACAGAAGGTATGTCAGCACTATCACACTACCTGTGATTTGTCCTAAAGTTTTCTTTAATAGTGGTATGGATAAAGATACTTTGTGCTATGTCTCAGACCAATTTGGATAAATAAGAATGGTTGGAAGAAATAAACATATGAAGTAAATGATTTCAGCTTACTAACTTAATAGGATTGCACCTGAAATGCTAACAGAATAATTCCAGTACAATGGGGCCTATAATCTATTTTTCCCTTCTAAGGTTTCTGTAAAAAAAAATAGAAAAAGATAATTTGTGTGGTACAGTTGCACGTAAATGAAATGTTAGTAAATTTTGTGATAAATTTCTCAAAAGATCTTGCCAAATAGTTCAATTTTCATTTTGACATCTAATCTATATACAAATATTCAATGAGGAGGCCAGCAGGTGGTGTAGTGGTTGGGGCACTGGAGTCCCATATGGCCAACTGTGGTTCGAGTCCCAAACCTGGCAGCTTAAAACTCATACCAGGCACATGTGCCTATGTGCACAAAATCCCAAGAGGAGAAACGAGGAGAAGAGATTGCTGCATGGTCATCCCGTGATTTCTCACTTTCTCTCTCTTTGTCTTTCTCTGTATCTCTGGCAAGTGCATGCACCCTACAGCAAAAATCTTTCTCTCAAAATAATATATATACATATGCCCATAAGACCCAATTACTGGGTCTTATGTATAAACCATTTTGCCTAGTATATTATTAAAATAATCATAAATTATTTTTAAATTTCTTTCTGAAGTATATACCATATCAGGAAATTTGAAAAAATACTATTAATATGTTATTACAAATAGAATATTTTCAGACACATAAATATAAAGCAATTTTCATCAATGTACCTTGCAAAATGTTTATGAGAATTTGTAAAGAACTGCCTACTCATTCACATTCATGCCTCTACTAAATTCTTTAAGCAACTTACCTGAAAGTTTTTCTCTTAACAGAGTTAAGTAGTTGCACTAGTTTGTTTTAGGTTTTGCACGAGGGTATGAGCACTACAGAGATATTAAATTCAGAAATTACCACCTAAGGGGATGCCCACACTGCATTCCCTTGGCTCTCTCCTTTGGATTGGGGCGCACAAAGCCTGATGTGATTTTTCAAGGTGCTGGGCCCAGGACTTGAACTATACAGCTGGCCACGTGGTATCCAGCTGCCTTAACCACCATGCCACAGGCTGGCCTGCTACACCAGTTTTTTTAACCAGACAATTTTTATATAAGAAGGATTGACTGTCTAAGGTAAAACTAAACTTAAATAATATAGTTACAAATTTTTCAATAATTGTGTGTGCATAGTATACAATTGGTTTTCCATGGTTTCCATGGAAATCCAGGCTTTCACAGTTGGATGTCAATAGATACTATGCAGAATTTTAAATGGATTAGATAGTCATGTAGATGTTTTAATTAAATTCCAAACACCAAACACATAAGACCAAAATTCAGTGTTGTCTTCAGCAAAATAGGGATTGGGGTGTTTATTTTATAGCCTCTGAGGGATTGTTTTAGTGTTTTTTGGTGCAAACACGTATCTTAGTAATGGTAAGAAATGAGAATAGTAAAACGCAAATGACTCCTTGTTTTTTTGTTTGTTTTGTTTTCTTTCTTTTTTTTTTTGAGTTTTTTTTT